>NW_017729028.1:40871269-40874207 GCF_001723915.1 Gavialis gangeticus
GTCCCTTCCAACCCTAGAAACTATGAAACTATGAAACTGCATCTACTCTTGGGTTTCTGCTAGTTTAAGGTGTGATCCTTTTGCACCCTACGTACCTCTGCTGGAAAACCTTGCATGTAGACCAGAGGCGGGCAAAATACGGCCTGCAGGCCAGATTCCGCACACCAGACCGTTCTATCTGGCCCATGGAGCCCCTAAAACATTTGGAAAATTCATATTTATCTGTTCCTAGCTGCCTGTCAAAGATGACAGGAGCCAAAGGTAGTAGGACGCAGGGGGAGCTGGAAGCAGGACCCAGCAGCCCAGCCCAGCCCCTCCCCACCCCACCTCCAGCCATTTCCCTGCTTTCCTGCTCCAGCACCACATGGCTCCTGGCTGTATCACTGGACCACAGGAGCACGGGGTCTGCACCGGTATCCAGGGCCAGGAGTGGGGGGGGGGTATGTATGAGTGCAGGGGGGGATGGAGTGTGTGTGTGTGTGTGTGTGTGTGTGTGTGTGCATGCACGTGTGTCCAGGGAAGGAGGGAGGGCCAGTGTGTGTGTGTGCGTGCAGGGAAGGACAGCATGTGTATGTATGTGTGGGCACACGTGTGTGTGCAGGGAAGGAAGGACAGAGAGAGAGAGTGTGTGTGTTTGTAGGGTGAGGCTCACACGCACACCCCACCATAGACATGCACCCACACCCCTCCTCGCACTGCCATACATGTAGACCCACACACCCACACCCCCTCACACAGTCCAAAGACCCTCCCCCCACACACAGCCCCCCACAAACCTATACCCACTTCAGCATGCCCCCCACCCAGCCACAATATACAAGAGTCAGACTTCATTTTAAGTTATTGTGCAAGCACCTCTATGTGTACTACACAAACACATGTAAACCAGGACAAACACATTTTTCAAAATCAAATAAATGAATGTTGTAGATGTTTGATTTTTAGAATATAATTTGGTATTTTTCTGGATCCGAGACGGCAAAATATCTTTCTGAAAGGAGTACTTCTGGGGGCTTCTGGTGGTAAAGGTCAGGGGTTAGGGGATGGGACTTCTGGTCACAAGATAGCGGCCAGGGGGTGGGGCAACTGCCAAGGGGTGGAGTTATCCATACGGCCCTCAACAGCTTGCCAAAACTCGGTAAGCGGCCCTCCGCTCAAAATAATTGCCCACCCCTGCTGTAGACCAAGCCTACCAAGTATGACACAGAACTTTGTAAAGAGCTGGGTGAACACCATCCCTGACTCCTCCGAGGACCTAACCTGGCATCTAAAACTAGGCAATGGTGTGCAGTTGTAAGCTCCTTCATGCAGGAACCATTGTTTTGTTCCATGTTTGTGAAACACTTAACCCAGGGGGATTCTGGTCCATGAGCACCTCTCTAAGCCAGTACAATTAATAACAATAGCAACAGGAACTACAGCATAAAAACAGCAGGACAGTGGCTGTAATGACGCTCATTTCTAGATTATGACCACAGATGCAAACTCAAAGCAGCATCCATTCTCTGTTAGAGCCCCAAAGGAAACATTAGCCATGTCCGATAGCGTATGTAGTTCAGCTAAAGGCTTTTCTTATTCCCTCCATTTTATTGTCTGCCAGCCCATCTTTGTGCCCAACTAAAGCAGTGATGTACAGCAAACCTTAAGTCTGCAAAATATCATCACAAAACATCTGCAGGATATAAAATAATCTGAGAGGCACCCTGGATACATAGCAATAGAACCATAAATGTATCACAGAGTTAGCCTTCCAAGGTGTGTGGGAACTCATCTGAGTGTGAGATGGAAAGGTGGCTGCTCAACAGCTTTAGCATGAAGAAACTGTCTTGTTAACATCTTCTATTCCACCCAAAACACCAAAGATTAGCTCCGATAAAGCAGTACAAGGAAAACTGTCCAAGGGACTAAATACACAGGAATGCTTTGGTTTGTCCTTATTTTTTTTTTACAAACTAAAGCCCTAATCCAGCAGCAAAACAAGACATTTTTGTTCCCTGGGCAGCAACAGCAGCCAGGCCGATTCTGTACCTCCTCTAAGTCAGTGCCTGGGGCTGGTGCCCCACTCAACCACCCCCCCAGTGACAGTACTGCCCCAGGCCTGTGAATACTCCTGCTTGTAACTACACACACCAGTCCACTGAGTGCTTCCGACTACTCATATGCATAAAGTAACTCAAGTCCTAAGCACTTGCTGAAGGGAAGTACAGTATGAAGAAAAAACGAATAATCTTTCCCTTTTTCTCCATCTCACCTGCATTGTAAATGTAAAGATTAATAACATTTTAGACAACAGATTGGTTCATCTGAACATATCCCAGATGTCTCCGGAAGCACCAAGCTTTGAGTGAAAACAGAAATAGTACATGTGAGCAATGTGAAAACTCAACTCTTCACCCTCACTCCACAGCTTGTGTGGGTGCAAAATGTATCACAAAGGGTTCATAGATTTCATAGACATTAGGGCTGGAAGGGACCTCAGAAGATCATCGAGTCCAGCCCCCTGCCCAAAGGGCAGGAAGTCAGCAGGGGTCATAGGATCCCAGCAAGATAAGCATCCAATTTGCTCTTGAAGGTGTTCAATGTAGGTGCTTGAACCACCTCCGATGGCAGGCTGTTCCAGACCTTGGGGGCTCAGACAGTAAAGAAATTCTTCCTTATGTCCAGCCTGAAACGGTCTTATAGTAGTTTATGACCATTCGACCTCATCATCCCTTGGGGCGCTCTGGTGAACAATCATTCCCACAGATCCTGGTGGTCACCCCTGATAAACGTATAGGTAGCCATCAGGTCGCCCCTGAGCCTGCACTTTTCCAAGCCAAAGAGTCCCATGGCTCTTAGCCTGTCATCGTAAGGTCTGTTTTCCTGACCTCTGATCATGCGCGTGGCTCTTCTCTGGACTCTCTCAAGCTTCTCCACATCCTTTTTGAATTGTGGAGCC
>NW_017729028.1:40874461-40880993 GCF_001723915.1 Gavialis gangeticus
GCCAGTCCATTAAGGATGGCCTCTTTAATAAACTTTTCTAAGATCTTCCCCAGGATAGAAGTCAGGCTGATGGGCCTATAGTTAGCCAGATCCACTTTCCTCCCTTTCTTGAAGATAGGCACCACATTGGCCTTCTTCCAGTCTTCGGGCACTACACCAGAGCACCAGGAGTTTTCAAAGATCTGTGCCAGGGGCTGGGCTATGATGCTCGCCAGCTCCTTGAGTACCCTGGGTTGTAGAGTGTCAGGGCCGGCTGACTTAAAGGTATCCAGCCTCTCAAGGTGTTCCTTCACAAAGTCAGCATTTATGGAGGGCAGGGGATCTCCCCCACCCAGACCTCCCTGTCCTGTAGTGGGCATGGGTGTCCCATGGGACTCATGAAAGACTGACGCAAAGTACCCATTTAATAGGTTGGCTTTTTGCTGGGCATCAGTTGTCAGGTGCCCCATCTGGTTCAGCAGGGGTCCAACGTTGCCCTTGCTTTTTCTCCGGCTCTCCACATATCTGAAAAAGGACTTTTTATTGTTCTTGATAATCGAAGCTAGTTGGAGTTCAGATGCAGCCTTGGCTTTCCTGGTTTGCTCCCTGCAGGACCGGACCAGTGCAGATTAAAGCTGCTTGGAGGTGAGTCCCGTCCTCCATCCTTTGTAGGCCTTTCTTTTTAGCCTTAGGAGGTCTGCTAGGTCCCTGGAGAGCCAGGAGGGCTGCTGTGTGCAGGGTGAGTGACTTGGAAACTGTTTGGCTGCATACACACCAGTGAATGAATCTGCATGTTCACCCAAGCCATGAGGTCAGATAAAATATGAGGCTACAGATATTTGGATATGCATGTATTTAGATCAGAGCTTAATTCAAACCAATTATCTGGCTCCAAGTGCTATAGAGCGATGAGGCAGCGTGGATCTCAATCCCAGCTTTTAATTTAATCATAATAAACATTCATCTTAACAGCTCGTTCTTGCATTGCAGTCTTCCTGGATGTGGCACAGAATAATCTTTCCAGTCAGTTGTCAGTTTTCAAAATTGTCAAGCAAAGTAATTTCTCTAAACAATTGGAAGGGGTTATACAGTGAACAACCCAGGAGTTGTACAGGGAACACAGAATAATGTCTTCCAGGCAAACCTGGCTTACTACAGTGCAGCCATTTGGATGGGTTTGGGAATGCGAACTCTCATTACATACTGGGAAAGGAGTCGTGGAGGAGGAAGAATTCATGTACCCCCAGCATGAAAACCCACACAACGGTTTCTTGAAAGATGCACTGTTTGAGTTGAACTCCATGTGGCCTTGGAAAAAAAGAGAGCTGTGCTGCTTCCCAGAAAACGACAGAAAAGAAAACTAGTGCTGGCCTCCCATGTCTACTGTGCATTAGGTTTAGTGGAGAATCTCATTTTAGGTTTTTCTTCACTGGAGAATGAACTTGATGTTAATCCTGTTAGACTGCTCCCTGTTCAGCTGCCACGCTGCCTTAAGCCTCATCCTGCTCAAGACCCACGGCCACGTCCCAGAGTGTCTTCACCACTGCCTTTCAGGTTGGTGACCATGAAGAAGAGTGGGTGGACAGGGCAGGCCGGGGAGCAGGCATCAGCTGGCACCACTGGTGACATGGTGTAGACGTGCCCACTGTGAGGCTGGTACTTCCCTCTGGGGTACAGGGAAGACTATGAATTAGTTGCCTCGTTATTTGCTAATGCAACGTGGCTCCATTAGAATGACTGAACATCAACCTCAGTTGTGCTTGGCCCTCCAACCATTTCCCACAATGGACCACAAAACTCCAGCTTTAATCCAGCCTTGCCCTGTACCTCTCATTCGTTCTGTGCTCAGAAAGCCCTCGCTTTCCCCCTGCTGACTCTCAGTCTCCCCCCTCCCTGCTCTACTCCCAGCTTCACTCACCCTTGCTCGCCAGCACAGCAGTGAGACGAATGCCCACAGGCAAACCATCAGATGAGCAAGCTGCCAGCTGGCCAGAGGCTGACACCAAAGTACTGAAAAACCTTTGGGCTGATGCCACCAAAGGAAATGACTGTGGGAGGCAGGCAAGAGCTGTTAAGCTATACAAAAAGATAGTCGGTAAACTCTGGGCCAGTTTGGGGATCCACTAGCACGGGGGGGTGACCTAGGTGCTCCAGGTGGGGGAAGCGGCCTTTCGAAAATACTAAATGACTTGTGAGGCAGCTGATGATTTCATTACAATTCTCAGCACTCTAAGACCAAGAGTGCTACGAGCCAGCAACGTGTCCTAATGAAAAGGACCATGGTGGTAGGGAAACACTGAGCACTCAGCAGAAATAAAAGAAGTCCCTTGTCCTAATGAAGCCTTATACCTTGTGTGCCAGGACCTTACACTTGAACACAAGTCTTTCTTTCACAGAAGCACAGGAAGTAGAGCTTACAGAAACCCAGAGGCATCTTCTAATGTTTCCTCCTCCCCAGTATGAGATCAGCTATACCAATATTTTTGCCAATGAAGATGGTCCTAGGGCAAAACCCTGGCCCTTAATGCCAACAGCCATCAGGGAAGTTCAGATGCACGGCATTCGAACGAGCCATGTTGCATTAGCAAATAATGAGGCAACTAATTCATAGTCTCCCCTGTACCCAAGAGGGAAGTCCTGGCCACACTGTGGGCATGTCTACACCACGTCATCGGTGGTGCCAGTTGATGCCTGCTCCTCAGCCTGTCCTGTCCACCCACTCTTCCTCATGCTCACCAACCTGAAAGGCAGTGGGGAAGACACTTTGGGACGTGGATGCGGCTCAAGGTGGGGTGGCAGCTGAACGGGGAGCAGTCTAACAGGATTAACGTCAAGTTCATTCTCCAGTGAAGACAAACCCAAACTGAGATTCTCCACTAAACTTAACGGTTCCACCTGTGTGACCACCAAAGGCTACCTTCCACCCTGACTCACACCCTACCATCCACCCCAATCAATTTGGTTGCACAGGTTGTACGGCAGAACAGGATTCGGGCATGAGTTTCCATACTGCAATGTGTAGGAATCGTCTCAATAGACAGAGTGCCCAAGTCTTAAATAGACAAAAGCACAGCAACTAGGGAGCAGCTCTACAGTGCTAAAGTCATGTGAAGCATAATACAGTATATATCCAATGGATGCCTCACCCTCCGGAGGCAAAGGGCAAAACGAGAAGACCCAGATCAGATACTGTTTCTCTACAGCAAACTGAGAAGACAAAGGGAAAGTAAAAAAGTTGTGGCTACTGGTATGACAAATTTTGCTATAGCTACCACAGCTAATAAACTGGCCTTGTTATGCAGGGGAGGAAGGACTGTCCAATGACTCGAGCACTAACCTGGGCTATGGGAGCCTTGTGTTCAACTCTCCCAATTCTCTCACAACCCTCCTGTGCAACCCCTGGCAAGTTTAGTCCCTCTGTGCTTCACTTCTCCACCCATGACATGAACCTGACAGCACTGCTCTCTTCAGAGTTGTTGCAAGGATATAAATATATTAGGGATCATAAGGCATGTGGATACTACAGTAATGAGAGCTACAAAAGGACCTTAGGGTGTAAGCACATGACATGTACTATGGTATAATTTACCCCAGATTTTAATCTGCAGTAACTGTACTGTATAGTAAAGCATGGGCACATGACCTGGGCACATGACCAGCTCACTCAAGTTGGCTGACTACGGTAGGCACTATTAAGTGCTTGCTTGGCCAGCATGGGAGCCCATCGGCATTGAGGCACTTGTGACTAGAGGTAGGTGAGCAATGTATCAGCCCTGGATGCTGATGTAGAGGGGTGCCAGAATAGTGGCCTCTGGGGAGCAGGCATGGTGGCAGCAGCAGCAGGATCAGCCACTGTTGTCTGCGGGGAGCCCATGCGCCGTGACAGCAGCCTCCATCATTCGGGGAGCCCGTGCAGCAGTGGGGACAGCAGACCCGTGTGTGGGAAGCCTGCTCTGTACCAGGAGCAGAAGCAAATGGCATCTTCTGAGTCTTTGGTACGAGTCCCTCTCCCCACTCAGCGCTACACATTTTTCAGGGAATATCTTTACCCTGGGTCCGAGCGACTTACTACATAGCAGGGCCCTGTATTGTGTGTTCAGACCATTTAGTAAATGTGTCTTGTGTCTGCACCCTAAGGTAATCTGGTCCATCAATGACTTTCTCCTAAAAATGGGTCTCAAAGATCAGCAAAACCCTAGAGGAATAGCTGGAACAGACCTCCGGAGGTCATCCAGGCCAGCCCCCTGCTCGAGGCAGGGTCAGCCCCGTTAGGCTATCCCAAGCAAATGTTTGTGTAATCTGCACTGAAAAACCTTCAATGACAGGGACTCCCCAACTTCTTTAGGTAACTTCCTCCAGGGGGTAAGCATCCTGGCAGTCATTCACTTCTCATCTAAATCCTCCTTGTGGCAATGTAACCCCCTTGGTCCCTGCCCTGTGCCATTCTCAGGGAATCCAAAGAACAGCCGATGGCCTATTGGCATCTGCCCCCTCCCGACTTTGCAAGGAGTCAGATCTCAACCTGACCTGTGTTGTGAGCTACATCCCACAAGGCTGTCCACTAGTGGGAACTAGAGGCAATGCAGGAAAACAGATCCCAAGTCCCATAGTGCCATGGCCCTTCTCATCGTTCTCCTTGCCTCCATTGGAGTTGTATTATTTTCTACCTCTCCCGCCTACCTCCTTCATGCCCTCCAGAGTCACAATCAAAATCACATTTTCCTCCTCGCCCCTCACATTCCTGAGAGCAAAGCAGGGGCTGTGTGAGCAGGCCTAGCCATAAAAAGCTGCTCTCCCAATGAAAGCAGCTCTTTCCAATAAAACCAAAGTAGTCTGGCTGGGTTGCTGCTGCTTCACTTCCCTGCTTTAGGGCACAGCTGCAGAGACAGAGCGGCCTCAGACAAGCAAAATAAATAATACAGAGGCATTATTAATAATCAGGCAACTTCAGCCTTGCCAAAGAAGCAGCCAACACAACTGCTCAAGCTACCGTTTACTCACAAAAATGGTGATCCCTGGAAACCTTCTCTCTGTTGGTAACTGAACCGATCGCCCATTTGATCGGTCTCTTAGTTGACTTGTTTATTGCCAAGTTCAAAAAAAAAAAAGTCTGAGCTTTCAGAGCCTGATTTATGAAGTGCCTATAAGTAAGCCCATGCATGCATGCATAAAAATACACTGGCCTGGTAAATACAGCTGCTTAGGAGCAGGAGTGACAGCAACTCTCACTGCACAGTAATCACTACCTGTGCGAGCCTTTTTACTTGTCCTTGCAGATGTGCAGCTGGTGTAGATCAGCACTACTTCCATCAGTTCAGGGTCTGGCCCCTGACTTTTGAAACGCTCCTTTTTTATTCCGTCTTGAAAGAAGACAGACGGACAGAGTGGGTTTATAAGCGCTGGCCACTGCACAATTCAAACGAGGTCAGAACTGCGCCGTCAAACAGCCTAAAGTGTCCGAACTTTAAACCTTTACAAGCTTCAAAGGGGAAGACTGCTTAATTTTTCTTTTTAAAAGGTGGAAATAAGCATATTAATAGGGCTTTAACCCAGCTCTGCTTAGTAAAATGTTTTGTTCCAATGCAGCAATAATAATTCAAGATACTTGCAAAGCCACATGCTCAGCAGAAGCCCTTTTATTGACCTGATAAGCTAGCTATTTAAATCCTTAAGAAAAAAACTGTGGTTATGTACTTATTCTCAGTGAATAGGTCAATTTGCTATAGTCCACAAGTCCACGGTGACTGAAGAGCTACGAGTGACCGAAACAGCAGTAGGCCAACCATCTACAATGTCCCAAGGAAACCTTCTAGTTGAAACAAGGCCATCATGGTGCCAGGTGGGTAACTTGAACTCGTACAGTGGGATCAACAGATTGTTGCGACTGGGAGCACAAATTTGCATTGCTAGAAGGCTGCATCCCAAGCTTGTATCCAGGCTCCTGCTTTCCTCTCAGAGGCCCAAGGATATTGAGATAGTTTTAGCCATCTGTTGGGGCCGTAGGAATTTTTTTCCCCTAATATTGCCTCATTTACCATGGCAGCTGCAAGACCCCTGCCAAGATAAATAGATCCTAATTGTGATTGCACTCATTTCAGTTTGCCATCGTGTGAGATGCTCACGCCAGCACTGCTCTACCTGGTATTTATTCTGGGCTGAATTATACCTCACTTCCTTACATGGCCACACAGGGAGTAAGAAGGATAGAAGAAGCCTGCCTGTTCTTCCACTACCAAATAAATTACAGCCTTTGAATTTGAGGGAAAGCAGAGGATGCTTGTTCATGTACCCACCAACAGTTGTCAAAGGGTCCAGGAGCAGAGGAAAGCACTAAACAACTGGTAATCAGAGGAGATAGTAAATGGGAGAGAGGTGCGTGTCCCAAACAACTCTCTCCGCCACGCGGTTGGAGAGCTCCAGATATCGGTCTGCCCCGCGGAGCTGCATTGCCCCCCACCGCAACACCTGAAATGGGACAGCTGTGCAGAAAAGCCGTGCAGTCTCGCCTGATGTGAGCACAGCCGTGCACCCTAGCCATGGAGAGCCCAGTGCA
>NW_017729028.1:40885993-40887543 GCF_001723915.1 Gavialis gangeticus
CCAAACAACTCTCTCCGCCACTCGGTTGGAGAGCTCCAGATATCGGTCTGCCCCGCGGAGCTGCATTGCCCCCCACCGCAACACCTGAAATGGGACAGCTGTGCAGAAAAGCCGTGCAGTCTCGCCTGATGTGAGCACAGCCGTGCACCCTAGCCATGGAGAGCCCAGTGCAAGAAAGCGCTCTAATCAGGAAGGGCCCTCATGCCCAGGCTCAACTGCTTTCTAGCAAAGGGGCGGTAAACAGCGGTAAATGAGATCAAACTACCCAGAACCAAATATCTCACCAAGAAAACTGTCCCGCCCCGTCCCCCACCCCTTTGCTGTTTACTGTGTCATTCCTGGTTAATTACAACATTCATCTATGTCTGTCTTTACTTTTGTCTCTCCAAAACCAACTCATAAACAGGCAATAATTAACCCCCTTCTTAGCAGCCTCAGCAAAGACACTCAGGGTTGAATGAATAATATCTATTTGGCAGGATTTAGCATCAAAGTGATCTGCAAACATTAATCCATTAGCCTGGACAAACATCTCCCAATTGCAAATGCTGGCATATGGTCGCCCAGCTAGCTGACCGGCCCAAGGCCACAGAGGAAATCAGAGCCAGAGTCAGATCTAGCAATGGGGAAGTTTCAGGTTTCTCCGTCTATACTCTGACCACTAGGCAATGCTTCTCCCTGACTGATCATGGGGACAGAAGTAGAACCATAGAAAATTAGGGCTGGAAGGGACTTCAGGTCATCTAGTCCAACCCCCTGCACAAGGCAGGACCATCCCCAACTAGATAATCCCAGCCAGGGCTTTGTCTAGCCAGGTCTTAAAAACCTCCAAGGATGGAGCTTCCACCACCTCTCTGGGCAACCTGTTCCAATGTTTTACTACCCTCCCAGTGAGAAAGTTTTTTCCTAATATCTAACCTAAACTTCCCTTGCTGCAACTTGAGACCATTGCTCCTTATCCCATCATTTGCCACCAGTACCTTTCTAACACAATCCCAGTGGCTAAAGGAAGGAGAAGTCAATGGTTAGGGCTCCATTTGGGGGACTCAGGAGACTTAAGTTTAATTCCTTGCTCTGTTGCATTAGTTTCTTTTGTCACATTGTGTGAGTCAGCTAAACTTTTGCCTCAGTTCCACATCTGTAAAATGGGGTTAAGCAGCATTTCCCTCATAGGCAGGGTAAATATATTAAGAGCCTGCATGGTGTTCAGAGCCTAAAGTCCCTGCTGATGTTATGTAGGTACTGCAGACAGCTAGACAAAGGTTAGAGCTGAGCACATCAGTGACAGCTATACCTGTGCTTGCAGACACTTAGAGGAACTGGGTATCCCTTGGCCTCCAAAAGTTCTTCCAAAATCCTAACAAATGCAAGAAACACTGATGCAGTGCAGGCATCTGCCTTTTCCCATATTAACCCGAGTATGTGTGCATGTGTTGAACAACAGCTCCATAGTGTGTGCGCTTAAAACCAGGTTGGAAATTTGAGTATATTGATACGCCCATCGCTCCAAGGGGCCCAGCCCTAATTATTCCAGACCTACCACCTCCAAG
>NW_017729028.1:40892543-40905992 GCF_001723915.1 Gavialis gangeticus
TACGCTTAAAACCAGGTTGGAAATTTGAGTATATTGATACGCCCATCGCTCCAAGGGGCCCAGCCCTAATTATTCCAGACCTACCACCTCCAAGTCAATGGCTGTGACCTCTTTCCCAAGCACTAAAACAATGCAGCATTGCTCAGGTCACCGCACTGGGTCTCAGCACTGGGTTGGCTTTGTCAAATTGCTAACCGCATTGTGGGTGACTGAAGCAGGGTACACACACCGGGAATATAGAGCCCTTACGGTCATCACCTTCCAGAGCTAGTCCATCCGTCATGTATCCCGCGCACGGGATTCATCATTCTCTGCACCAGTGACAAATTCAGTAACTACAAAAAAGACTCAATCCTTTTCAAGGGATTTCTTGTCTCCAAAATCCTTTTTATGAAAGACACATGTGAACCTGACAGTTCAAAAAAATGGAGAGGGTCCTTCTAAAGGCAGGGATGAAAGTTGTGTCATGCAGAATCAGCTGGAGCTAATTGGGGAGGGCTCCGAAAGATGAGGCAAGTAAATAGCTTTAGTATGACAGCAAGGATTTGAGGAAGATTTTAGCCCATGGGCTTGGGGTCAGAGAGAGTAATCCCAAACAATCCCCCTGAAAAAGTACAGCTATAAGCAGAGGTACAGTGATTCGGGGCACGAGGAAGGAAATGTGCTGCTCTTCAAAGAGGTTGACTGCCATAATCAGAAAGCATGCATTACAGAGATGGGGGGCTTAATTTAAAGCAGAGGAAGGTTCAGTGAAGCAAAAAGAAAAAGAAAAGTAATGGTGAAGGAATGCTATGAGTAAAACAGGAAACCCCAGGCATCCAAAACGCATCACCAAATGCTGTGGTAGCCAGACGGCAACAGCCACACCTGGGAGAACCTTTTCTCTGCACAAAGATGTGGCTCCCTGTTTCACTCTCTGCAAACATCAATGTTATATTTTTCTCCCCCTTTTCTAGAGAGGCTAAAACACAGCTTTTAACGACAGCCCCCGCAAGCTCTGCCCAATGGGAGCAAAGAGGTGCCAGGGCCATTTCAGTAGGATCTTAGAGGAAGACAAAACAACTGGAAAGTTTAGGAAGGCTGAGTCTTACCTCTGAATCCTCCTTGCAAGCTGGAGTGATGCGCCCTGAGGTCTCTCCAGCAGAGACGTAGGTGGGTTTTTTGGCTTTTGTTTAGGCTACGGACCCTAAAAATTGTGGAAACAAATCATTTTCAATTTGTCTCTCCAGGCACGGCAGGAGCAGCAGGCACAGAGCTGATGAGCAGCTGTGCATAGCGGTGCGTGAGCAGCCGGGACAAAGCGGAAGGCTGTAAGGGGCAGAACGCCACAGCCGTTTTCTGCACTTGAGAAAGCCAAACACGGCTCTTAGCACGGCACCGAGAGCAGCCTCCTGAGCGAGTGAATTAAAAAACCATCACGGCAGGGATTCCCGAGCACCCGGCTCAATCAAACAGGCAGCGAGGACAGCAACTCTGCGCAGCGTGCGGCTGTCACTGAACTGCACGCTCTGCACACACACGCGCAGGCAGAGCCAGCCTCACTCCCTGAATAACTGGAAACATTTGGCAGGGAGGTTGAGTCAGTGCAAGGAAAAAGGTTGCCTCATTTCCTTCCCTCTCCCCACCAAACCGCCCCGTCACCCCCCACCACTCTCTACCCTTCTCCCACCCCCCAAATCCACGCGTGGGAGGTGACAGACTGAAAAAATGAACCAGCAGAGAGAAGTCGACTCTGTTATCACTCCCTGGCAGCCAGATTTTTTAAAGAGATAGAGCACTCCTCTTTCAAGCCCGAAGTCATACTGCCTCGTCTGCCAGATTACTGCTAACCAGCCCGACTAAAAGACAGATGTTACTTTTGTTAACTCTCAATTTTTGAGTCCTTTAGAAAGGACGACAGATTGGACATCTCCCCCAGAACGGACCATCCTTTTATTAGCGTCTTTGATTTCATATTAAAACGTCTCCACAGTTTATTTCCATACTATCACTAATCCTGAACATATACGGGCCCGATTCTCCATTCAAATACGGCCATTTACACCTTTCTAGCAACAGAAATACGCTGAAAACCAGTGATATTTACCCCCACGGTTACCCTTACAAATCAGGGCAACACTTATAAGCAAGGATGCTGCCTTTAGGAAACCAGAAATGGCTTGGAGTGTATCCATCTGCAGAGGCAAGCATTAGTATAATGTGGAACGTCTGTGCGTCTGTCCTGTATATTTGTTTTCACAGCTGGGGGCAGGCAAGTGTTTCTGCCTTACATTTATATAGTGCCTTTCACCACCAAGAATGCCAAAGTGTCTTACAAGCTTTGGGGTTGATCTTGCAAGCTTTTAATCAGAAAAGTACCCCTTACACCAGCATGTGGCAGAGTGTACTTGGTGAATCAGGGTTGGCAGGTTCCTATATAAAAGCAACCACTGCTCCAAGCACTGAAGTGCAGGCACCTCTGGTTGGACTGTGGCCACAGCCCTAGTATCACTTGCTAGAGCTGTGATATCCTACACGACTCCTTAGATAAGGACTGAGAACAGGCAGGTGATGCTGAGAAAGATGATTGCAATTACTTATACTGGAATTTGGCTAGACTGGCAGAGTTAATACCCATGCTCTTGTGAAATGATGCGCAAATCCAGAGCATGCACAAGTAGTAAAGAGAAGTGACACTGGCCCCCTAATACCATGCTGGAGCATTACCTCAGTGTTCACTCAAAGGAAGAGCCCTGTCAGCTGAATCATCAATCCCTCTTGTGACCATGTATCTCACACAACCTGGAGAAGTCATGATTAATCTAATGTTAAAATTAGGAGCATACAGACAGCATTCAAAAGGGACATACCTCACTCATAACTTCATTCAACAGCGTAGAAGTCCCCATGAAAGAATCAGGGTTAAAGCTAGTATAAATTACCCTGGTGTAGGTGTCATGGGTTTTATCCTGGGATATCAGTGAGTGTTGTCATAGCCACAAACTAGTGCTGGGAAAGTTGCACCTCTGTCTGCTCC
The DNA here is from genome assembly GCF_001723915.1 of Gavialis gangeticus. NCBI lineage: Eukaryota > Metazoa > Chordata > Crocodylia > Gavialidae > Gavialis > Gavialis gangeticus. Next base: position 40,895,560 of record NW_017729028.1, read on the forward strand.
TGTGAAAATTACTTCACTATGGAAAAGAGTCAAAAGAGTCACTCATCATCTGTCTGGGCCATAATATTCATCACTGTAAAACACCCAGCTGCCAAAATGATGGATCCAGGATATGATTTATATCTGTGTCTAAAGCCATTGCACAGTCCGTTTCCCCAGCAAAGTCTATGTGCAAAGTCCATGCAACTTCCCACTATTCATTTGAGGTAGGGTCCATATACTCTGGCAAACTCAACACCAACTAGACAGACAAACACAGAGGCTCCCTCTACACATGTAGGTAAAGATGCAGTGGGATCTAAGGTGCAATTCACACAATTGCACGTGTCTGGCAGGAGGCACGATTATGGGATCACAGATTATGGGTACCCATTGTACCACAGGAAGCAAGCTCCCATGGCTGGGAGTCCCACACACCCTACTTGAGGGGCACCCGACACCCCCCCAGGGCTTGAGGATCTCCACTGCAGGGATCTCCCCACCCCATGGGTGCATGAAACCCCCTAGGCTAGGGGAATTGTGGCTACTGCAATCCCTACGGCTCAGGGGTTTTACACTGGGCATGGTACATCCCATCACCTGATGGGGCTCCTAGCCACAGATGAGACCCTGCTACATGTGCAAATTAAAGCTCAATAACAGCCAGCTATAAAATTAGTTCACATTTTTGAGTTCTAACTCTATAGCGGGTTGGAGCTTTTTATTGTGTGGCTACTTTGCATGTGTAGCTGGTCGCAAGTTAACTACACGATACCTGTAATTTGAAGAGGGGGCCCAGGCCCGGGGAAGCTAGAACGCACAGGAGCATCAGCGACTTCCACCATGCTGCCAATGTGGCTACAGCAGCAATGAGGTTTTTCTGCCTTCCCCCTCACCCCCTAAGTCAGTGCCCAGGGCAGCTGCCCCAGTTCCCCTGCTCTAATTACACTACTGGACAGACATACATGATACCAGGTAGCATAGTATATTATTCACTGTTCCACAATCTCTAGGAAACAATCATCATCTCTCCAATTTGCCAAATTATCTATATCTATATCTATTTTCTTTTAAATGCATGTTGACCATCAGAAATATGACAATCAACCAAGAACATACAAGCTTATCTGTACATCTCGTACCAGGAACTACCTTTAAATATAAGGGCATGGAGGATAGGCCCTATGAGGAGAGAAGGGAACTGGGCCTATTCAGCCTTAGTAAGAGAAGGCGAAGAGGTGACTTGATAGCTGCCTACAAGCACATCAGACAAGAACACTAGGATCTAGGGGAGCAACTCTCTAGGAAGACACCCCAAGAGAGGACGAGGACCAATGGTCATAAGCTAACAGAAGGTAAATTCAGGCTAGATATAAGAAAGAACTTTTTCTCTGTAAGGGTCACCAGAAACTGGAACACTCTCCCGGCAGAGGTGGTGCAATCACCCTCCTTGGAGGTGTTCAAGATGAGGCTCAATAGGCACCTCGTTGAGCTCATCTGAGCCCAGTAACGTCCTGCCCACAGCAGGGGACCGGACTTGATGATCTACAAGTCCTTTCTGGCTCTATTCTATGATTCTATCATCTTAATATAAACTAAATTAAAGCCAGAAAACTCTAGAAGCCTTAAATTCTAGAGTTCTTAGTATACAAGACTGTAATCTGGTAAACGCAAAGAGCACAAAAGCTTCATTTCCCATTTTTACCCCATTTATTGCATCTTAAGGTCATTTAAATGCAATTTGAAAACACTGAGTTGAGTTAATTGTAAATAAGAACAGATTTCCTAGAAGGAAATTAAATACATATTTAATAGCTAATGGATTAGGAAGGCTCTTTGGCTATACTTGGTAAAGAAAGTTATTTGGACGCATTGATCTGGCCAGCATTACTTTATCTGGGAAAAAACGTTCACTTAATCTGTGCTTCTACTTCCCCACTTGTTAAAAGCCTTGGATGAAACAAGCTACAATAATGGAGTGGATCCAAAAAAAGGCATTACCAAACAAAGCTGGCTTCCTGCATAGCTCCAATACTATAATCTTCAACAATAATACTTAGTATTTAATTCAATCTACCTAGATTCTTGACTGCACCCATCACCACATGACTCGCTAAGAGCACATGCTATTAAGGTGGATAAGTGGGGAACTGAGAGGTAAATCTTGGTCTCCATGTAAAAAATTGCCAGCAAAGCTATGTTGGGAAGCAGCATTGAATTAAAAAAAAAAAATCACCCCAACATAGCCATGCTGCTGACAAAAGCCCTTGCATGGACTCAAACAGCTAAAAGGGCCTTCTGCTGGTATAGCTCATTCTGTTTGGGCAACCATTTTAAGCTGTATTGGCAATGAGACTCCAGCTGATATAAGCTATGTCTCCGCTGGGGAGGTTCTCCCTGTTGGCCTAGCCAGGAAACTGCACATGGAGAAAAACCATTTCTCAAGGCAAAAAGAATAGCTGAGTTTACCAAAGAGGTATATTGAGTTTGCGGCAGGGCTGCGAAGAGGCATGAAGGTCCAGGTCCACAAAGATACTTAAGCTCCTAGCTCATTTATATCCATGGGAGTTAAGCACTAAATATCTTTATGGATCAGAGCTGAAGTCTCTTGACTCAGAGTCCCCTGCTCTGTGCATACAGGACGTTGTAAGCAGTAAGTCCTCATTACCATTTATAATCCTTCTGAACGTAAAGATGGGGAAGTATTCTGGGTTCCTTTAAAGAAAATGACTTTACAAACCAACCTGTACAAAGAGACCAGCTACAAGTTTTTGTATCAAAGGACAGGACACCTCAAAGAAAAGTCTTCAGTGGATACAGCTGCAAGTGTAGCAAGGCTCCAGCAAAGTAAGTACTTCTCCCACAGGTTCCCTCTAGTAAGATGACTAGCAAATATTGAACTGCTTCTGATAAACACTGGTTTTGCACCATCAGCCCCTATCCCTTCAGTTCCCAGTTAGCTGACCAATATTACATAGGTGGTTGGGATTTCGCACAGGAATGATCACCAATCGTTCCGTTTTAGCAGACAGGGTTTGTATCTTAAACATACTCAGCCCACAGAGCACTGAAAATAGCCACAGGCATAGTGGATTAATAACTGAAGAGGCTGGCATGTCTGTCAAGCAGATGACAAGATCTCCCTCCCTACTAAAGCACTCCCCAAAGCCCCTTTAATTATGCAAAGTCATTAGATCGCATTGCAGAATTTAAAAATATGTAAACACGCCTCTCCAATACATTCAGACTGACAGCTCTGAAGTCTGAAACCTATTCAGTCAGGAATGCCACCAGCAATTGGTAGTGTCGACCTGGCCCCCAAGGTGTTTTAGCCCCAACTGAAGAGGTGGCTTCTAGAAATATGGGACTGTCCAGACCCTTGTTCAGACTCTCTTCTGAAACAACTGGTAAAATCCAAGTTAGCATCCTTTCCATGTTAGGGACTTCTTTGGCTGCCATACCCATCTGAGTACCTCCCAATTGGCAATATATTTAGTCTTCCAAGAAGTCTGGGGAACTGAAGACAGGTCTCCAGAGTCCCAGCCTAGAGCATTAAGCACCAGGCAGTCTTTCCACTCCAGTGGATACCCGTTGGTAGGGTCCAGAACTAATACTATCAAACCAAAGGCCAACACCAGTCAATCCAGGTGTAAATGGGTATCTGGTAGCTTGGACTGGGAAGTCAAAAATGATGTGATGCTAACCACATGGCTCTGTTGCACTGGGAGTCATGGGAGTCAAAAACTGATGTGATGCTAACCGCATGGCTCTGTTGCACTGGCTACAGAAATTAGCCGGCCTTCATCATGGTGGCCTAACAAGCCATATAGGTTCAAGAACACCTTTGACCTTTCTTTGGCTGTGGAAAGGTCAGCTGCTAGCAACAATTTACTTCTCTGTGCTATGAAATGTCACAGTATCCCTCCTGTATTTATTTCAGAAAATAGCTAACGGTCCCTACCTGCTAAAGTTGGTGGAAAAAAACCACCCACTGTACATAGCTAATATATATCAAAAACTACCCTCCAAAAATGGGTAGTTTTTGATATATATATAGTACACTTGATTTAATGACACTGTCATTGCAACATTTTTATTTTCTCTTGATCCATCTGCAGGAAACCTTCAAATAGTAAAAGTTATTAATTCCAGAAGCAGTAAATTGTCTCCAAGGAAAAGGGAAAAGGGGCTGCCCCTTTAATCTCCTAATAATGAAGCAAAGGAAATTACATCATACCCAGCATGGAGACTAATGTGGCTTGCTGGAGAGACAGAAGGAACAGCATGTCAGCATTAATGGCATCAGTTTCAGAGAACCATATTGACACAGAGATGAGGGTGAAAGCCGGTGCCCAGACCCTCCTGGCTGTCTTTGAGTCTTGGTTCTGAACTTTGTCTGAGCACTTTTTTTCAAAACCCCCAAAGGCTGGGGAGGATGTGACCCTTGCTGTGCAGGCGCACCTCTAATCATTTCTTGAACCAGAGTGAGACAGAAGGATCGTACCCTTTTTTCCCGAATCTATTAACCCATCCCAAACTGAAATTGAACTGAAAACAGCAGTGGTCTTCATTTTCCAAAATCATGTAAAACTAAATAAGAAACAGCTTCTGGCCTGAACTTTGTTTTCTGAGCTACAATTTTTTTCTGACATATTTCTCTTCGGTAGCAACTGTGTTTTGTTTCTGGCTCCTTTTCTAACAGCTTTCTGGGTCAGATCATGGTATTTTTTTCATTTAACAAATGTGCTCCTTAACCAAGCTCAGGAGGCAGATGTTACTGTAGAGAAAGTTCCTCTGCAATCCCAGACACCAGCTCCATTGAGACTCCTTGTATTTGAATTGCTGTACACTTGAAAACCTGTCCCAAGTGACCACTCAAGGGACGAATATCAGTTACTCAGAGGAGAACTGTATTCAGCAAGCCTGGGTCTCCATTGCCATGAGCCTCACGTAGACCCTCCAGAACCAAGTGAAATGGGTGTAAACAGCACCAAATCAGGGCTGCAGCATTCTGGCCTCAAAGGGGGAGTTTTTTAAGGAAAATTGTTCATGTCCCAAGTCAAATCAGCCAAATCAATTCCAAATCCGTGAGCCATTCAAGAACCATATATGGCTTTACTATCGGCAAGCATCTTCCACCCGCATTAGGGGCTTCAGCTACTTCCAGTTTGTTTGGCAGGCATCTTATGTGCAGGCTGAAGCCTGAAGGCTTGGGGTTCGAATGCCCCCGAGTTTTGCTTGCCCTCAGCCATATTTCCATAAAGACAGCATATAGCCAAGATCTTCACACTGGAAGTGAAAGTGGGAGGCTAACTATATATTACCGTGATCAGGGTACTACTCCCCACCAAAATGTGGTCTCCTGCAACTAGGAAAACTGCCTCAGTGGTCATGGTATTTCCACTGCTGCCCTCACGGGAGACATAGCAAGAAAGAATTAGTATGTGTAAGGCTAGTATGTGTAGAAATGTGTGGGAGTGACTCCTTGGGCTAGGAAACTTCTCAGGTAAGGGGATCTCTCAGGTAGGTTCCCCTGTAGTCCCTTATTTATAATGCCATCTACACAATAGGAGCAAATTTAAAGACATCAGGAGACCTTTGAGGCACTTGGCTCAGTGGGATCCAAGTAGGTCACAGCTCAACCCTGCCCTTCAGTTAAAGAGACCCTGGGGCACAGTGAACCCTACACGCAATCTTAAGGGACATAATCAACCTTCAGCAAGCCAAGAGTTTCAGTAAAAGTCTTGTTTATGGTCTCTGTCACTGTATTTACAGTGGCATCCAGAGGTCCCACCAGTGACCAGAACCCCATTGTGCTGAACAAATGCACAATAAGCCAGTCCCTGCCTCAAAACATTTGCATTGAACAAAAGCTAAACGAAGGCTGGGATGAGACGCAGAGGGGAAGTGACTTGCAAGGGTGATACAGGGTGCCACACAATGCTAGCACTGTTTGGTGTGCAAACACAACTCGCAAGATAAACCCAGAAATTTTAAATAGGAATCCACAGTTTTAAAACTATTCTGACCTGGTCTGGTCTTCCTGAGTTTTTTGCAACAGGATTGCTGTATTATTTTTCTGTAGTCAAAAGCCAAATGGAAACAAAGGGCTACATTTCAAGGGAGCCTCAAGTCTAAAAAGGTTGAAAGCCTTTGGCCTACAGACAAAAACCTAAATGCAACAGCAAAGATGTTCCTAGCTCAAATCATCTCCCAGGTGAATGCCCAGCTAATATCTTGGTAGATAGAGTAGGAGAGACTGGAAGATGCTCTTCTTAACGAGCACCCACTCCACAGGCTTGTAGATGCTGCTGACACAGCAATACCTTGCTCCCTGTGATAGTTTCACTATAAAAATGAGACCAAACAGAAGTGATTTATCCTAGGATTTTACCTATGACCTCCTCCTTTTTAACTGGAGGGATTCTCTCCTTACCTGTCCAACAATGCACTGCCCTGGAAGAGCCTTGAAAATAAGAAAAAGCAGTCCCTCTTTGGACTGGAAGGAGAGAGAAGACACCTGAGGCAGTGTCACATGCCAAAATACCTGAAGGGCCTCATTCAGAAATAGTTATGGTTAAATAAAATGCTGCATACTGGCATCTTCTCTTTAACTGTATCCCTTCCACTGATGGAGCAGAACAATTCACTGCAGTGAGACAGAAAATCGGCTGGGTTCAAGCCATCACAGTCTTCCAGTGCTGGCTCCAGCCTCCCCTCCCCTCCCCAGGGTAACTTCCCATGCACCAGAGGACTCATGCCCAGGTGTTCCCCGGGGACAATCAGTGGTGACACGAGGTGCCCTCATTTTCCACGGGGAACCAAATGTCCATGCTCCTGTGGATGTGGCCAGTGGTGGCAGATGACAGAACAGGGAGCAATGGTTTCCAGTTGCAGCAAGGGAAGTTCAGGTTGGATAATAGGAAAAACTCTCTCACTAGGAGGGTGGTGAAGCACTGGAATGGGTTAACTAGAGAGGTGATGGAAGCTCCATCCTTGGAGATTTTTAAGGCCCAACTCAACAAAGCCCTGGCTGCAATGATCTAGTTGGGGCTGGTCCTGCTTTGAGCAGGGGGTTGGACTAGATGTGACCTCCTGAGGTCCCTTCCAGTCCTCATTTTCTATGATTCAATGATCCCAAGGCAGTAACAGCAGATGGCCCACTGACACTGCAGCATGCATCATCACTAACACTGATGAAGTTGAGTGAATGCTAGCAGCAGTGGGAAATTTTTGCCACCTGTGTGTGCATGAATGTCTTGGCATTTGAGAGGTTAATTTGGGAGCTTAAAGGGGAATACAGGACCAATGCAGGGGGAAAAATAAAATTATAAGCAGGAGTATTTATTGGCCAGCCCTCTACCCTAGAGGGATCTGCCCTGGTAAACCTAGGAAAGACAAATCAACCTAATCTCATCCCCAGCCCCTCGCCCCAAAGCATGCTAGTGTGCGGGCAATGCCCCTTGCCTCCCTGCTGCAAGACTCTGTGCAGCTCCCTCTCACGGAAGTTTGTTTATAGTCTTTGCTCCCTTTGCTGACATTGGCAGCTTGCTCCCAGCTTTGCTAAACTATTTTTTCTTGGATGTACTTAATCTGTTTTATTTTTATCCCAGTCTATAAGGGGGGAAGAAACCCAACCACAGCTCAAGAGCACTGCTCTTAGCATAGAAATCAGCTCTGAGGATCCAATGAACTCCAGGCTAGGTTACTGCAGTGTACTCTGTCTGGTACTGCCTGGGTGTATTCACCCGTAGATGGTCACTAATGTAGGATCCATTTGTAAAGCTGCTCAGAAGCCCTTGTCTCTGCAAATTACAGACTCCTGGGCTGATTAGCTACTTGCATTTCAGGTAGTTCAAGGCATTTCTTTTCTCTCTAAAGTTTTAAGGGAACTATCTTAGCAAGGGCTCTGGGGGGGATTCGCATCGATGGGTATTTTAAATCACGCTGGATATTTTTCTACAAGAGATGCTCTAGTTTAAACAGGATGTGACTTGTGAAATTCCTATAGACCATAGTTTCTCAACCTGTGGTACACGTACCCTTGGGGGTACGTGGGTACCCCAACACTCTCTCTCGTGCACGCTCTTTTCCTCTCAAAACTATGGCAAAAAATTTGGTGCGCTGCACATTAAAATTCCCCAGTAATAATTTGGCGTACCGCGCTTTGTGCAGCACTGGGTTCAGCCCTCCTAGCTTTGGGCAACATCACTTGTAGCCCAGGTACGTACTTGAGTTGTACACCGCTGGTGTAAAAGGTGGCAACCCTACCCACACCAGATCAGACATCTGCCATATCACAGCCTTATATACAAAGCTCTTCTTCCAACATATAGCACACATTAGTCTGTAAATATAAAAATCCCCTGGAAAATTGAGTGTTGGGGTACTTATTAAACTGCTATAGACTATGTCAGCATTTCTCAACCTGTGGGTCGCAAGAATATATGAAAGGGTCATGGACAACCTTTAAAAATACATTAACAAACTTTAAAAATGGATTCTCCTTTAAAAGAGAACAATGTGGGAAACTGTGGCTTTTCCCCTGCAGGCTAGCAGAGCTCCAGCTTGCAGGGGCTACTTGGGGCCCCCATGCCCCACACACACACCCTCTGCCCCACACACTGGGTGGTCTAGGGCCTGGGGGGAGGGGGGGGCAGTGGGTCGGGAGTGAGGGGCACAGGGGCAGGACTGGCTATCGATGTTTACAAATGAGTCCGCTTACAAAAAAGGTTGAGAACTGCTGGTCTGTGTTGGCAAGGTAATAATCAGAGCGAGGTGATTGTAATGCCTGATGACCCAGTAAGGGTAGAGATACTTTGGCAGATTGTTATAGATGTTTTGGGGAGTGCGAGACTTCTCCAGGAAGGCAAATGCAAAGTTGATGCCCCTGTTTTCTAAGAGCGAGAGAAGTACAGAAACCGAACCACTGTGCTCAGGAAAGGTCGGGGCAAAAAAAAAAAGGAAGCGACTGTAAAGGGCCTCCCCTATGCCAGTCGTCTTACCACCGCCGGGGAACATGCAACAGTCCCAATCCCTGCAATCTTCTGGGAGAAGGAACTGCTCCATCTTGGTGTCGATACCAGACAGCCCAAAAGAGTCTTGAGGATGGGAAGACAATGAGACCTTTGCCCTGCTTTCCCTCCACAATACTGAGCACCGCTGGCTGTCCAGAGCACTGCTCTAGGGGATATTGGAGTGGATGCATTCCTTCTGCATGCCAGGGAGCTCTGGGAAAGATCAGGCCCTCCCAAGACACTCTTGTTTCTCTGAACATCCCAGGTCCCAGGAGACCTCTCCACATTGCCGCTTTAACAGAGCTGTGCCTAATGGTCCCATTTGGTGCTTAGCAAAGAGGCTGTCTAACAGAACATTTTATGGGATATGGATGAGCTGCAGATTTAGTTTTTCAAGGAAAAAAATTTAAAAGTACCATTCTCTCACATTGTAACACCGTTTTCTGCCCCTCAGCCTGACTGGGAAGATGCTGCAGTCATGCCCAACTTACCTTAGCCTTTTCCTTCTCACCACTTAATGGGTAGGGAAGGAGATTGCCCATGTGGAATGGATCAATGGTGGGAGGGAGAAGTGCGCTTAGATTAAACAGGGAAACATAAAAGATCTGCAACATTCATTTTCCTAAGGATTTAACTTAATCAAATTATCAGCGGTCTGCAGTGCATTTCAAACCACTAGTTACCCATGCCCAGAAACCATTTAAAATAAATGTTAATGTCTGTAGTCTGTTTGATGAAAGCCTTGAAATGTAGATGCTGGGAAGCTTGTGAGCGCTAACAACTCATGGGAAAATGTAACCACAAACATTTCCATTTTGTAACTGCCATCTCCTTCCACCGGCAGCACATGAGCGCAGGCAACGGATATTCTTCTCCTCCAATTTTCTGCCCCAAAGATGTAATTTTAATTGTTTTGGGATAACTTTACTCCTTTTCACACACATTTTTGTCATGAAAAGGTAACAGAAACTTAAACTTTTTGTAAATTACTACAACTTTGGAACTTGTGTTGCTAAAACCTTTCCTACTATATGGCACAGAGCTGAAACAATGAGCTGGTGTTAGGAGCCAATAGACCAGAGAATCTGTGGAGAACCAGGAATCCCTGTATATCAGCAAAGCAACTTTGATATAACACAGGAAAAAAATCGTGACTAGGAAAAGGGGCAGAAGTCATGGATTGGCTTCTCCCCACCCACGTGCTCCCTTCCAATGAGCCACAAGTAGATTGGCTAAAGTAGCACAGATTTCCCCAATTTACCCTTTGAACATCATGGGAGGGGTCACAGGGACAGATGGGCACGGCCTGGCAAGAGTTGGGGGTGTGGGGAAGACCCAGAGGAGCTGAGAGACCTGACAAGCCACAAGAGAAAGCTTCAGCAGCAAGAGAGGCTGCTTGCAAAGCAAGGCAGCAGGGAAGGCCACCAAATACAAGAC
>NW_017729028.1:40910992-40913632 GCF_001723915.1 Gavialis gangeticus
CTGGTGTTCGGAGCCAATAGACCAGAGAATCTGTGGAGAACCAGGAATCCCTGTATATCAGCAAAGCAACTTTGATATAACACAGGAAAAAAATCGTGACTAGGAAAAGGGGCAGAAGTCATGGATTGGCTTCTCCCCACCCACGTGCTCCCTTCCAATGAGCCACAAGTAGATTGGCTAAAGTAGCACAGATTTCCCCAATTTACCCTTTGAACATCATGGGAGGGGTCACAGGGACAGATGGGCACGGCCTGGCAAGAGTTGGGGGTGTGGGGAAGACCCAGAGGAGCTGAGAGACCTGACAAGCCACAAGAGAAAGCTTCAGCAGCAAGAGAGGCTGCTTGCAAAGCAAGGCAGCAGGGAAGGCCACCAAATACAAGACAAGAGCTGTAACCATGCAGCCACGCTTGGGAAAACAGAGATTGGGATCTACACAGATACCCCATAGGGAAACCCATATCTTTTCCGGAGGATTTCAGATGGTGAGTATTGCTACAACCCCACTGTTCAGTGAAAAAGATGATAGGGAATTCATTTCCCACAGAACCCAACAAGTGTTTATAGTAAGGTTTCTTTTCCTGTTTGTTTTTACACAGAGGGATAAAATCACAGTGACCCAAAGTGAGTCGGGGAGTGGGGGTCTAGATGCCAGGACTCCTTTGGAGACCAAAGCTTAACTCCTGATTCATAATCAAGCATGAACGACACGGGGGCACGGCAGTGCTAGTGGTGGTGGGAACGCGGCAGCAGTAAGCGGGGAGCTCCCACAAACACCAACGGCACTGATGGCAGTGGGGGGGGTGGTGGCAAGTGCCAACCAGAGGTTGGCAACCACCTGCAGATGCCACCGGCAGCAGTGGCAGCGGCCAGCAGCAATTGCTGACTGCCCACAGACACTGCCAGTAGTGAGGGGGGTGGTAGCAAGTGGCGAGCGAGGACAGAGGTGGCAAGAAGCACTTCTGGTCCACTTCTGGGTCCACTGGAGAGCGTGCTGGGTCCCCCCCGCCCCAGCTCAGTGACTGGTGCCACCTGAGTCTGGGTGGGCACCCAGGGTCCCCCTGCAGCTGATTGCCGATCCAGGGGGGTGCAGGGGAGCCCCAGTGTGCTCCCTGGCAGACCTGGAAGTGGACCAGAAGTACTTCCAGTCCACTTCCAGATTCACTGCTGAGCATGTGGGGGGCTCTTTCCGCTCCAGCATCACAGCGTTCACAAGCCGCGCTGGTACCTCGAGGTATGCAGAAAAAACATTTAAAGCTGTATTAATGTCCGAATCATTGATTCTCTGAATCAGCATCAAATCTTCAGATTCAGATTTGGCTGAATCAAATCAGTGACAATGATCTGAATCATCTAATTGAATCACTGTCCCTGATTCAGGCCGAATCGAATAGGACCCATTCCACACACCCCTAGTGAAAACCATGCAAATCTGGAAGCAAAGAAGCAAATGCCGCAGGCATGCAACATCAGCTCTGCAACTCGTATGTGTTCAGAAACACAAGAACAGACAGTTATGAAATTGGGGGGTTGTTCTGAATCCCAGCTTTGGAGTCCACATCTTCCAGGTTCAACAAAACATCTGGTTACACACGGTTGTTTATGTGCTTTCACAATCTGCATGGTGTGAGACAGCATGGGCATCATGTCTCTCATTACAACTCTTACACAAGACAGATGCAAGTGATATTCTTCCAGTTTCCCTTGTTAATAATACTTAGCCATCAAATAGCTCTTTTTTTAAAGCATTAAGTAATGATTCTTGTGATATGTAGCTATGTAACATCATTTCCTCTTTGCAGATGGATAAACAGAATTACCTAAGGCCATAGAGAGCAAAGTACAGTCACAGTCATGATTAATTAGATCTCTGGGTCTCTTATCTCCTGGAAGTGTGCTTAGACCCCACCTCTCCATTAGGAGCCAGATTCATAGTTAACCCAAGACACACGTGCACAAACTAGGGCCGTATGCGCCAATGCAGTAGGGGTAGAAATTAAGATACCTCTTGTGGCTACTTTAATTTGTGCTGATACCAATAGCCCTGGTCTGCTCCTAAGAAATGAGCCAGACCCATGGGCAAATATGCCCCATTACATCAGTTCAGTCTTTCACATGCTCCTATCACCTTAAACAGGAATTTCTTCCCACCACTGCTTTATTTTCAGTATTTTGGGCACTGCACTTCAAAGCAAAGAGAAATTGTAAAGAGTCCAGGCAAGAGAAGCAAAACTGATCCAAGTTTTAGAAAGTATGACATACAAGGAAAGGATGGAAGAACTAGTATTACCTGGTTTGGAGAAGAGAATCTGATGGGATACATTTAAAGTACAGAAAAAGAGCTGTTATAAAGAAGATAGTGATCAATTGTTCTGTGTGATCACAGGGACCAGGAGGGCTAGGGACAGAAGTTACACATAAACCAGTTCAAGTCATCAGAAACTAGTTTAAACCTGTAACAATAGAAGTTCAGTGGACATAAACCAGTTTCAAAATGGCTGAAACTGGTTTAACTTCTATCCCAGACCCCTTCCTAGCTTAAGTTAAATCAGAGTTCCTCAGAATCCCAGCATGCTTTCCAGCCCTGGGCTGGGCTGTCTGTTCCAGCAGAGAAGGGTTTGAATAGGAGAGAGGCAGGGACTG
>NW_017729028.1:40913790-40916399 GCF_001723915.1 Gavialis gangeticus
TGGCCAGTGTCTGGCTGTGCCCCTGGCATTGCAGCAGAGACAGGGAAGTGCCAGGCAAAACCTGACTCAGGTCCATGTCAGTGGGACAGGGAGGGGGTTTAATTCACTTGAGGCTATTGCCAAGGCTTGGCCATGTCTCCGCAGCACAGCTTCCCTGCAGCTGAGGGCATGCTCTAGCGCACCCCCCCCAGCTTCTGGCCTGAGCCACTGCAGGCATGTGGCTGCATTTCCTGAATCAAAAGTAAATGTGTGTCCACTTGTTTCTCAGTTAATCTCTGCATCTTAGACTAACCTGCAAAGACTGAATCGATTCAGCCTCGTGCTTTTTGACTCTCTGTACTTGGCCAAAGTAATCAGTTTAAATTGTAACAAAGGAGATTTAGGTTACTTATTAGGAAGACCTTTTCCATGATGAGTTTTTGAATCTACGATGGACTTGTGTGGGATGTTTTAGACAAGGATGATCATGTGATCAGCATGGCATTTGGTCTAAATGACCTCTTGATGTTCCTTCTTGTTATATTGTCTGTAAATGTGTGACTATTTTGTCTTCATCCTCTTGCTTCTAAAATACACTGGGATAGACCAGAGATTCTCTAATCTTTCTGCTAAGCTCAGGCTATTCTATTACACACATACTTCATATTGGAGTTTACTGAGTCAAACTGCTTTGCTTCTCTATGACCGGAGAGGATCAATATTCAAGAGAGCTTGGGGGGACTAGGTCTTCAGAGGACCCACTCTGTCCTCTAGTGAGGACACAGCTGCAGAGATGAACCAATGGACCAGTCAGTGCCTGGCATTCACCTGCAGGCACAGTTCAGCATCAATGTACCTATACCTAAGGCTGTCTCTGCTATGCCACTGTATCCAGCAGGCTTCTGCAGTTCTTACAACTGTACAAGAGGACTACAAATGGCAGCCACCTACATCATGAAACTGGAATAGGCACTCACATCACACCAGGGTATTTATTCAGTGGGCCTGAGTCTCATTTAACCCAAATTCCCTTTCCCACACTCCCACAGGGGGATAATTTACATTTATGATCACCTTTATGTTGACAGAAGGAAAATGAGTGAAAAGTTTCAGTGAAAATGAGAATCAGGCCTTAGCATTTTCTCCTAGTGTTTTTATAGCACCACAAAGCTAGATAGATAGTAAGTCAAACTCCTTAACCACTACATTACTGTAGTTCAAGGGATTTTGACTGAACCAAGTTAGCCCTGGCTGCAACACCAATAGGACCAGCCTCTATGTTGGAGCAAAAGGACTCCAGACTTCTTGCATATCCACTTACTTCATTTAATGCTTTCCATGGTACTTCACAAGCTGTTCTCTGATATCCTCCTCCTCTGCTGTGTGACATTTGGCAGTCAACAATACAGACATAACCGCACAATGCACAAAAAGAAGAACTGGATGGATCTGGCTTTTTCCTGCAAATTTTTTCCTGACTCAGAAGGACGACTGTGGAAAATTACAGAAAAGGCAATGTGTGGATTAGGTTACTGTGCATTTTGATGCTGTCAGAAAATGAATGCAGACTGGCATGTGAGGAGGAGAAATCTTACTTTGATGGTCACTTGCTTCCAATCTTAACAGTCCTTCTTTCTCCCAATGACAATGATGCATAGTGTTTACTCAGTGCTTTCCAAATGTTTATTGATCCTGACAAGCACCCTGGGAAATACTGAGTGATGTAGAAATGTATTTTTATCATTTCCAATCAGAAGATGGTTATGAACCTTACCATAAATCATACTAAGAGAGTACCTCTCTGGTAAAAGGCTTTGCTAGTGTTGCTAACTGAATACTGCATGCAATTTTGCAGCAGGGATGGTCAACATGAGTGGGACCTTTTATCCACTGCTGGTTCCTCAAAAATGCCACTATTGTGTTGGGCAAGGAGGACACAAGTCTTTCTACAGATCTAGATTAAAAAATAAAGCAGATGGCAAAATTCCACATTGAAAATCATGGAAGCACAGAAAGCTAGGGTTGGAAGGAACCTCAGGAGGTCCAACCCCCTGCTTAAAGCAGGACCAGCCCCAACTAGATCACGCCAGCCAAAGCTTTGTCTAGCCTGATTTTGAAAACCCCTGAGGATAGAGCTTCCCCCACCTCTCTGGGTGACCTGTTCCAGTGTTTTACTACCCTCCTGGTGAGAAAATTCTTCCTAATATCTAACCTGAACTTCCCTTGCTGCTGCTTGAGACCATCGCTCCTTGTTCTGTCATCTGCCCCCACTGAGAACAGTCCAGCTCCATCCTCTTTCAAACCCCCTTCAGGTAGTTGAAGGCTGCTATTAAGTCTCCTCTCAGTCTCATCTCCTCTACACCAGAATAAGCCCAGTTCCCCCAATTTTTCCTCATCTGTCCCCTAACCCCCTCACCATTTTTGTCACCCTCCATTGGACTCTCTCCAATTTGTCCACATCCTTTTTGTAGTGGGGGCCCCAAAACTGAACACAGTACTGCAGATGTGGTCTCACCAGTGCTGAATAGAGAGGAATAATTACTTCCCTTGACCTACTGGCAACACTCCTACTAATGCAGCCCAGGATGCCGTTAGCCTTCTTGGCAACAAGGGCACACTGCTGGCTCATA
>NW_017729028.1:40921399-40921665 GCF_001723915.1 Gavialis gangeticus
AGGAGAGAGGCAGGGACTGTCTCCCCCAGGCAAACCCCAACTGGGTTCTGGGGCCAGGGAGAGGGGTTAAACCCCCTTCCTCCAAGTACAGAGCTGCCCTGCCCTACTAAACTTGTTGAAAGTTAATGCTGGCTGCAACTGTGGACTACATATCCCAGAGGCACCCAGAAGAAGAAGTGATGAGCAACCCTGCAGAGTCCTGCTTCTGTGATTCTGGACTGCAAATCCCAGAGACCTCAGGGACAGCAGGAAGAGGAAGTGAACAC
>NW_017729028.1:40923143-40942138 GCF_001723915.1 Gavialis gangeticus
CTGCCCAGCCAGTCTGCCCCCAGCCTGTACCGGTACATGGGATAGTCAATCTTGCTTTATGGCCAAAGCTCCAAATCATGTCAATGGGAGTTCTGTATACGGAATATGTGGGGAATCAAGATAAGAAACCAGGATAAGAGATCAAATATTTCTTTGGTTACAAATCTGTTTTAACTCAAGAGGAAACAAGGAGAACTTCCTTAGCCTCAGTGGATCCATTCCTCTGCTCTAGACAGGGATGGCCCAAACCCTTGATTTTGTAAAGACATTTCTAAAGAGCTCCTCTCTTGCCTCATTCAAACACTAGAAGGAAAGGCTTGTAATTAAGCTGGAATAGGTCTGTTTCTCTATGTGTTCAGTAAAATAGACAATGACATTTCCAGTCAGCCCCTCTTGGCCTGCCTGGTGTATCTACATTGTCAGGCCTCTCCTCCGCCATGTGTGCACGCAGCTCCTCACAGAACGGGGCCACTGAGCACTACAGTAATATTAATATCATGTCTGGTCCCACTAGAGTTCTTTATAACTCCAGTTTTAAGGACTCAGCTCAAAAACTGCCTACTCTATTGACCGAGTTTGCACCCCTTCTAGCTATAAAGCAATGGGAAACAAAATATATATGAAATTTAATCTATCTGAGTCTGCCAAGTATCGCAAAACTGGAGCATTGTGTATAGTAAATAAAGAGTAACAAAACCAGAGTCAGAGGAATTTTGAATCTTTTATGCTCACTGATGTAATAAATCAAAGGTGCAGTTTAATATAGGAAAAATGTATTATAAATACATCTGGGGAAAAGGACTGAATTTGAGAGTACGTACTTAAATGTGACATTCATGCAGCAGGCCAGCCATGAAAAGGATGTTGATATCACTAAAGAAAAATAACTCCTTGAAAGCATGAAATTCAGTGCATGCACAAGTATATTATATGCATCTATATGGACATGTATATGCAGCATGAATGTACTGGGTTACATTGGGAAGAAATAGTGGGGTATATGTTACTACATAGGGTAAATCAACTGGGCCTGACTGGGAGTAGCACCTTGTCTGACATTGCGTACAGGTACACATGGTGCTATTCAATATGAGACATGGGTATTTCCCATGCTTCTGGCCTTTGCTGGTTGCCACATAGGACCAGGAGTGAATTTTTCCCTTCCCTTTCCCATGCTGCTACATGTGTCAGGGGGGGTTTGAAGCCTTCCTCAGAGACATTGGGTGTTGGCTGCAGCTCTGCAGAAAAGCACCTAGGGGTTACAGCGGACAATAATATGAGCCAACAGTGTGCCCTTGTTGCCATGAAAACTAATGGCATACTGGGCTGCATTGGTAGGAGCGCTGCCAGCAGATCAAGGAAGGGTGATTATTTCCCTCTATTCAGCATTGGTGAGGCCACATCTGGAGCACTGTGTCCAGTTTTGGGTCCCCCACTACAAAATGGATTGGACAAATTGGAGAGAGTCCAGCAAAGGGCAGCAAAAATGGTTCAGGGGCTGAGGCACACGACTTGTGAGGACAGGCTGAGGGAACTGGGCTTATTTAATCTGCAGATGAGAAGACTGAGGGGATTTAATAGCAGCCTTCAACTACCTGAAAGGGGGGTTCAAAAGAAAATGGAGCTGGACTGTTCTCAGTGTTGGCAGATGACAGAACAAGGAGCAATGGTCTCAAGTTGCAGCAAGGGAAGTGTAGGTTGGATATTAGGAAAAACTCTCTCACCAGGAGGGTGGTGAAGCACTGGAACGGGTTACCTAGAGAGGTTGTGATATCTCCATCCTTGGAGGTTTTTAAGACCCGGCTCAATAAAGCTTTGGCTGGAAAGATCTAGTTGGAGATGCTTCCCCTTTAAGCAGGGGACTGGACTAGATGACCTCCTGAGGTCCCTTCCAAATCCAAAAATTTTCTATTGTTCTAAATGATCCCTATTTTTACAGCCGTGGAACTGAAGCACAATGGGGTTTATCTCAGCTGAAGTCACACAGGAGGTTTATCACAGAGCCAGGAACTGAAACTCCCTCTCCAGAACTTCTTATAGTCATAGAAAGTCTCAGATAACCTCAAGGTACTTCACAAGCTCTGGGCCTAAGACTCTGCTTGTCCGAGTGAAAAGCAGCTACCTGTGGGTGACACCATATTATAGAGTCTTTGGGAGGGAAGGTAAAATGAACGCTGTCCAAAGACAATGGAGGAAATCTCTCCCTTTAGGAAAGGACCATGGCTCTGTTGTGCCCAGTGGAGAGCTGAGAAGGCCAGGCTTTTCGGGGTCTATTCCAGAAGCTCCACATGGAACAAGACAGGAACGCTGTTTGTGTTACATCAGCAGTATGAACGTCTGAGCCGACCCAGCCGGGGTCTTCACAGGTCATTCCATGGGGTCCAAGTATTTCACAGCAAACTCTTAGACCACAAATACCGTTGTGAGGCTGAGCTTATTTATGCTGGGGAAGAGCAGCTTTTATGGTGACCCAGAGAAGTTGATCAAAACGATGATGAGATTCACTGAACTAAGAAGAACTGGAGGTGGCATACGTCTGGCCTACTCTGCTCAGTTTTGCTCCATCGGTCTTAAATGAAAAAT
Source organism: Gavialis gangeticus (assembly GCF_001723915.1). Lineage (NCBI taxonomy): Eukaryota > Metazoa > Chordata > Crocodylia > Gavialidae > Gavialis > Gavialis gangeticus. The sequence continues at coordinate 40,925,727 of NW_017729028.1, forward strand.
CTGGCATTTATTACAAAATTCCGGCCTCAAACTTCCTCCCACAGGATGAAGCAGAGAGGCCCAGACTTGTACAAATTAACCAAAACTAACACTTCCAGAGAGGGAGAGGATGACTGCTAATAGGATACAGAGGCCTTTCACCTCTCACTCGCCAGTTCAGCCCCAGCCTGGGTCAGCAAATAGGAGTGAAAGCCAACCGCCTCAAACAGTTGCTTGGTAGCCTCTGTCTACTTTCCAAGGAGCAAGGAACCGCATCAAGGAAACTATGAGGAAGCCTCATTAGGGTCTTCAATCCAGTGGCTTTGAATGGACATGGAGACCGAAGGACTCTTTCAAACGCAGCCTCAGCCCCTTTAAAGCAGCTGAGAAATGCATTAAACCAATAAAAGACTTCAGTCTCCAGCCCTGTCAATCCAGAACTAAAATGTTTCATAGTTTCATAGTTTCTAGGGTCGAAGGGACCTGAGCAGATCATCTAGTCCGACCCCCTGCCATGGCAGGAAGAGCACCGGGGTCAAACGACCCCAGTAAGGTGGTCATCCAACCTCCTCTTAAAAACCCCCAGGGTGGGAGCCTGCACCACCTCACTTGGAAGCTGGTTCCAGACCCTAGCCACCCTGACCGTGAAGTAGCGCCTCCTGATGTCCAACTTAAACCTTCCCTCCGCCAGCTTGTGACCATTGTTCCTGGTCACTCCTTGCGGCGCTCGGGGGAACAGGGACTCCCCCAGCGCCTGCTGATCCCCCCTAACCAGTTTATAACAGGCCACAAGATCCCCCCTCAGCCTTCTCTTTTGAAGGCTGAACAGGTTCAGGTCCCGCAACCTTTCCTCATAGGACCTACCCTGCTGTCCCTTGATCATACGAGTGGCCCTCCTCTGGACCCTCTCGATGCTGTCCACATCCCTCTTAAAGTGCGGCGCCCAGAACTGGACGCAGTACTCCAGCTGCGGCCTGACCAGTGCCGCATAGAGGGGGAGGATCACCTCCTTGGACCTGCTCGAGATGCATCTGTGGATGCACGACAAGGTGCAGTTGGCCTTCCTAGCCGCCTCCCCACATTGCCGACTCATGTTCATCTTGGAGTCAATAATGACTCCCAGATCCTTTTCCACCTCCGTGCTGACAAGAGGGGAGTTCCCCAGCCTGTATGTATGGTGCCGATTGTTCCTCCCCAGGTGCATCACCTTACACTTGTCTGTGTTAAACCCCATCCTATTCTCCTCCGCCCATCCTTGTAACCTATCTAGGTCCAACTGTAGCCTGTTGCTCCCCTCTATTGTGCCCACATCCCCCCACATCTTAGTGTCATCAGCAAACTTGAACAGGGTGCTTTGCACCCCCTCATCCAAATCACTGATGAAGATGTTGAACAGGGCGGGCCCAAGGACCGAGCCCTGTGGGACCCCACTTCCCACATCCTTCCAGGTCGAGAAGGACCCAACCACTACCACCCTCTGGGTGCGACTCTCTAACCAGTTGGCGACCCATTGGACTGTATGGGTGTCTACGCCACAGTCCCCCAGCTTCCTAATGACAATGGGGTGAGAGACAGTATCAAAAGCCTTCCTGAAGTCTAGGAAAACTATATCCACTGCCACCCCTGCATCCAATGTGTTTCAGGATATTGCCTTGACTATCTTTATTGGACCATATGGTTTCTACGGCAATTATCACATGAACGCAGCAATGACCAGAGCCTCCTAAGCCAATGGGAATACACTGTCCTCAGAAAGGAATGGTATTTTGTAGAATTTTTTTTTTTAAGTTTGAAACAGATGAGCTGAGACCTGTAATCCCGCTGGACAATATAACAGCTACCTTTTGTGTTTAGGACTTACGTACCACAATGATAAGAGCTTTAGATACACAATACTCAGGAAGATGAAGCAAACGAGACTGACTAGAACAAATAGAGCTGGCTAATATTAAGTCAGGTGGCAGCCGCAAGCCTCATGGAACCAATGCCAGAAAAGTGCATTTGATTTTTGTGTTCAATTTATCAGGGAAGGGACAAAACATTTCCTGGCCAAGAGGAAATGGTGGTGAAGAGGTGGAATTGTTGCTCTATGTAGAAAAGTGAGTTTTGTTACATAATTATTCACATGCAGGTTTGCTAATGTACTTAATGCACTTCATTACTATCCCTCAAAAAGGGGGAACGATACCCTTACAACCAGGGGAGAAAGCACAACTCAAAAGAAATGGGGAGGTAGGAAAATAAGCAGAGTCACAGCACGGCCCATTGACCAACAAACCGTGTCTGCCCATTGAAAAGACACTTTAAAGTCACACTTCATGACCACCCTGAATGCAGCCCACTAGCAGGGATGCCTCTTCCGCCTTCTCACACCCAGAGTACACAGTCGTGAAGGATATAAAACTCCAAGCCAATCCAAGCACATACAGGCAGCCCTGCAGACCCCTTTGACTGGAGGATCACTTACCACGTTCAATCTATTCACAGCCCATATGTAACATTACCACTGTGAGAGGGAAAGTGAAGCCTGGGGCAGGAAGCAGAGAGCATGCAGCAGACAGAATATAAGGAATGGTTCAGAGTCATGAACAGGAAGCTGAGTCCCAGAAGCAGAAGAAGACAACTTGGGAGGAAAGGGCCATCCCAGGTACACCCCAGGCCCAACATCAAATATCATCACTCTTTCCTGTGTGTCACACAGGACTTCAGACAGCTCCAAAAAGTATCTAGGCTGGAGATTAGGCACAGTCTGAGCAAATATCTCTCCACTGTCACAGAGGAAAACTTAGTCATTCACCACTGGTACAGCCTGGAGAAGAAACATGCATGTAAAACTGCCTTCTTGTCTCCCACAACTTCAGGCCTTCAATAATGGCTGTTTCCCAGCCACTGTGAAGTGACCCTGACAAGAAGCACTGTTTAGAGTAGTGGTGAGGCGATGTAATTTAGAGCAAGGCGTGTAAAGGTAAGTTGTATAACAAAGAATTTCCCAGAAAGTGAAGTCTATCAGGGTACAGAACTGGCTCCAATAGAAGCAATGGCAATTGAAGCCCCATCCTTTGGCTCACATAAGCCAAAACTAAATGAACACTAAAAGTGTGCTTTGGGGAGCCATCCTATACAGCAGGGGGACAGACAGGTGACCTAGGCCTTTCACTATCTTCAGCACTGTCATTTTTATAGGGAATTACTAAGGGCCTTATCACACCTCATGTTGTAAAGCCACACAAACGTTAATCGGCTTAGCGTTGTTCAGCTTAGTGGAGCAGGCCCCCTCGGAGCTCAGGCAGCACCTGGCCAGCCAGCAGCCCAGCCGGCACCAACATGGGGGGTGAGCTCCAGAGGAAAAAAAAGGATCAGGCCCCCAGGACCCAGCCACGTACCCCGGTGAAGCCAGGTTGCTGAAGCAGGGCAGAGCTCAGCAGCTGCATCTCAGCAGGCAGAGGCGGGTTCCCACTGACCCCACGCTCCACTGGGCTGTGCAGGGTCTGGCTGCTGGCTCCCCTGCCCGGCTCACTTCACAGCGGGCGCAGTTGGCAGGTGCCTGAAGCCCCTGAACCCCTGTAGCTGCCAGGCGGCTCTGGGCATGGAGTGCAGGGCTTGGCGCTGCCTATCTGGGCTGAGTCTGCACAGAGCAGGGGGGAGGCCAGGCCGCTCACGGACACCCCCAAGCCCAGAGGGGGTGGGAAGCTCCGTCCCTGAATTCCCCACCCCAGGCATATTCCCGGACCACTGGGCCCGAGCAGAGTGAGGAAGCTCCAGGGCTGCAGTGCTGGCTCTGCCCAGTGGGAGCAATGGGGCAAAGGCACTGTGCCTGGCCCTGCAGTGCCCCAGCCTGACTCAAGAGAGACCAATGCATCCTGGGATGCTGGAGGACTTCAACTTGGGCAGAATAGCTGTGGGGAGTGGCCACACCTTAATGGAACAGGAGCAAAATTAGACAGACTACAGATAATCCTGTCCTGGAGTGGTATGACTTTAAGGCAAATAACAAGTGCTTTAAGGTTTTCAGAAGTTTTTAACATGCAGCCAGTCCAGGGGTTAAGAGCTCCAGCAGCCACCTAAAATTACCACGCAAGAAGACACTAACACAGCACCAAACTGAAACTTCAGCAGAAGACCAACGTGTCACCTCTGTGTGGTGTTCAGCATCACTTCATCCCCTTCGTGCTCTCTACTTGAGCAGGGAGTACTTTATCTCATCTTCCTCTGTTCTGATCACAGCTTAGCCTTCACTAAAAAAGTACGATCTATTTCTGATTCGGTGTAATCAGGAGTGATGCACTTAAGTCAGTGAAGCAATACCAGTATAACATTGGAGATATTAAAATCCATTATGCAATCCTTACCTGAGTCAAACTGCCATTGCAGTAATTGTAAGCAAGTTTCCAGAGCAAGCAGATGCAGATTTTTGAGTACTCAGCAATCACAACTGAGGCCAAGACCTCATCTTCCCTTTGGGCAACTCATCAGTAGGCAGATGTACACAAGATCTCAGTTTGTGAATGTTGAAGTCTAGACCTAAAGGCTCCCAGTGTTATGGCCTGATCTGGACAAAAAACAACACCTAGTATTCTGAAATCATTTGAAACTCTAGATTCCCAAGTGCACAACCCTTGTAGAAATGTGGCCCTACCATCTTATTCCATCCCATGGCACAAAATGCAAAATAAACTCTTGTCTTATTTCTCCTGTGAAGCTGAGAGTGACTGAGACTATGGATTCTCTCAAGCCCTCTTCTATGACATGTGCTGTGTCATGTACACTGAAAGGTAAAAGCAGGCTCCAGGGATACCAGTCAGCACATACGTGTTAACAATGCAAGTGTGAACAAAAGTCAGAGAGAAAGAATCAAAAAAACATTCATTGTTCTATCTGACTTCTAACATTAACTTCCTTGTAAGCCCTATCCCAAAAAGGGAACCAGCTGAGCCAGGGAATTCAGGGCAGGATCCTAAGCCTTTCACCCTGAAGTTGGCAGCTCTGACTTTGTTCGTTAGGAAAAGTCATTAAGATCTGATGGTTGATGAGCTACCTATTGAAATATCTTGATAGATATCCAACGAGTTCCTTGCAAAAACCATTGTTGCTGTAGACAGCAGCCTGAACAGATAAAGATGGACAGGAAGAGCAAGCTTTCCTTTCACCACAAGAGGTGATTGGGAGAGGTCAGAAATGAGGAACATTGCCAGGCCAATGTAAGGAGCTTGCACTGCAGCTGTGCACGATGTATCTAGTCTACAGCCGAGGCCCTATTCTTAAACTGGCACTCCTGCACCTCCCCCCCCAGCAAACCAAATTGGTGAAGGCGGAGAAACTGTAAAATGAAAGTGAAGTGAGGATCAAATGTGCCTTGAGCAATGATTTGGGATAAACATATGCTGTATACACAAATAATTAGGATAATTTTTTTCCTGAAGCCAGTTCCCTGCCCTTTCTTCCTACATCTAATTAACAGCCAGTTAACATTATATATGTAATTGCTGTTATTAAATTCTGCTGGATACCTGGAGGTGTCCATGATTAATCCTGCATGCAAAGATCATGCCGTTTCTCCACACTTGCTTTATCCGTTGATGTAAAACTGCTCTGCAAGCTCTTTTTCCTCCAGACTTAATGGCACATTGAAATTTACTATCCTACGTCACTTCAAGAAAGCTTTTTAATTCCCAACGCCCTGTGGACTGGCCCCAGTGTACGCTTCAGAAGTTATTCGCAGACTTTTTTTGTTTTAATGTGCTGTGTGCAGAGAGAAAAGAGCGAGGACTGACTTAAATAGCAAAAGAAGTTACATTTGCCTCACTTTAGAAAGCAAATATCCGTATGGTTTTCTTTCAAAAACAAATAAGCATGAGTTTAGTGAACAAATAAGAAAACATCAGCAAGGACCCATGGTATAAGGTAGATTTACAGATGTCAATCGCACGGTGCAGGTCTATTGGAGAATAGGACAGGGATTCTGGTAGTTGTCATGCTCTTTCTAATTAAAAGAACTGACTTCTAAAATAACCACCCTGGCTGCACTCCCCCACCAAAGCCCTGAACACTCATAAGCAAGTATTAGGGAAAATCTGCCAACGTAAATACTGTATTAGACCTAAAAGGCAAGCGTGTAGGTAAAGAGTGTGCACACACAGCATTCAGTTCTTTTGCCTCCACTCATTGCCATTCACAGTTTCTGTCCTGCCCCAAGCTGTTTTCTCCTGAATTGCTATTTTCTTCCATCAGCCAGCGTCTCAAGCCCCCAGTGTTTGCTGAAGTGCATAAATAACAGTCCTCTTAAATACCACCCTCTCCTCTGATGTGCACTTCAACAGAGACCTACATACAGCTCCCTCATTTCTGACATTCCACAGTCAGCTCCTTCCAGCTCTCCTGCAAACTGCAAGACTGAGCAGAAGGTGCTAAGCAGGGAGGGACCCAAGCACACAGTGTTTGGATTCAGCAGCAATAGCTTTCCCAGTTGCCTCACTGTGGTTCCTCGCTCTTTCCCTGGCAGACCCAGTTAAGCAAGCAACCCTCGAATTTGCCACTGCCACATCATGCAGGAGCTATCTTTTTGCAATCAACATTATCAGGTGAGAAGTTAACCAAAAAAAACCAAACCCAAGTCATTAGATTTAGACTGAAATTGTCTACCAGCTTCCATCTGATGCTGAAATAACCCATGTCCCAAAGGTCGGAAGAAGAAAATGACTTTACCTTCCCCGTTGTTTCCCCGTGGCTGGGAGAAAAGCTGAGCCCTGCAGGACAGCAGGACACAGGAATGCAGCGTGACAGGAGAGCGCATGGGGTGTGTTGTCTTTGCCCCCTTCACATCCTTCCAAAAGAAGTGAGCGAGCGTGTGTGTGTGTGTATGTGCGAGAGAGAGAGCGTGCAGGAGAGCAGCAACAGGAAATGACACGAAAACCTTCACCAAGCTCCAATACAAACTTGGCCCCTGACACAAAGGGGGAGATATTTCCCCCTCATTAACCAGCGTAAAAATCTGCTGACTGGGGTGGGGAAAAAGCCTCACAGTGACAAGTTTTATTAACTTGGGAATGAGGGGAGGAGGAAACTCCTACCAGAGGTTATCTTTTTGAGCAGGAACAATGGGATGACGTTAGACATCAGGAGCCAAATGCCCTCTCTGATGCGACTCCCTTGGCCCCAGTGGTTTTATGCCAGGGAGAAAGCAAACTCTGGATGCGACCACTTGTGCCTTAGGCAACACAGAACAAGGAAAGTTTACGAGCTTCCCCTGGGCATCTTCAGTTAGCTGAGAGACCCAGGATGATTCTGGCAGGCTGCGCACAGTCATTCAGAAAGACCGAGCATCCCTTCTAGCTCACAGCACTTCTGGGCAATGGAAGAGATAACAGGCAGTGCTATCTGGGCTATTCAGCTCAGCCTAGCAAGAAGGGATCTGCAATCACATGCATGCTGCACAGCGTTCGTATGAATATAGGCTGCAGTGAGGTATCCGGCCAGCCGGATAAAATTGCTTTAACATCACAAAGAACCACGGAAGTGAATATTATTTGCGGCCCATGCTCAAGCCATTGCCTAATGAATCCTGTAGGCTCTTATAAGCTAACAAGCCAGGATTGTATTTTATCTACTAGGTAGATTTTAAGTCAGTATTAAATACTCTTGGACTACTTTTTTAGACTCTTCCCTGCCTACCATGCTATCACCACCCCTGTCACCAAGGCTGAAAATTGTGGGGGTTATCCTCTAACTCATTTGCCTCATATATCCAGCTTATCCTTCCTTCTCTCATATTCTACTGAAAATTCAAGTCTTCTGCACTGTCTGGAGGATTACAACACTCTGCTAAACCTTGATCTTCCCTGATATCTCCTCCACTCAAGGCACCCCAGGAGGCATTGTTACTATTATTTTATTCATTACTCATATTACAATATGATCTCTTAACCACAGTCAAAGTCCCACTGTGCTGGGCACTGCGCACACTCATAGCAAGATGCAGCCCCAGACTTGCAGAGCATACAAATTGGGGACACTTCCTCCAAGGACTCCCTGAAGCAGAGGGAAGTGAACCTTTTGCACAATTTCAGACCTGTGACTCACGGGTAGTTTGCTGCCTCTGAGATTCTTGGACATTGGTTGCAGTCACAGGAATTTTACGTTCCAGATACCTGGTTCTTAGGTTGGCAGGGAGAGCAAAATATAATGCTCAGCACAGCTGCCCATGATTTAGGGACTACGGTCTTGGAAGATTCAAGGCATGTTCCCTTTGTGATCAACCAGGCCCCCTAGATGGGGCAGGGGATGAAGGCAGACACCTGGCCTGACTTCCTCCCTGCCTGTTTTGATAATGCCTTCTGCTCCAGAGGGTGCCAATAATCGATCCCGAGTCCTGGCAGGGTGGGGAACCTAATAGGAAGGTGCAGCAAGAATTCTTTCTCTTACTGTTTTCATATCATACAGTCTCTCTAAAGTAAAGACAGGCCTGATTCATAGCCTGGGTCGAGTCATTGCCTAGCTTCAGAGTGTCAAACATATTAAGACCTAAAGGGATTATCATGATTATATCGTCTGACCTCCTCTATAGTCTGTGCCAAAGACTCTTACCCAGTGATTTGTCTACTGAGATCCAAATATCTGATTGAGCACTTGCATATCTTTAAGAAAGACATCCAACCTCAAATTAAAGACTTCATTATGATGGAGAGGGAGAGTCTGTGACCTCCCTGAGTGTACCACTGGTACATTACCCTGATTATTAAAAACGTATGCCTCGCTCCTATTCTGAAATTCTCTAGCTGCAGACATCAACCTCTGAAATCTTTTGTCTGCTAAAATGAAGAGTGCTCTACGATCTGAAATCTCTTCCCCATGTAGGTACTTACTAGTGTGACATCTCATCACTGAACCTTCTCTAGAGGAAACTGAATTAATTGACCTTCTTTAGTTTCTCACTACATGGCAGATTTTCCAAACTTCAAATCATTCTTTTCCAGTTTGTCAACATTTTTAAATATACACACCAGAACCAGTCACGGTGTTACCACAGTAGTCTCAGTGCTGCCATAAACTTTAAGGGTACTGAGACTTGCATCCAAACACAGACTTGGAAACATCTCTTTTCCAGCTGTACATTCATGCCTTAGGTGGTACATTGGCAGATCTGAATAGGAGTTAACTCAATAACTCAACTGAATAAGGGGTTTATTGGCCTAGCATCATTCTCCTCCAAATTTCAGCCCAAACTACAAATATTTTAAGATTTGGCATTTATACAATGTTCAACATGGGCTTTGATCTAAACAAGGGTCTTGACCTCCATAACCCTTGGTGTATTTCTTTGGCTCTTGTGAATGACTTGAGTACAATTTTCAGGTATCAGTTGTCACTTCCTTAACAAGAGGTTATTTTCAATTCATCAATGAAATATAAACAGAGCCTTGTACTAAGTTCAAATAAACTCAGAACAGTTACTTTCTTAACATAGCTGTTCAGGACAGAGGCTGAAAACTGTATCCAATTTCACCCCAGGACTTTTGTGCTGTAAGAGACAGGCAGAGCAGATTTGTTTGTGCAGCTAACTTAAAAATCTATTAGTTCCAGTTTAAAGGCCAAATTGTGGCTTGCCTAACAGTGACACCTCTTTAAAGTCAATGAATGAGGCTGCCCAAAGAGCAATTCAGTAGAGAATTTGGCTCTAAATTAGATTGCTACTGATGTTATAGAACAGGGAAGATGTTGTAAGGTAGTAAGGTAGTGAACTCCTCATACTGTTTTATTAACCAAATCCCAGGCTCTCAACACGCCTGAGCTTCAGGACAGCTCCCAACCAAATTGAATCTGAAACAACAGAACCGGGAGGCGGAAACACTCTAAAGGTGCATGCAGACGAGCGTGCACATGCATTTTCCCCAAAGACAAATAGCAGTGGCACATAGTTGTATCGCTGTTACTTGTCCCCAGAAAATGCCCCTCCGCCGCTGTCCCCCATGTCCCTGCATACATGCTCTGGCACATGGCAAATTGCCCTGGGTGGGGTAGGGGAGGCTGGGGCCAGCACTTGGCCATGTGCACTGTCCTGCTTTTTTGGGGGCATATTTTCTTTAGGTCCTGGGCTGTCCTGGTATCTAATTTTGGCTCAACACTGCAAATATGCAATGCAGAGAACCTTTTAACGTGCCTCTGAGGCACCGCAATATGCACATTCTCACTCATTTGGATGCGTCATAAGAGACCACCCAGAGCATCCCTCTGCAATATAAAACCATAGCCAATGGGTCACAGTTACATAATGTATAGCTGTTAGTTACCAGATATTTCCAGGACGGCAAGCTACTCCAAAGCTTAACAAAGCATGAACATATAACATGCTCATGCACATACAGACAAGCCTCTACATGTTCAAATATCTATGCAGACTTTTAGCTTCCTTAGCTCTCTGGGGAAGAACCATGTCTTTTCCCAAAGCCTTGATTTTGCAGTTAGGTACGTCATCATGGTCGCTTGCAGACACACAGATGCACAACAAAATATATGGAGCTGGTTTAATTGTAAGACCTGTGTTTGGGCTTAACACAATGGAGCCCCCAATCCTTTCACTATTATAACATACACATATACTTAAAATAAGAAGTTCACTTTAGGCCGGGAGGCCCCATTCTATCATTTCTCTGAACCCTTGTATGTCACAGGCCATTACATTTCTCCCAGTAACATGTATTTAACTAAAGAATATCTTCCAGAAAAATATCCTGTCTTACATTGAGATGGAGAATCCTGTGCTTTCTCTAGCAGTTTGTTCCACCATCTAAATAGCCTCACCATTATACATTTGTGCTTTATTTTTCTTTTGAACTCTCCCTGGCCTCTGTCTGGTTCTACTTATGGACTTTTCTCTCATGATTAAAGGTCTCTTTAGTACCTGCTATTTTCTCCATCTGCAAGTAATCATACAACATAATCAAGTTATCTTTCCAACTTTATTTGATAAGCTAAGCAGATTGAGATCATAAATAACACCTTGTGCACTACCTGGATACTATAAGGATAATAGTACAGTCAGTAGAATATCTTCCTTTCCACTACCTTGAAAATAAACACTAAATTTAATTTTTTTACCCCAGAGTAGTATGCTTTGGGTCAGAGTAGGGTATGTCTCACAAGGATACATTCTGCATGGAATCGTTGAACATTTTTACCGTGTAGTCTGTTTCCAAAAGCATCATTCACCTGCACATATTTTAATCCCATCAAGTTTCCATATCTTCTTCACTAAGTGAGATTCTAGATAGAATTAAAACAACTCAGGCCATGGACAGGTATTACATTTGTGTCTGGAAATACCCCATTTTTCCAGCACAAAGAGCAAGCGTACAAGCATCCGAGCAGTTCAGGTGGAAAAATCACAGCACTTCTGACATAAACTGTGAGCTCTTTCAACCAGCAACTTTGCTGGGGAGCAGTGCCATGTGTAATGCCTGTACAGTTTTACATAATGGGATGGGGATTCATAGAAGTCCCAGGATCCCACAGTCCTCCATTCTCCCAACCCCCTCCAAGGGGGAGCTACTTGCATGAGAGCCCACCCCGTGGCAAACTGCAGTCACTTGAATAGTCTTGTCTCTCTCTGTGACTGTTCAACGGGCACTGGAAATGCCAAGGGGTGGTAGCAAGGGTAAGGAGAGCAGTTCTCCTTCCCCTGTCACCCATGCAGGGTGGACGATTGGCCTTGGAAGCTGTTGTTTTTCCCTTGCAGCTGCTAGCCAATCATCACCCATCTTCTTTTATAAAGCAATGAGAATCCCTTCTACGTGCAACAAGACACAGCTATTATTTTAAACTGCATATCAAAGCAGTCACAAGGGTTGGAAAATTTCAGTGAGGAAGAGGAAACTGCCTTGTAGGTTCTTCTCTCCCCCACATTTTTAATTCCACATTAAAACGCTGACTTCAAAACATGAAAACCATGGCCATATCTATACGGCCTACCCGCCGAACCTGGGACCACTGCTATGCAACAAGCCCCATCTACTTGCTCCCATTCTGCCCATGCCCAAGCCCAGTGATCAGGCAGAGTATACAGCTTAGAGGGATCCTGCGGATACGTTTTGGTACCTACCCTACCGAACTGCCATGGTCATACTTGGAAAGAGTGGGACCAAGCACGTGGGGCTTTTTCCACTCCCAGGCTTGGCTAGGAGGTGGTATGGATATGTCCAGTATTTCCTATTGATCTGATCTTGAGTTTGAATGGAGCTTTCTGCTGATTTCTCACAGGCATCACTGTAATTCTCACAATATCTAGTTACATTATTCCCAATGCTTTCTCTACAGTTAGGCCGAACTGCGTCTTCTTGATCTGCACTTGATATTTCTGAGAAATTTCAGTTACAGAAACTAGCTGGGAAGACCTCGATAAGAGAGAGATCATTAAACATGGGCAAGGAAACATACCCCTTGAAACCCCAAGTATTCTAGTTGTGGAGAAAAGCTGACTTCAAATCCCCCGTCTGAAATGACCAAGAATTGTCCCTTCCAAAGCTCAGTCCTTCCCACTGAAGAAAACTTCAGCCTGGAATGCCTTGTTCATACTTCAGAAAACCTGTTTAGTCTTCTGGTGGATTTATCATTAACCATGTAAGCACATGTTAGCCATTCAATCCAACCTAATGAATGTGCTGTAAACAAACAGCTCTAAAAGCAGTTTTCGCCTTACTTCTGCAAGCTGTTGCTACAAGGCCATGCAACTCCCAAACCCACTTATGAAAGCATTAATCACTTGATTATAATTTAAGGCATCAGCACTTGAGAGCTGAAACTCTGTACACTTGACTTGGATTGGACCTCTCACCGTACCTACCATTTTCAGTTCAGTACGTCACGTTTTCGCTTCTGATCTGTCACCGAATGCCAGAAAGACTTGCAAAAACATTTTAATAATGGAACATCCAATTAAAATGGGAATGCAACATTCATGCTGAAAGGAAATTATACTCATTTGCTTAGCTCTGGGAGTACAAGGTGTATCTCACTTTCAAGAGTAAAAATAAATCTTTTTAAACACAGTATTTTAAGGAAGGAAGGAAGTTTTGTAGCTGAGGTGCTAAGTCATGCAAGAAAAGGGTCTGGGTTCAATTGTGAACTATACTGCACACTTCTCATGCAATTTTGCACCTATCTAGAGAACTGTGCGTTATTCAAGATGTTTGAATGAGGCTGTGTATGCATTCTAGTTGGCATGTTCTTGCATTATAATGGCATATGGGCAATTAGCATTATTTAGCTGACAAAATGGCCTTGAAGCCCTAGCAGAAAATAGACCATTTGAATTAAGATGAATGGAGTTTGGAGAACAACAAGTTGAAGAGTAAGCAAGTATATTTATCACTATGCATTTCAATCTGGAACTGAAAAGATGAAGCTCAAATTCCCAAAGGAACAATACTCAATTGAGAGCAATGGTCTCAAATTGTACCAAGGGAAGTTTCATAGTTTCATAGTTTCTAGGGTCAGAAGGGACCTGAGCAGATCATCTAGTCCGACCCCCTGCCATGGCAGGAAGAGCACTGGGGTCAAATGACCCCAGTAAGGTGGTCATCCAACCTCCTCTTAAAAACCCCCAGGGTGGGAGCCTGCACCACCTCACTTGGAAGCTGGTTCCAGACCCTAGCCGCCCTGACCGTGAAGTAGCGCCTCCTGATGTCCAACTTAAACCTTCCCTCCGCCAGCTTGTGACCATTGTTCCTGGTCACTCCTTGCGGCGCTCGGGGGAACAGGGACTCCCCCAGCGCCTGCTGATCCCCCCTAACCAGTTTATAACAGGCCACAAGATCCCCCCTCAGCCTTCTCTTTTGAAGGCTGAACAGGTTCAGGTCCCGCAACCTTTCCTCATAGGACCTACCCTGCTGTCCCTTGATCATACGAGTGGCCCTCCTCTGGACCCTCTCGATGCTGTCCACATCCCTCTTAAAGTGCGGCGCCCAGAACTGGACGCAGTACTCCAGCTGCGGCCTGACCAGTGCCGCATAGAGGGGGAGGATCACCTCCTTGGACCTGCTCGAGATGCATCTGTGGATGCACGACAAGGTGCAGTTGGCCTTCCTAACCGCCTCCCCACATTGCCAACTCATGTTCATCTTGGAGTCAATAATGACTCCCAGATCCTTTTCCACCTCCGTGCTGACAAGAGGGGAGTTCCCCAGCCTGTATGTATGGTGCCAATTGTTCCTCCCCAAGTTTAGGTTAGATATTAGAAATACTCTCACCAGGCGGGTATTTGTAACTGGTGCTCGCTTTGCGGTGTGCAACCAGGTGTGCTAGAATTTAGTCCTCGCCCTCTGGGGCCTCGTTCAACAGCCAGCGCTTATTTTTATATCTATGCCTGTATGCTAGGTCTTCATTCTCACCCACCACAACTTGGATCTTATTTATTTAGACTGGAAGACTTCCCCAGGTTAAGGTCTTAAGGCAAGATTATTGGCCGTTTCCTCAGGGCTCCTACCTCCCCTTTCACCCTGTCTGTTCACCAACTAGTTGTTACTTCATAAAAAGCTCCAACTCCTTTTATACCAATTTGGTGTCAATTGTTATAATCATTCAGTTAACTCAATAAAGTCTTATCGTAATTTAGAAAGGAAACTGTATTATCAATAGACTCACAATTAGATGTTTTCCAGTACCGTATCTCTATTCCTTGTCCTGTGCCTTTTCCAGGAACGCCACAGTCTGATTCTCACTCCAGTGTCCCATTGGCCAATCACTTCTCCAAATGACTGGACTTAGACTGCTTGGCGTCTATCCCCTCTCTGGGGTAGACTGCCTATACCAGGCCAATCTTGCTCCCTTGGCCAGCCACTTTCTTCTTTTTGGCTCCCAAGTTCATGCCAGGCTTCCTCAGCTTGCAGACACAACTGCCACGCCTGGTCTTCCCCAATGTGCTGGCATGACTGCCCACACCGGTCTTCCCCAGCTTACCTGCCCTGGTGCTAGTCTTCCCTGGTGTGCAGGCATGGCTGCCCTCACTGGTCTTCCTTGGCTTGCCTGCCCTGGTGCCAGTCTTCCCCGGCATGCAGGCACGGCTGCCCGTACCAGTCTTCCCTGGCTTGCCTGCCTCCAGCTGTTTGCCAGATTTCTGTTAAAGCTGACTACCCCCATGCACAGCTAGCACACACTTTTAAAGTGTTCTGGAGCCTGTGAAGAACTCATCCTCTGCTCTTCTAACACTGCTGAAGCATTCTCCAGCCAGTGAGTAGCGCCCATGGCCCTTCCCAAGCCAACCACTTTCTACTCAGGGTCCAGCAGTTTTCTTCCTGCTGGTCCCCGTTCAGGACTTTCCTGGAGTGTAGGAAACGTATTCCCACAGTATTAAAGCACTAGAACAGGTTACTCAGAGTGGTTGTGGAACCTCTGTCCTTGGAGGTTTTTAATACCCAGCTAGACAAAGCCTTGGCTGGGATGATCAAGTTGGGGATGGTCCTGCTTTGATCCAGAGTTGGACTAGATGACCTCCTGGGCTGGGTAAAGACACTTTTACCAGGAGAAGTGATCAGAAACTGGTCTGTACCCGTAACAGAACAGAAGTTCAGCACACATGGATGGGATGGCAGAACCTGGTAAGATTTGCCCCCGCCCCCCAGAGGGTGAATGCATGTTCTGTTTGCCACCGATCTAAGCTATGCCGCTTACAGAAAAGGCGTAACTTAGACTGATTCTGTGTCCAGCTTTCTGAATGTCTGTACCTAGCCCTTACGTCCCTTCCAACCCTAATTTTCTATGAATCTATGACACAGCAAATGTGAGCGGCAAAGGACATAATCACATATGCTCAGTCCCTCTGAGTCAGCATTAATAATCAGGAGTTTCTGAGGTCAATAAATCACAGAAGTAAGATAATAGATGAAGATGAGTTTGGATGTGAAGTGAGCTAAAGTTAAGGATGATGATAAAGGAATAAAAAGGAGGTGGATGCCAGGTAGAGTTCCATAAACCACATCCTCAACTTGTGGAGACTCTCTGCAAATAAGTGTCCTTCTTTTTCTATTTTATCTTGAAGATGAAGAATGCTTCCCAATTTATAAATGCTGGAAAATCTCTATAGCACCTTCTCTTGTTACTGCAGTAGGTTTACATTACATTGGTTGCTTTATTTTTTCAGCAATTACAGCTTCATTTAAAAAGTGAGTTGCTGGAACTGAAAACTATCTTTTCTCTTTTATCCCCAGTTGTGGGGGGAGGAATCTGAAGTCTCAGAAAAGCAGAATCCAAGAGAAAGCTCTTAAGCTTTTGAACTTTATGGGTTCAAGGAATTTCCCATTTAAATGCCTCACATCTTTCAAACCGGCCGTCACAGTGTTGCCAGCTTAGTGAATGACCTTGCGCCACAGAAACATAAACAAGGTCTCCATGTCCAGCTCAGGCACTTCCCAACCAGGCTGATATACTGAAATGCTGATTTCTGTACC
>NW_017729028.1:40947138-40965498 GCF_001723915.1 Gavialis gangeticus
ACCTTGTGCCACAGAAACATAAACAAGGTCTCCATGTCCGGCTCAGGCACTTCCCAACCAGGCTGATATACTGAAATGCTGATTTCTGTACCGAATGTAGCCATCCTTAACCACCTGTCTGGGCTCTTGTATCACTACAATACTTTAGGTATTTCTTGTTTTTAAAGGAAGCATCCAACAGGCAGTGACAGTAGTGTGAAGGCGTGTTCAGATGATATTGCTTACATACTAATTTCAGTTCTTGCGGTACCCCCTGCTAGTAAAAGTTAGCTCTGGCTATGCAGGTTAAAGCATTTTAAATGCTCTAAGTGCAAAGCCAAAGGTTAGTTGGATCAAACAGAGAAAGTCACATCTCAGTAAGGCAAAACTCACCTCAAGCAACCACTCGAAGTACTGATGAAAACCAGCCGTGTCAGGGTCACCTAAGAGAGAAGGAGCAGAAGTGCACTGTGTACATACAGGGGTGTTTCAGAATGATCTTGTAAGGTACCAAGTGAGATAAAACAAGTCTCTAGTTCAGGGTCCAATGTCTCCCCAAAGAAGCCTCATTTCAGTCTCTCAGGAGCCAGCAGATCCTTTGGGAGGGAGTAGTCCTCCGTTTCATTTCCTATATTCCCTTGCTGAGTTAACAGAGATTGACTGCAACTGTATACAAAAGCTATTATTATTATATTGCATGAACGAGAATACAGAGATCAACTAACAATCAACTGTGAAGCCAGATAGATAGCATCCATATATAACTGGGTGCATTTAATTGCTTTCTTACTGCACATGCACTACCATGAAATGCTAAGTCTGATATTTTTATTTCCTTGAAGAACTACACATAAAAAGAAATCATTAAAGTACGAAGGCCTGAAATCTTCCAATATTCCTAAATTGTCAGGATAGGAGGATGGGCACATTACCCTGAATTCCTAGTTCAGGTGAGCAGTGTTCACGCAGCAGATGGGTGAGCAGGTTGTGGGGCTGTAAGTGTCTGTACAGGCGAGGGTTAAAGGGACTCAGGGATGGTGGGGGTGAGGCCAGGATATGGTGGCTGCAGCCCAAATCACAAAGCATCTCCCTGGAAACAGAGGAGGGAGAGAGCAGGGCATGCTGGGATGCCCAAAGGCATCTCTGTGGCTCCAGTCTACTGGGGAAGTGTGCAAGCGTCCATTCAAACACTTGAACCCCAAGCAACTGAGATGTCAGCTTAGTCCAACACAGTAGAGATTAGGGCTACACAAAATTTCAGCAGCCGTTTTATTGCAGAGGTGTTTCAGGCTATTTCAGCACCCAAAACAACGAATCCAAATCAAAACATTTAGGAAATGTTTCGAAGAATTTCGCCATTTCAGAGCCAGGCTTGCAGGGGAACAAAAACTAAGAGGAGGGAGGGGAAGAAGAGCTACTCTGATGTTGACATCTAACTCTCAGTTAGATTCCCCAGCTCTCTGATCCCTTCCCCCAGCTCTCTGATCATTTACCCAGCTCTTCCCAGGGGGGCTCAGACCCCTGATCTGCGCGCGGGGTTTCAGCAGGCTGCTGCTGCAGGCTGGGGCCAGCGGCAGCCACTTGGCACAGCCCACACCGAGCGCCAGGGAGACTGCGGTGCTGCCAGTGGCCCCAGCCTGCAGCAGCAGCTTGCTGAAACTCCACACGTAGATTGGGGGGGCCCACACCGCCCCCCTCCTGGGAAGAGCTGGGGAAATGATCAGAGAGCTGGGAAATCAAACCAGGGTTTGGGGAGTGATCAGAGCTGGGGAATCAAACCGGGGGCTGGGGAATCCCTGCTGTGTGACCTGGCTCCACAGGGAGCAGCGATCCACACTGCGTTCTCTTCCCCACCTCTGCCCTCCCCGTGCAGCCCAGGTTCCCTGCTCCCTGCAGAGCCAGGTCACGTGGTAGGGACCAGCCCTGCCTTGCCCCGTGACTCAGCTCTGCAGGGAGCAGAGATCCACCCCAGGGTCTCCTCACTGCCGCTGCCCGCCCCGTGCAGCCCCATGGCACAGGGGCAATGTGGGGCGGGCAGCGGCAGTGAGGAGACCCTGGCATGGATCTCTGCTCCCTGCGGAGCCGAGTCGTGTGGCAGGGATCAACAGGCTTGCTCACCGCTCCGTGCTGCTTCCCTGTCCTGCGACCCAGCATGACAGAGATCAGAGATCCATGCGGGGGTCTCCTCGCCTGCACAGAGGGCCACAGCTCTCCGCCTCCCCCAGACAGGCCACCCATTGTCCTGGCCTCCTCCCCACTGGGGCTCCAAGCCGCACTTGGCTGGGCAGGGCTGTGTGAAGCTTCCTTTGCAGCCCATTTGACACAAATTCGGAGGAGATTCGGAAGAGCTGAATCTCCAAAACAGATTCGTCCGAGACAAAACAGGACAGTGATCCGAAACACCAAAACAAGTCACTGTCCTCCAAAACGGCAGAATCCAAAACCGAATCAAAACAGCCATTTTGCACAGCCCTAGTGGAGATTTCTACTGTGTCAGACATTTTGAAAGCAGCTGAAGTGCTTTGAATGCTTGTACACAGCGCATTTCAACTGGCAGAATTGTGATCCCGCTGGCTGACGTGCCCTGTTTGCGCTTACCCTAGAATCCATGCTGAAGGGAAAAAACCATGATTTCTTATGTCTTTTGCAGAAGGAAATGACAAGGGCTTTCCCAGGCCTTCTTTCCAGCTCTCCTGATTTAATGCTTGGCTTAGCTCAGGTACCAGAGCCCGTTTCAGACATGTTCTTATACTTGCTTACTTTGCATACCCCACAAATGAAAGGTTTGTGCTCCCATCAATAAAGCTTCTTCCCACAGTAGATGATAAAACTGTACGAAACCTGAGCAGCATTATTAATATATTGCACTGACAGAGGATCTGCTCCCAGTTCATTACAAGCTGTTGAAATCCCTCCTGGCGAAGTGTCAGTCGCATCATTTCAGGCTGCCCCCTGAGGTCATCCTATGAAGTCAACAGTTTTGAAATTAGCCCCCGAGCTAACACAGGCTAACCTTCCCTAAATGACATGGTTGTCCTGCACCTGGCAAGACAACAAAGTTATTCATGCCAGGCAAGAGTCACCTTGTTGTAATAATTAACTAGTATCAATCGCACTGCACCTTCTAGCTGAATACAGAAGGAATTGCAACACTTGAAAGGGAGGGGTCTTTGGCAACAGTCTGTAAAATAAAAAACTGAAATCTGGCCTTCCAGGTAATTTCACTTGGCACAACAGACCTAGATAGAAAAATATCACCTCTACGTGCCAGCATTGATATTTATACTGAACCATGCCTCTCCTTCCATAGATTGATTCAGAGGCTTCCAATTCAATTTGGACCTTTTAATGGGTCTCCTGATTCAATTCGTATTCGGAGATTCGGCTCCTGAATCAGGCCAAATCTCCTCCAAATCATATTAGCTACTGAAGCTTTGCACAGCCCTACTGTGCAATAAACAGAAATAGGCCAG
The DNA here is from genome assembly GCF_001723915.1 of Gavialis gangeticus. NCBI lineage: Eukaryota > Metazoa > Chordata > Crocodylia > Gavialidae > Gavialis > Gavialis gangeticus. The sequence continues at coordinate 40,950,591 of NW_017729028.1, forward strand.
TGTCTACACATGCAGGCATTAAAGCCCTTAATGTTGTGTGTGGACTGACTTGCGACTAAAGTTAGTCCCAAGTCAGTCCACACGCGCACACAGTGTTACTGAGCAGTAAGGCATCTACACATGCATTATTGAACAATGACTAATCAGGAATAAATTTGATACCTGCATGATGCAGGTATCAAATTTACACTCAAGTCAGCATAAATTGCCATATTTACTGTGCAGTACAGGCATGCACGTATAGATGCGCTCTCGTACCGTGCAATAATTTCAGCTCTTGTGCAGTAAATGCACATGTGTAGACATGCCCTGTGTGTCTGAATCTCAGGCTTGGGGGAACAAAGACTCCAGCAACCAGCACTGGCAGAATCAGCAGGAAAGTTGAATTCTGGAGATATTAGCATGTCGCTCAAGAGGCCTAAGGAGTAGCTAAATGAGAGGATAGGAAACTTTTCTTGCTTTGCTTTTCTGTCTCCCAACCCATAGTCTGTTGCGCTTGTACAAGTGTCTTCTCCTACATAATAAATCCTTTTGTTGCTTATCTACTTACTGATTGCCTGGGCAAGGACTGATTTCTGGGCAAGTGATACTCCAGGTTTACCCTTTCTACAGGAAGAGGGGCCTATAATTTCTTTCATAAACCAACAAGGTAGCTGTCTGGGCTAGCAGAGATTCCCTCACTGCAGCTGCAGGGCCTGGTAGAAGGGCAGGGGAACTGAGGCTTTCTGGGTAGCGCGCTCCCAGGAGTATGTGTTTCTTGGGACAAGCGGTAGCACTGGGGGGAAGAACTCAGGGGTCTGAAGTCCCTCCTGGATGGTTTGTGACACTGCTGAAAATCAAGCTTCCCATTTCTGAGCATGTTCACAGAGCAGCTTGTCAAAGGCCAACTGAAAGCTCATCTTACTGAAGTGAGCCCTCTAAACCTGGCACAATAAGTATTTGGGACATGGAAATGAAAATGTTTTTGTAGCACTAATGAAAGATATTGAACTCAATTAATCAAGACAAGGAAGGACCTAAATAGAAGAAATTGTTTAATTGCCTCTACACAAATGCTAGGATCTGGAATGATAAACAGAAGGAATTGAAATTCCTTATTAATGAGCATAGGCAGACAAGGTTCTTTGGGTAAATGTGATTTCTTTTATTAGATCAACTAAATAGATGGAAAAAATTATTTTTTACAAGCTTTTGGGTGCAAACACTCTTCTTCAGGCACAGCATAAATCCAGACTAGTTGGTATTACTGAAACCTAATGGGAAGATTCACAGAAGAGCATTCAATTCACTAAATATAACCTATTTCAAAAGAATCAAGTAGGGAAAGGGGAAGGAATAGGAATATTCAGCAAAAGTGATATCTGTTTCTGAGTCTCTGACAGCTCAGAAGAAAATGATCTTGAATGCTTATTAATCAACTTCTTAACAAATAAAGTACAAGGTGAAAAGCTAGTTGATACCTGCTACACACCCACCACCAAATGACAACAGAGGTTAGGCTGACTGGCTCTTAAAGTGCCTACCTACCATGTGTATAGTGGGGAAAAAGCGACATTATTATAGTGGGGGACTTCAACCTGAGTTACAGACCAGAAGAGGTCTTTTGCTGCCAGTTGTAAAACATACTTGGAATTTCTAAAAATTATAGATGCTAATTTCCTAACTCAAACCATGTTGCATTCAACACAATGAAACTGGACACTACACTTCACCATGACAGATAAAGAGAAGTTGAAGAGATAGCTAGGTACAAGTGATCATGGTATAATTTATGTGCAAGTAGAATAAAGTCCTAACCAGTACTCTATACAGCTTGTGCTTTAAAGCACCCAGTTTTACAAAACATATTGAACCAAACACTAGGAGCCAAATCGGCGGGGGAGAAGTGAATATAAGACAGTTAACTAGATACTTGTGAATATTAATCAGAAGTTAGAAACTGTAGAAAATCGATCTCAGAAGCAAAAGACAAACAACAACAAAATAGACAAACCCAGATAAATAAAGATAAAATAAGTAAAATAAAAAATAAATAAGTAAAGAAAATAAACCTAAGAAATCTATAGCCAACAGAGTTCAGGACAGTACAAAGGAGTTAAAGTATAACAAAACAAAAGGAAACCTAGGAATGGTAATGGTCCGTGATGAGATGGAAATGATGACATGGTCAATACCAATGCAGAAAAGCTTGATGTATTTGATACACTTTCTGTTTTGAATCTGGAAAAGTGTCAAATGGTAACAGATGCTGGTAATGAAATACTTTCCATTCCAACAGAAACTAATGAAGATGTTTAACAACAACTGCTAAAGCTGTCAGGAAAATTTGCACCCAAGAGTTTTAAAAGAGCCAGCTGAGGAGATATCTTGATTAATATTACTGTTGATTTCCTAAAAACTTGGTACAGTGGGAAAGTTCTATAGATGCAGAAGAAAGCTAATGATCTGCCAATATCTAAAAATGGTGAACACAATGAGAAGGGTAGCCTTAAGCCTGTCAGCCAAGGCAAAAGAAAGAACAGCTGATAAGGGACTTGATTAATAAAGCACTAAGAGAGAAAAAATATAATTAATACCAATCCAATGGGCTTAATGGGAAATGAATCTTGTCAAACCAGTGTGATAACCTTTTTGATAAGATGATATACATTATATGGATCGAAGGAATTGTGCTGTTGTAAGAGACTTCTGTAAAGTGTTTGACTTACTAACACTCCATATCTTAAATAATAAAGGAGAATGACACAAAATCAACATGGCTCATGTCAAATGGATTAAAAATTGTTCCCATAATTTAACTGCAAGCTAGAAAACACTGATCTTCTGCAGAGATCATTTTTGGCACAATTTTTCATTTTATCTATGACCAAGTAGAAAATACAAAATCATTCCTGATTGAATCTGCAGGAAACACAATCATTGGGGAAACTGTAAGGAGTGAAAGAAGGTGGGTCACTGCTACAGAGCAATCTGGAAAGTTTAGTATGCTCAGTCCAAGCAAACGTTGAAACATGAGTTTCAATAAAGCTAAATGCAGAGCTATGCATCCAGGAACAAGGAATTCAGGCCACACTGAAAGCATGGGGGACTCTAGCCCAGGAAGCAGTGACTAAAAAGGACTTGTTGGTCAGGGTTTCATAGATTTCATAGACATTAGGGCTGGAAGGGACCTCAGAAGATCATCGAGTCCAGCCCCACACCCAAAGGGCAGGAAGTCAGCTGGGGTCATAGGATCATAGGGTGAATAATCAGCTTATAATGAGCTTCCAATGTGAACCCGTGGGCAATAAAATTCTTGGATATGTCAACAGGAGATTCTTAAGTAGGAATAGAGATGCTTGGTACTAGTATAAGTGCTGCTATCCAGCAGCCAGTTCATTGTCCATAGTTCAAGACTGATGTTGAAAAATGAGATGAGGTTCAAAGCAGAGCTACAAAAATGATCAAAGTGCTGAAAGCATGCCTTGTGGTCAAAAATTCACGAAGTACTATCTGTTTAGTTTAAAAGTGAGGCGGTTAAGAAGTGATTATAAGTCTTTAAATCCCTACACAGGAACCAGAAATTTGATAACGGATGGCTCTTCAGTCTAGCAGTCAAAGTTTTTATAAGAATCCATGGATGGAAGCTAGATAGATTCAGACCAGAAATAAGTAATTAACCACTGGAACAAATTGCCAAGAAATGTGATGCATCCATCATCGCTGGAAATTGTTAAATCAAGTTAGGGTTCTTTTTTGAAAGACACGATCAAATTAAAACACAAATTAATTCAGAGAAGTTCTCTGGCCTATATTATACAGGAAATCAGACTGGAAGGTCACAACAGTCCCATTTGTTCTTAATAATCTACCAATATCTGAAATGATGAGGCCTTCAGCATCTCTACCATAAACTATTTCAGAGCTGCCCAACTGACAGCCCATGGGCTGTATGCAGTCCACAAGGGGTTAAATTGGGCCTCCAGGCTGTCCCCCCATTGACCCAGGTACAACACTCCCTCTTCTGGCTGCTGCTTCCTCCCTCTACCCCAGGGACAGGGCAGTGCAGCAGAGCGCAGGGAGCTGAGGGTAAGTCCAGGCCACACAGGTAAGTCACACCCCGTGGGACAGTGATGGGTGGGAGTTGCCCACATAGTCAAGCACTGCAGCAAAGGATTGCGGGTGGGGGTGTGAAGCGGTGCAGCAGCAAGGAGGGGAGCATCTGCACAGTGCATGGCCACTGGGCCCATGGCTCACCTGGTGTGCCTTGCATGGTGTGCAGCTCCCCTGATGTGGACCCTTGGACAGCCCCAGACTACTCCATAGCAAAATGGGTCTCACTGCTGGGAAATCCATTCTGACTTTCCTTAGCTCGTATCTGAATGAATCACGATAAACATTTCATCACCCTGTCTATACTTACCAAAAAAAATGATTATCCATCATAATAATCCATCAAACACCCTTCGAATGCTGGGACAGAGTGATCAACGGCCCTTTTCAATCAAGCAGCTCATATTTAGCTCCTAATTTTCCTCCATCATCAAGTTATCTCCACCACTTTAAAACTGAACTGCAAATCCAAATGCTATATTTAGTTAAGCACGGGAATGTGTACTGAATGTTTTCCCCTAGTCAAGTACTGGGGCAGAGGTAGGAGGAATTCCAGAGGGAGGAATGACGTGGTGCAGCTAACAAAACCAGAGTAAGAGTTTGCAGAAGTGGCAAAGGAAGTTGTTAAAGCTGAGTTAAACTACATCAATGTCCTTAGAGCCTGTGTGTCCCTGTCCTCTACTATGTGCTTATTTGGTGCATGCTTTATAATCAGTTGTGTTAATTCCCATTTATTCTGATGATAGTCTGGTTTGTGGTACTGGGATTTTTGGCACAGTGCAAGTTCTTACTCATGATTTCCTAGAAATTGGAAAGAAACAGTCCTCATGTAATAGGCATGGGATAAAGAAACGCCCAGTCCCTGCCCCAGAGAGCTTGCAGCCTAAAATGTAGACAGTATGCAACAGGTAATATAACAGACCAATGGGAAGGGCAAAGTGGGGAGGACAAGCTAGCAGGAGAAATACGGACATTTATGTGAATTAAGAGTTATGTCAGCCTTAGTCATCAAGGTACAGCAGAATCACTATCACACAGACAAGGGCTTTCACCTCCACAATCTACAACACGATGTCTTTGGGTGCAACCCAGTTACACTGTGTATGTTAGCCACCATATTACACTGCTTTCTACCTAATGAAATGTTTATTGTCAGGCCAAGAGTAGTTGTGGGATCTTTATTTTTTTAGGATTAGCATCCTCAAAATTACTTCCTATTAAACAAATCTGGCTTGGCTTCTTTCCTCACTGCCCCAATGAGTTACCTTACAGCTATTTTGAAACCATAAACCTAACGTTATCCCCTGACCACACTTCTAACCACTCAAAATCCCTATGTTTGACACTTCCCACAGATTTAGTACCATGCCCAAATTTAATTCATGTAATATTTACCTCTCCCTTCTCATGACTATTAGTCAAGTTAAACAAAAACCTAACACTGGCCCTTACAGCAGCCTTAAAGATTCCTCCCCCAGTTCACTGTCATTTATCATGACCCTTTCTTTTGTCCTCTTGGTCAGTTTTCAGTCCATGTTATAGTGGCTATCTCCCAAGTCAGTCCAAATTTATCTTTCACTACGGATGCATTTTTCAAGAAAGGATGCATCAAGTCCCTTAGATGTATGAGCAGGCATTTGTTCAGCACCTTGAATGGTCAAATTCCCTCCACCTGCTTGTTTTGCAGCTGGGTCAAAACCAAAAGATGAAATTATGCCTTATAAATCTATGCAGGTCTTTTTCATTGTTCCATTATTTCACAAGGGTGAAATTAATTTGTACAGAGAGCCTGCATATCTCTTACGTACCACTTCAACAGCTAGATTAAGTGGGATGTGAGTGGTAAATAGGGTTTCAAAAAAACCTGTCTCTGCAGGGAAGAATTCTGCTATAAATGCTGACAGATTATCATCTCTTAATAGTTGTTCCATTACCCTGTAATGAAGAAATCCATTCCCACCTCCTATAAGAGCCCCTATGCATCATTTATATTGCATTTAAGCAACCACAGAGAGGGTCTAAATAGGATGTGAGTGCTATTCGATGACTTTGTGTGGGCCCATTATACAGCAGAGAATTCTGCATGACGTGCTTGCAGATTCTTCTTTCCAGGCCTTCCCCATTCCTTTTACTAGACTGAGCCTAGGTCTATCAGATAATTACTGGGGTTGCTCTTTTTTTTCTAATTTAGGACAGATCCAACAAAAACTTTTGATGCTTCCCAACTCTTAAGAAATAATTGCTGGTGAGCCAATAAACTCATTAGCTAATTAAAAGGAGAATGTACCATTAGGACATCATCCTTAAAATGTTTCAACTCTTATCTTTAAAGTTTTCCTATGTCCTAGAGCTCTGAAATTGCTTTGTTAGCGGACTTTTGCCCCCATTCACAATGTATTCAGTTAATGTTAGTGTCATGATGCAAGACAATGATTCAGTAACTCCAACAGTGCTGACTTCTAGTTCTCTTCCTGCAGTGTTTCCTAATGCCATCAGACAGCTTGAGGTCTAAAACTGAATGAAAGGAGACAAGGCGAGGTAAATATGTCACGTTCACTCACTGTTCTGCTTATGGATGTTTCCTAACTTGTTATAAAAGTCAGTTAGATCACAGAAAAAGTAGCAAGGTAGCTTGGCAGCATTAAAAAGTTACTGCCTAGAAGTCCTTGTTCTCAAAGATCACAGTTCTTTCTACATGTAACACCAGTCACTTTGGCAATCAGATGGTAGGAACAAGTTTCCAGATCACTGCTTGGTGTTCAGATTACTAGCCTCATGTAAATAAAAAATGAATCAGGCACCAAAGAAAGTGATGGTAATTCTTGGGTCATTCGGCCAACCTACCAATGATGGTACCTTTAAGATCCTCTGTAAAAAAGCATAAATTTGTATTCAAATCATTCTCCTATTTAAACACTGCTCTATGCATGCCCTTGCAGAGCATCTGATGAAGTAAACTTGAGCTCACAAACTTGTCCTAGCTTATAGACAGACCAGGAAACTTAAATGGCATCTCAAGAGACCCAGATGCCAACTGTACCCCAACATTAATACAGGCCACATCATCACTGCACCAAATAACGTGAATTATAGCATTGGAGGCTAGTGAAACAGGGTCGTCTCCAGGGGTGGTCATGAGGACCCTGGAGTCCCTTTGGCCCTTGCTCACTCTGATGTCTCTGGGCAGTCCCCCTTCCATCACATGCCACACCTTGATGTATTTAGCTTAAATATAGGAGGCTGGCCCAGGGCTTCCCACTCGAGATCTCACCCACATGATGGCCAGGTGTCCTAAGGGCTGACCGTGTGGCTCCATCTGCCCCCACCCCACACAATGAAGGTGTCATCATTCACTGATGGTCTCTCTCTCTATGCTCTCAGCCTTGCTCTGGGCTCTCAAACCCCCTGGTCTCTCACTCAGCCTCCCCCTGGGCTCCTGGACCCCCTGGTCCCACACTCAGCCCCTCTGCCACAGCATGCTGTCCCCAAACCAGGGTCTGGCCATGCCCCTCGCTCTCTGCTTGAACAGAGAGCAAGGGCTGCTTTGCCCCTACCAGGCAAACCCCAGCTGGGGTCCTGTGGGCAGGGGAGAGGGTTTAAACCCCCTTCCCCCACCTCATTGCCTCAGCCTGGCCACAAACCAGCTTAACCTAAATCAGTTCAGTCTGATACTACATCTGAGCAGGTTTATCTTAAACCAGTTTCAGCCGTTTTGAAAGTGGTTTAAGTGCACTGAACTTCTGTTGTGTTACAGATTTGAACCAGTTCCTGATCACTTTAACCGGTTTACGTGCAACTGCTGTCGCTGCCCTAAGGGTCTGATTCTGAGTCCACCCAGAAATAACTGCACTGAAGTCAGTTGGGTTCAATGGTGTTACACTGATCTGAATTAGTTTCTTGGGGAAGACCCTTCTAAGGAAGCCAGCCAAGCTTTGCAAATGAGACTAGTGATTTTGGAGCAGTTCTGTTTCTGGTGCTCAATTTGAGACATCCCAAAGTCTCCCAGTGTGGATATGCAGTATGTAGAGAAAACAAGGCTCCTTCTAAGCGGCACAGCTGTGGATGCTGATGATATTTAGATGAGAAGCTGAATATGTGAGGTCAGAATAGGACAAGTACATCTCATGGAACCAGCATTTGTAACGCTGAATTGTTTGCCTCTATTGCCTTGACTTGGACATGTCAAAATAAACTTCAGTGCATCCCAGGCAATTCAGTAAAGATCCATTCAAATCTTTGCTGATTAAGATTGATGGCCACTGGCAAATGAAGGGTTTGAGGCTGTATGGGAACATGAAGGTACATAAATGGTGTGGGGGCTGGGACACATTACTTAAGAGGACAGGCTGAGGGAACTGGGCTTATTTAATCTGGAGAAGAGAAGATTGAGAGGGGATTTAATAGCAGCCTTCAACTACCTGAAGGGGGGTTCGAAAGAGGATGGAGCTGGACTATTCTCAGTGGTGGCAGATGACAAGACAAGGAGCAGTTGTCTCAAGCCGTAACAAGGGAAGTTTAGGTTAGATATTGGGAAAAACTCTCTCACAAGGAGGGTAGTAAAACACTGGAACAGGTTACCCAGAAAAGTGGTAAAATTTCCATCCTTGCAGGTTTTGAAGACCGAGCTAGACAAAGCCTTGGCTGGGATGATCTAGCTGGGGGTGGTCCTGCTTTAAGCAGGGGGTTGGACTAGATGTGACCTCCAGAGGTCCCTTCCAGCCCTCATTGTCTATGATCCTATGATTCTGTAGCCCTTACCTAAAATTCTGTCTACATTCTTGTGTGGTCTCCACCACCGCTGAACCCGATCACCTCACAGTCTAAGTATTTATCCTCACAACAGACCCATAAGTTATGGAAGCATCACAGCATTTTATAGAATGGGAACTGAAGCACAGGGCAGCAAACTGATTTAACTATGGCTAAACAGAGCTTCCCTGGTACAGCAGGAAATTGAGCCGAGGTCTCCAAAATCCCAGGCTAGAGACTTAGCCACTGGGACAGCTTTCCTCTCCATGATAATGTTGTAGCCATGTTATGAAACATGAAAACTCCATTTCTGTCACCCAAAATGTCATTGTGTGGTTCTTCTTGGTAGGCTACAGAGCCTCACCCTGGAGGAGAAAGAAGTGTAGTGACCTTTTTCCCACCTTTCTTCATATGGTTCTTCCCTAGGAGTCAATTCCAGACAAACTCTGCAGCTGATTATTACCTGCACTGATGAAAAAAACAAATACAGACAGAGGACCCAGTCTATACCACAAGAAGATCATCATATGGATCCAATTCCCCAGCTCAGCTCTTGTTTTAGTGTTTGTCTTTTTTATTTTCAAAATTCAGAAATAGTCTGAATACCCCAGAGCCCAGCAAGCCAAGTGTAAATCAAAGGTCTAAACAGCCATCCATTAATGCCAGGGGGAACCCAGCTATTTGTTTTGTTGGGGGTGAACACTTGCTGATCTAGAAATCCAGGGAAGAAACAACAATGGAGAAGCAAGGAAAGACTGAGCTCCTTAAATGTGATGCTGCTTTGCTAAACAAGGTATTGGTTGTTTGATGATCCTCAAACAAAGCCGTGATCAACAATGACGTTCTGCTCTCCTAGAGAAGCTGACCAGAACATAGCGGACAATGTCTTGGTCTTCACTGGCTATGACAACACGTCCACCAAACAAAACTTAAAAGCATTCATGCTCAAACCACATCTGCGGTGGTCTAGCCTTTTATTGCCTGCACAGTTTAACCACCTCTGCTATGAGTAGAGTCAGGCTCCTAATCCTGCCTGGCAGTAGCCAAAAGGCATCTGTAGATACTTCCATAGCACCTTCCACACACTGGTCCCTTCCACAGCTGGTGGCTTCCCAGGGTGCACAGATCCTGAGTGCAGCTTGCAGAGCCATCAGAAACACGTGGATGTATACATGCTGTGGTGGCTTGACGCAATTTCTGACAGGCAGACTGCAGAGCTGCCAAGTTTTAAGTAGTTCAAATGACATTTTTGCAGATGTGAGCACATGAAGTGAGCAGCTTCCCTGAGTTGGCCACTGTCTCCTTGTTTTCCAGTAACAAATGACTGTCAGCATGTCCATGCTAGGATCTTAAAAGGCCATCACCTGGCTTGGATGTCGCTGTGTGTCATTGTTTCTTTTAATGGATGAGGAACATAGGCATAGAGTGACTTTCTTAGCACCACATGGTCAATCAGAGACAGTTCACCCAGGAGTGCTGATTCCTGGCCCTGCAGATGAGCCCTAAAATCATCTATCCAGGTGTTGCTGCAGTGTTCTTTCTCCTGCGCTCCCCTCTCTCAAACCCATTTTTTTTTTTTATCATCACCCTTGTTTCTATCTCTGATACCATTCTCCTGATTTTGCATAGCTTATCCCCACACAATGATCCATCCTCCCCTTCCACTCTTTCTCTCTCCCTGAATTTGTCTATAACCCCACTGGACCTTTATAATGTGGCCACTTCCAAGGGGTGAAATATGCACCCACTTAGGGTCAGGAGGTTATAGTTTTGGCCATCTATTCATCCCTGCTGTACTACAATGAGCTGCAAAGCGAGGAAAGTCAGCAGAAAAGGCAGTGAGCATGAAGAAGCCTCAGCTGCCTATCCAACAGCTCTGGGAGAAACCTCTACTACCTGGAAAGAGGAGCTGATGGGGGAAGTTGCTCTTTGCCTGCAGCCTTACTCTACTGCTATTTCACATGACGTGAGTGAGATGTCAACAGGAGGGACAAATGAGTGAGTGTCATGAGATGCAGATGAGGGACCTGGCAGGCCCGCTCACAAGGCCTGCTGCCAACCTGCTCCATTCCAGCAGGAGGATGGAGTTGCTGTACAACTCCTGCTCTGCCAAGGCAACAGGAGGGCTGAACGCTATATCTTGGCCACTTCATAAGAGCAGCATATCAGGCAAAGCAGAGGGAGGGTCTCATCATGCAGAAGGGCCCTTGTGTGAAGAAGAAACCAGAACAAGGGTTGCAATTTCCCTAGTGCCAAAGTGCTCACACTGGAAGCGCCAGGGTTGCAATGGGCATGAGCACATCCCAGTTACAAATCTGGCCTGCTATTTTTTAAAACTTAGGAAAGTTGTACTCACCTCCTTTGATTGCGTCACTGCAAGCACAGCACCTGGAGGCTTGCTAACAAATTTAGCATGACAGGCAAAATAATTATTCTCTTTTAAGGAATGAGTAAATATAAGCACAGAGACATAATGTAGCCTTTATATCTGCTTTTTAAGTGCAGAATTCCCATTCTAAATTCTGGAATTCCTATTTTGGGCTCCTATTTTGGGCAGATGGAGACAACTGCCATTTGCAATCATGGTCACCAGTCCACATCTTACTTCAGCCCAAGTAATAACACATCAAGGTAGCTCTTACTGTCAGTGAGCTAACTTAACCCACAGCAAGAGATGCAGCAAGTTTTGAGGAAGCCTAAACTATCTTACCAAAAGTGATTACAACAGAAGAGAGACCTGTGCGATGGCCGACAGCAAACTGGGGAGATCATTAATCTCATATTTTAGGAGTGTTGGTGTCTCATGACACTCAAACCCTTCCCTTATGCAATAAGGATCTCACAAGAAGCGTTTGCTTAAATAAACCTAATGACTTCCGTGATGCAGCTTGATTGGTTTACTAGAGGAATCATATTATGTGGTTGCCTGTAATAACACAGGGACCCCCGTTATGTCCTGCGTTCATAAACAATACGTTTCCAAGTGATAATATGCGCAGGATCAAATGCTATGCCAGAAAGCTCTGATTTTGTAATGTAAATAAAACATGATGTTGCCCCTTCCACATAAACTTTGTCCTATAATCTTTTCTTAGATGAGTAAGGGCTTAATGTGCTGATTCTCAATGCGTGTGGTATCATACGCCGCAGTGCCTGTTCCCTGTAAGTTCTGGACACATGCTACTAATCTCCCGCTGCAATACATGACTTGTAAGCATCTGATTTACACTCTCTTCTGATCTTTTGCAATCATACAGGCATATGCTGCAGTTTTCTGAAGATGTTTTATATACTCTTATCATTTCTCCCCTTCATGAAAGCACGTCCTTCAATTTTGTGTATTTTTTTTTTTACTAACAATTTAACATAATCACACAGGAAGCTCTTAACTCTCACCCTTATGAAACCCAAGTGCAAACACATGAAAACTAGGGCTGTGTGAAGCTTCAATCCCTGATTCGATTCAGTGGAGATTCGGCCCGATTCAGTGGTCGAATCTCTGAATCTGAATCGAATCATAGGGCACTTTAATCTCTCTGAATCAAGTCGGAAGCCTCTGAATTGATTTGGAGAGATTCAGAAAGATTCGGACATAGAGACAGCTTTAAATGTTTTTTCTACATACCTCTAGGCATCAGGAGCTCATGAATGCTGCAATGCTGGGGCGCATGGAGTGTCCCACAGAAGTGCAGGGGGCCCCCCAGTGCGCTCGGCAGCAAACCCAGAAGTGGACCACAAACACTGTCCATCCACTTCCAGGTTTCCCGGGGAGCACACTGGGACCACCCCCAGTACTCCCCCCCAGCTCGGTGACTGGTGCCTCCTGGGTCTGGAGAGGCACCTGGGGCCCCACCCTGCAGCCAATCGCTGAGCAAGGGGGCCCCCAGCATGCTCCCCAGTGGACCCAGACGTGGACGGGAAGTACTTTGCTGCCGAGCACGTGGAGGGCCCCCCGCACTCCTGTGCACACTCCATGCGCCCCAGCATTGCAGCATTCACAAGCCGTGCTGGTACCTCAAGGTATGTAGAAAAAACTTTTAAAGCTGTGTCTATGTCCGAATCACTGATTCTCTGAATCAGCATCAAATCTTCAGATTCAGATTCGGTCAAATCGAATCAGGGATGGTGATCCGAATCAATGCATTGAATCATTGTCCCTGACTCGGGCTGAATCTGAATTGAATAGGACCTGCTTCACACACCCCTAATAAAAACTATACATGGAGCCTTGCTCTGATTCCTGTTTTTAAGTTGTGACATGGCTACAACCATTTTTGGTTAGTAAAGATCCCATAATATTTTTCAAATGATATGGGATGAAATCCAATCCCTATTCCAAAGCACAAAAACAACAACTAATTTTCCCTTGTCCATATACAAAGTTTTTCTTAATTCCTGTCCCAGTGTTGCTATATGCTAGTAAGCAGTTGTCATTTTCCACTCCCTAAGCTGTCTACATTTCAGCAACAGAAAAAGTGTCAGTAGTAAGTGAAACGTACTTAGAAATTACTGAACCACTGAAATAAAAAGTGGAATCTCTTTAATAGCTTATCTCTGCATCACAAGATCATTTAAAATACAAGGAAAATATGGATGCCATACATAGTAAGTGAAAAACTCACCACCTGAGCTGGTTGAATGATTTTCAACACATTGTTTTTCATCAAAAAGGGTTTTTTAGGTCCAGAACAGAACTTCTATCTAAAGAGAGACTGACAGACAATAAGAATGAGAAGATAGCCCGCAGATGTGGAGAGCAGATGCAAGACCCTGCTCCACCTGAGTCAGGCTACAACCCAAGCAAAATCCATAATTGTGAGGCTATGGAGTCGGCAGGCATCCCTGCTATTGGAGTTGTTCCAGTTTGTATAAAAAATACTTTTTGGGGCAGAGAATGAGTCAGTACACACTCATCACGTGGCTTTTGGCTCTTCTGGACTCTTTTTCTCTCTTTGTTTTCCTACAACAAACTTCCAGTTTCTTGTTTGTTTCACTCAGATTTCCAACATTTTTAAATATTCAAACTTTTTCTCAAAAAAGAATAGAAGTTTTCTAGCCAGCCATACTCAACACAGGCTTAAATGTGGAGTGACTGGTGACAAGTTCAAAGTATATTAATATAAAGACTAATCCCACTTCAAAACAACGAGGAATTTGGGGCTGTTTGCAATGTGTGGTGTTTTAGACCTGTGCCTTTGCCCATTTCAAGTTCCAGTTTAGGGTACTCCAGGAAAGGCTTTCAAAGACAGCTTGAGTGTTTCTGTTCATTAAGGATGAGATTATCTTTATTGATATGGTGGCATCAGTACAACCTTCATGAACAGGAAGAAACTACACTGGCATGGAACATTTTTAGACTTCTTCTACCTCCTTAGCATGTGTCCATGCTAAGGAGGTAGGGCTTTATACCACTATAACTATTTTATATATATGTGATGTAGCCGAGTCCACAGTTGGCCAATTTTTCCATGAGGAGATCATGGGACACCAGATCAGTTTTTCCATGAGGAGATCCTGGTACACCATATATATATCTATATCTACATATACATATGGTGTACCAGGATCTCCTCATGGAAAAACTGATCTGGTGTCCCATGATCTCCTCATGGAAAAATTGGCCAACTGTGGACTCGGCTACATCACATATATATAAAATAGTTATAGTGGTATAAAGCCCTACCTCCTTAGCATGGACACATGCTAAGGAGGTAGAAGAAGTCTAAAAATGTTCCATGCCAGTGTAGTTTCTTCCTGTTCATGAAGGTTGTACTGATGCCACCATATCAATAAAGATAATCTCATCCTTAATGAACAGAAACACTCAAGCTGTCTTTGAAAGCCTTTCCTGGAGTACCCTAAACTGGAACTTGAAATGGGCAAAGGCACAGGTCTAAAACACCACACATTGCAAACAGCCCCAAATTCCTCGTTGTTTTGAAGTGGGATTAGTCTTTATATTAATATACTTTGAACTTGTCACCAGTCACTCCACATTTAAGCCTGTGTTGAGTATGGCTGGCTAGAAAACTTCTATTCTTTTTTGAGAAAAAGTTTGAATATTTAA
>NW_017729028.1:40970498-40971135 GCF_001723915.1 Gavialis gangeticus
AACGGCTGGGGAATTGGCTCTGAGGTCAGGCCCAGAGAGAAGTAGTCCATGGAAGTGAATCACTGTGGCGCTCCATGACCAGTGGTGTCCCCCAAGGCTCCATCTTTGGTCTGGTTCTCTTTTACATCTTTATCAATGATGTCGAGACTGGTGTCAGAAGGGGACTGGCCAATTTTGCCAATAAGAACAAACTCTGGGGCAGAGCATCCGCACCTGAGGATAGGCTGGTGATCCAGGCTGACTTCGATAGGCTCAGAAAGTGAGCAGATATAAACCTGATGACATTCAATACTGAAAAATACGAAGTACTCCACCATGGGAAAAAAAACCCGCAGCACCCTTATAGGCTTAGCAATGCTACACTCACTAGCACCACGGCCAAAAGAGACTTGGGGGTCATGACTGACCACAAGATGAACATGAGCCACTAATGCGATGTCGCAGCTGGTAAAGCAAACCAAACTCTGGCTTGCATCCATAGATGCTTCTCAAATAAATCCCAGGATGTCATCCTCCCACTGTACTTGGCCTTGGTGAGACCGCAGCTCAAGTACTGCATCCAATTCTGAGCTCCACAATTCAAGAAGGATGTGGAGAAGCTTGAGAGAGTCCAGAGGAGAGCCACATGTATGGTCAG
>NW_017729028.1:40976135-41000576 GCF_001723915.1 Gavialis gangeticus
CAATTTTTACAGTAGCAGTGAATTCAAATGAACTATCTTGCTGTAAAATAAAACTGAAGAAAAGGCACAGATATTTTTTGTCTGTATATCTATCAACACTGTGCCCTCCCCCCACCCTGAGGTTTACCTCAACTTAGCTACACTGATGTAAAATTTATCACTGCCTTATCTCCACTAGTACCAGTATTTTATAGCAAGATAATCAATTTGAGCTAACTCTTACTGTATACACACACCTCTGGTCAGGAAAGATGTGGGATTAGGTAGTAAGATCTAGAAGCACAGAGACCAATGCTTGAAGAGTATGAATAGGTCCACTCGAAAGGAAGATACAGATGCACACTGTTAGCTCTTCCTGTTGAAATGCAAATTCAAGAAGGTTGATTTTATCATAACTCAATACTTAAAAAATGGCAACATTCATCCTAAGGAAACAGAAACGTACCCTCCTAATGGAGACTGCTAGCATTTATGCAAATGAAACCAGCAATAGATACAAATACATTTACTTTTTTCAGTATTTCCTTTAGTTCTTCCCACCTCATTCTAGAACCCAAGGACGAGATGCAAGAGGGGACCAGAAAACATGAGAAGTCAAAAGCCCTTTGCATTTTTGCACTTCGTGCACTTTAGCTGGAATAAGAAAATGTCTATGGATTGTGAAATCATCTAAAAAGTGCCGGGAACCAGACCAAAAACAGGGCAATCAGAAACTTGGGTACTTTAGGCCTGGCCTTCACTAGAAGCTAACATCAGGTCGGAACATGATCTTGAGGGGTCATGGTAACAAGCATGACATTACCCAGAAGCAAGCAGTCAGTAAAGGCAGGAACAATTTGCTGAACCATGAATTGGATGATGGTGGGACATTCGGGTTCTACTAGGGGTTGCCCACAACTGGCTGACATGACGTAAAACACAACTTCCATGTCCATGTTGAGTGCAAAGTCTTCTCTAAGGCCATGTAAATTAACCCTGACTCTTTAAGGTTGTGCATTCTTACAAACACTAGATTTTTATTAGCAATAAGTCCCCAAAGACAATGCAGGAGAAGAAAGATATTCAGCTTTTTGTAAAGGGACCATTTGGGACACAGTGGGCATGTTTACGTGTGTGGTTTAATGCACATCAGCCTATTTTAATGTGCTTTAAAGTGTCACAAAAAACCATGTGCTTTCATAATGTGCATTAAAAAAGGTTAATGCGCTTTTTTTCTAGGACCTGACCATGAAGGTACTAAATTTAACGTGTTAGCAAAAGCGCATTAATGAACATGCGCCCAGTGACAAGGAAATGGTTATGTAAAGCATGAATCTTGTGCTGGGAACATGTTGGGGAGGAGCAGATGACATGAAGGCATCTGAGAAGCACTGTAAACAGTCAACACTATAGCCACAAGCCTCAGCTGCTTCAAATATAGCCCATCATCAGCCAGCTGGGGTTGGAAGACACAAGATATGTTGTGCCTTCGGGGCTTTGTGAATCTGTTCATCCTGAACTATTGCCAGCAGTAGCTTTGGGTTGTAAAGAGATCAATATTGGGCCCCATATGATTTATACAGGATATCAATAAGCCAGAGATTTATTTGTAGGGGAGGGAAAACAAGGAAATCCCTTTCTAAGCTGTCTATTTCCCTGCTTTGTATGCTCAATTTACCAGCCCCAGGGAGTATATTTTCCTCCCTTCTACATTTTTTTCTGTGGTTTGCAATATCATTTGCTAAACATAATACCACACACCATTTGTCTTTAGCCTCAAGATCCTACCCCACTCCAGAGAGTTTGCAAATAAATCACAACGTCTGATAGTCGATGGTGTTTATACTGCCATAATCAAAACTGAAATTATAATCTAAGGAACCCTTGGTCACACACTGCACCCTAACTATGCATAAACCATTGAACAGGCACATGAGTAAGGATTCTCCGCACCAATAACAGGCGCAGAATCAATAAATTTCCCAGTAATTAAACTCCTGGCTGCCAAACTGAGTAATTTGGAGGCTGAACCAAATCTCGTTGACTTCAATGGAAAGATCCCCTTATATTTCCAAGAGCTGGGATCCAGCCCTTAGAACATAATCTGAAGAAACGACGAGGGGAAAATCCTCCAACATCAATGATCATGGTAGAAGACTGTAGGAGTGGGACAGTGAATTATGGGAGTTTTGCCATCCGTCCTACAATAGCTGCTCTCTCAGATAAGGCATTAGGTCTAGTGACCCAGCCACCACTAGAGGGGAACATGGCACTGCACTGCGTAGGTAAGGTTTCCAACAGCATTGGTTTCATCTCGCATATCTCTAGCCTATACCATATACACTCATATACATTAAAAAACACTACTTCCCCGGTCCATGTTAACTGGACTCCTGCAAAACAGCCTAGGTCTCTGCTCAGGGTGGCTTTTTGCTGTCTTATACCCTGAAATTACAAGCAGAATTTCTGTTTTGGACTCAAAGAGTCCCATCCAATCCTGGAGTTCCCCTTTGGCGGGCACTATATTAAAACCTCAGGATGGATGGACGGTGAGTGGGAACTGTGCTCGCTTACACAGGGGATGAATTATCCTCAGAGGAACTAGTTTCAAAGACAAAAAGTAGTATGGAAATGTGTTGTTTTACTAATCTACAACAGTGAAAAATAACTTGGCTGTTCCTCTGACAGCCTCCATTCCTCAAACTCCTCTTTGTGAGTACTGCTATCATCGAAGTTAGGCATTGGATACAAAAGTAAAATTGGGTCCAGTCTAGATGGAAAGAAAGTCTGGAGCACACAATACTGCTCTCCATTCACTCCGTTCTGCGAGGATGATTAGCGCTACAATTCAGGTGGTTCTCTTCCAACTCATGGACAAAAATACCGGGCTAGTAGTTAGACACCAAGGCCAACGGGCACACCAGAGTGTTCTGCAGGGGAACAGATTAAGCACAGCAGAAGTCGTCAGGAGTTGGGTCCCTAACATGCTCAGATGCAGCCTGAGAAGCACCCTTGAACATCTGGCCTCAAGAGCCTAGTATGGCATCTGCAGTTTGCTTTTCAAAACATCCATGTAGGCTGAGAAAGCACAGCAATTAACAGGAAAAACTCCTCCAAACCTCATGATACTGGATGAGGGGTGACTTAACAGAGCAACTGCTGCTCCTTGCAGAGGAGGAGGATATTAAGAAACACTTTGAATTGCTGAGTCGTCATGTCTGATCAAATGAATGAGCCTCTGGCACTGGGAGGTTTCCTCCTTGCTGTCCTTATAGCAGGGAAGCACAAACATGGAGAGGAAAGTACAAAAACAGGCTCAAAGCCGAGAGAGAGAGTTAGGCTGCTGCAGAGCAGTGTCACAGCCTCTGGTGTCATTTTCTCCCTCTCTTTTCCTCTCTTTTGGCTTCCCACATTATCAGAGGCATCAGGGATGCAGGTTTGCAAGTTTAGGCTCTCTTGGGCGTTCTCCCTTCTTCCCACCTACCAGCATGGCAGCGGTGCTCCCACAGAGCTCTCTCCAAGCCAACTCTCGCCCTTTTCCCAGTTGTCCCTGGGGAAATCATTGCACAACATCATAAGTCAATCTGCTATAAAGAAAATAATACTCCCAAATCTTCCAGGACAGTCTTCAATTTTGGAGCTGTCTTGAAGGAATCTCTGAAATGGGAATGTTGACCCCAATTTGAAAAACAGAACAGCAGTCCCAAAACAACAGAGATTAAAAGATTAAGTAAAGGAACCTGACCTTCATCTCTGACATGCCAACCATCCAGGATTTAAACTTACAGACATGGCAAATCAGCAGAACCCCATTGGGCAGCTGTGTCAACAATGCACGTGGCATTTCTGCAGAATCCATGCCCTCCCACGTGGGCAGGTTGTTGCTGCCTTCCTTAGGTGTATCGTGACAGATCCTCTACCTCAGTCTGCTCCCAAAGGACATTTTTACATGTGCTGGGATGCGGCACTTGGTGCTTTTAATTAGTAAGCCACACAAATTAAAAGTGCCCATGCGTCACATGTATCAGCGTTGCCGCACACCACCATGCTGAAAAAATGGCGGCAGGGCGCTTTGATCTAAAGCTCATCAGATGTGTTTTATTTCAAAGCACCCTGCCGCCATTTTTTCAACGCAGAGATACATGGCAACGCTGATACACATGACAGAAGACTGCCAGAACGTGTCAATTTTCATGCTCCAGAAGACTCGATTAATCGAGTCTGCTCCAACACACTGGATTTCCAGCGCGTTGGAGCAGGCTCCGCACACTTATGTAGGAGCCCTCTGTGCTGCTCAGAGGACACAGAGAGCTGAAACTTCCTGCAAGCCCCTTGCCCAGGAATCCCCCTCCCACCGAGATCCCTACAACCAGCACCAAACCAGCAGAACTGGTTCCTGTGCCTTCTTCCCCACAGCCCACAACACAAAGCATGTCAGGGCAGAGGCAGGGAAGGAGGAGGCTGGGGGAAATGCAATGGGCTGTTGTACTTCCCAGCTGGCATATGGCACCTAAGGAATTGTAGCCAGCTGGCACATGTGAAGACAGCCCTAACTAGGCTGCTCTGATTAATGCCAACACAAGGGTTAGGGCAGTTCTCTGCTAGATGCCTAGCATTGCTGTGTCCACTTAGGGGCTGTGTCCCACAGAGCCTCTGTCCCAGCAAAGGTAAGAGAGTTTCTTAGTTTTACTATGCCCCCCCCCCCCCCCCCCCCCCTTCACCAACCCCCCCCCCCCCCCTGTGCTTTTACTCTGTGGCAAGCTGACATTGCCTCAGAGAGCTTTTGGTTGGATGGGCTCATGCTTTCAGTGCTGCAACACATCTTAACCTCAAGTCCCTGCTTTTGTGCTGGTAAAGCCTCATTTGGAAATAGAAGAATGTAAACTTTTGTCCCTATCACCCCGGAGAAAAATAAAACGTCACTGAAAGGACACTAAATCCTTTCCAGGCTCTAAATAGAGAGGAGGCTCTTCCTGTAGCTAAAGAAGGATACTGCTACTCCTTCCAGTTTTATTGTGTGCTATTTTAGAAGGCAGATAAAAGGAAGGAAAATAAATAAGTATATAACTCTTTCTTTCTCTCTCTCTAACCCTCTCTCACATGCACAGTTGCCAAGATGTAAAATGAAGACTAGGGATAGATGCGCTCTTTGGGGAAAAAAAAAAAGTGAAGCCCTTCCAAAGCTTTCTTTCAAAATGTAAATCAAACCTTTCATAGGCAAAATATTAGTATATGTCTCTGTTGCAGGCAGACAGGCAGGAAGGAAGGAAAAAAATAATCCATTTTTATGTACCTCTACACTTCCTGCTTTTGAAGAGGCCCAAAAATCTGAACCACTATAAACAAAAGCATCCTTGTGGATATTCCTAGCCCCGCTAAAAGCAAGTAGAAGGGAGGAAGTCTATCTTTGGCTCTATCTACACTGCAATCTCTATTGTGACTATGTTATAATGGAGGTAGGCCCCAGCAGCCATGTCTACACATGCAATTTGTGTGCAGAAAGCTTACTGCGCAGTAAAATACTGCACAGTGGATGGGTCTACATACACATTTCCTGTGGCACCAGTTTACACACGAGTAAATGGTGCCGGGCAGACATCTACATGTGCAGATTTCCTGCCAATCTGTTCCTGCAATGTGCTCCTGTCGCCACCAGAAGCTGGCAGCCCTCTTCAGAAGGCAGCATTGCTCACTGCTCTCTGGCCAGCTACTTTCCTGGCCAGGAGCCATGTGCCCTGCACAAGGACAGCAAGCATCAGCACTCTCCTCCCCACCCTTGCCTCCCCACACTATGGCTGCTCCAGCCCCTGCCCCTGGCAGTGACAACAAGCCCCAAGCTCCTGCTGGATGCTGCGCTGGCCCTGCTGGCCCACCATGCCAACCACCACCTGGCCCACAGCTGTCTCACCCCTTCCAGCTCCCCCATGTGCAGTGACTGCCTACCTGTCCACTATGTGCTGTCCCAGGGCTGCCACCACCATGCACCAGCCACTTCCACCCTGTCCACCTGGCCAGACTCCACCAGGGATAACCACAGGCTCCAGGATGCTACTGCCAGGGACACTGTTGCCCTCCTGGGCCTCCAGCCCTGCCACCTCTGGGCCTGCCAAGCCAGCCAGGACTGGTGGCAGCACATCATCCAGCACAGCTGGGACAATGAGCAGTGGCTGGAGGCATTCCACATGACCCAAGACATCCTGGAGGAGCCCCAGCCCCACCTGTAGTGGCAACACACCAGCATGCAGCCGCCCCTCCCCATGGATACCCAGCTGGCCCTCCCTCTGCTCAAGCTTGCCATGCCCCACAGCCAGCAGTACATCGGCCACCTGTTTGGCATGGGCAAGGTCATCCTGGAGGTCTGCAGCACCCTCCAGAACATGCTGGGGAACACTGTGCTCCACAGACATTACCCCTGACAGTAGTGGTGGGGTGCCATGCCCCAGGATTCCCCCACTGTACTGGGGCCTTGGACAGCTCCCACATCCCTGGCACCTGCCCACCCCAAGGAGACCTCCCATACTAGAGGTGGCAGGGCTTTCACTTGGTGGTGCTCCAAGCTGTTGTGAACCACTGAGGTGCCTTCACGCACGTGAGTGGGAGCTGGGCAGGCAGTGCTCATGGTGCCTGAGTCTTCTGAAACTCTGAAAAGGTTGCCAGTCTCCTCCATAGACCAGTTGGGACCCTGGATTGTGGGCACAGGTGTGTGCATGGCAGTGAATGAGGTCACCATTGTAGGTCCTGCACCAGCTTTCTGGGCCCCTGAGCAGCTGTCCCAGCATGGGACTGGCAGCCACAAAACAGAGGCAATGCCCCGCAGTACTTGATATCTTAGGGCAGGCTGCTGGGAGAGGGCTGCAGGCAGGTGGAGCTGGCCCCAGCAACCAGAAGTTGCCTGCAGCTGGGCCCGGGGGCTGGCAAGGCAGGCTGGAGCCTGCAGCAGTCTGCAGACCTGGAGGGCACAGGCCTGGTAGGCACACAGCAGTGAGGTGCCAGGCGGGGTGCAGGCAGGCAAGGACAAATGGCGTGAGGTCTGCACAGGGGGACACAGGAGCTTGGAGTGCGCTCAGGCTCCCTGTTGGTGTACCCCAGGGCTCTAAGTGCCTACTGGCTTTTAAGGCCTGGGGCAGGAGCTGCCATAGAGGCTGCCCAGTCCTGGGGCCAGGGAGGCTGCCAGCCCCAAGCCCTGGGGCAAGCCTCAGGCTGGCCCCCTAGTGGCAGGGCTGACCTGGGAGCAAATTTGCTCCAGATTGTTTTACACATGCATAACTGCGCAGTAAATAAGCAAGTGTAAATGTGCTACCTGCATTTGCTGATACAAATATACTTGCAATTAAACATCTTTACTGAGCAGTAAGTGTGAGCATGTGTAGACACACACACTTACTGCATAGTAAACTATGCTGCTGCACATCTCAAGTAGACATGCCCAGGATGTTTTCCCTGGGAGCACATTTAAACATGTGTCCATCAGGAACAAATTTGCTCATGACAGGAGCAGTACAGGGCAGGGCTACTCCTGCCCTGCTGTGCACCCATAAGGCATCCAGGGGGAGCTCTAGGCTTCCCAAGGTGCTAGCCCCAGGCTAGCAGGGGACACTGGAGTCAGGCCTGGGCTCAAGGGGGCAGGGAGGGGCTGCTCTGCCTTGGGGGCAGCTGTTTCCTAGCCCCCTGCGCTGATCAGCCAATGGAGCAGCTGGCAGTGAGCCCCTGGCTGGGTGGGGAATCTCTCACTGCTAGCTGCCCCACCAGTGGGACAGCCCTGGGCCAGCCCTGAGTTAGGCGGGGATTCCCCACCCAGCCGGGGGCCAGCTAGGAACTGCCCTAGAAGTGGGACAGCTCCCAGCCAGCCCCGGGCTGCTTGGGAAATCCATGCCTAGCCGGGGGCTGCGCGGGAAAACAGAGAACTCCAAGTTCCTGTGCTGCTCGGCTCCCAGCACCCATCAGGGACTACTGGCTTGTGTAGACATGCACTACTGGCCACATCTACACAAGATGCTTTACTGTGAAGTAGCATAGTTTACTGCACAGCAAGCATGTGCATCTACATGTGCACATGCTTACTTGTGCAGCAAAACTTGCTAATTGCAAGTAAATTTACTACCTGCAAATGCAAGTAGCAAATTTACTCATGTTTAGTAATGGCACAGTAGTGCTTGTGACGCCTGACTGAGAGCAAATCTGCTCCCTTTCAGGCAGCCACCAATGGATGGGAGATGGCTCCCTGCCCCTGGGAGCTGCCTGCTGCCAGGGCAGGTACCAGAGCCCAGGCAAGGACTATGTCCCCCGACCCAGCAGCAGAGAGCTCCAAGCCCCCCAGATCCAAGATCATGATCAGGGAGCAGGGAAATCCTTAAGGATCTCCCAGCACCAGTCCCAGAACCATGGAATTGGTGCTGAGAGATAAGGGTCTCCCAGCCCGAGCCCCATGACCATGGAACTCGGGCTGGGAGATAAGGATATCCCCAGCACCAGCCCTGCACCAGCCTTGCAACCACCGAGCCAGTGCTGGGAGCTCCCTGCTGAAGGCAGCTGGGGAGCCTGTTACCTGCCCAGTTCCATGAGCACTGACTTAGTGGGGAACTAGCTAGGGAGCATGGAGCTGAGTGGGAAATAAACTCCCCAGCCTGTTCCCTTCCCAGATCCATGCTCACAAAGCTGAGCAGAAAACAGGCTCCCCAGCCTCCACCCCACAGACACAGGGTGAGGCTGGGAACTGTCCCAGTCAGGGCCAAGTCCCAGCCCCATGGTCCAATCAGTGATCCAGTGTAGGGTAGATCCCAGCCCCCTGCCCCAATCTGCCAGTGGGGCAGCTAGCTGCTGGATGTCCCACCAGGGGAGCCAGGGCCAGAAACGCCCTGCTGCCAGGGCAGGGGCACAGGCAGGGTGCAATGTCCCAGCCCCAGCCAGGAGACAACTGTCTCCTGGGTCGGTGCTCCCTTCCAGCCCCTGGGCTAGCACCCAGGGGGAACCTTGAGCTCCCCCTGGTGGTGGCAGGGGCCCATTGGAGGGCTGCAGAAAATGGGAGTAGGTTGTTTGCCATTAGCAACAAATCTGCTCCCACTTCCCTGAATATGTAGATGCTTGCCCAGAAGCATTTACTCACAAGTAGTTTACTTGCAAGTAAAATGATCCCGGATCAAATGCATATGTAGATTCACCTACTGTGCAGCATCTACTATGAAGTTAGCTTGCTACCTGTATTTACAGGAACTAGCTAACTGCACAGACAAATTTACTGGATAAAAAATGGTGAGCATGTGTAGACAGTGATGCTTTACTGTGCAGCAAGCATCTTGTGTAGATACATCCAGCAAGCCTTAAACTAACTCAGCTCTGGTACCAGCAAATGAAGCACTGCAGAACTTGCAAGCTAACTGTGCACTTACCTTGCTTCTCAAGTGGCTATTGCTGCTAGGCTACCCCACTCCCAGTACCTAAGGTGGCTAATTTAAAGCTACCTTTGGTATGCCTACACTACATCAAAATCAATGTAATGAGTCAGGTGCAGTTCTGTCCTTTGAGAGGCATTCATCTCACAACGCAAGCCAGGCATTCTTGAAATACATCAGAACCAAGAAGCTTGTGAGAGAATTGATATGGTTCACTGGCCAGTGCAGGTATGAAGAAAGCACTTAAAAAGTCAGGACATAATAGAGTGCCTATATTAGTCCTTTTTTTACACGATGGTAAGGAAATACATAACCCAGGCCTGCTTTTTCTAAGAAATAAAGTAGTATTATCAAAGATTAAAAACTGTCAAATAGGACAAACAGAAATAATGCAGTAAATTAAAGAACAAGCCATTAACTAAAATATGTCACTTCATGTTAAATACCTAGAGTGCTGGATGACAGGAGGGTACATATTTGCAACTGCACTCTTCTTCAACAGATGCACCACCATGCATGTCCAATGCTGGTGCTCCATTGCCTCCAGTCTACATACATTCATGGTCAGTCTAATAAATGGTCACTTCAAAATCCTGACGTTCAAAGTCACTGACTGATCAGACGCAGCTACATTCCCATTTGCTGAGACATCTGAACCCCTCAAAGAAACACAACTCAGAAAGCTAGGACACAGCATTTAAAGGCAAGGCCATCAACAATGGAATGTGCTTCCAGAAGAAATTAGTCATCCAGGGTCCAACCATCCTGCGGGTATATCAAGAGACTTGCATAGGCAAAACATTTCTAGGATATATGGAAGGACAATGATGATGATTACTTGAATTTTCCGTGAGCACAGCCTTTGTAGTCAAGACTCCACAAAGTTTGTTCTGGACCTCATATGGCCAGTGCAGTAATTAAACTAAAGGAAACACTAAATCAAAATATTATTTATTGTGGATCAATGGATTCTTTTAGATCAAGTGACAGAAACCTCCAACCCGTGAGCCATACCCAGCCCACCAAACACCTGTATCCAGCAGACAAAACCAAGACATTGGCAGAAGGGGACTTTGGCATTAGGTTGTCAGCAATGCAATAGCGTGGGGTAAGTTGAGTTGAAGGGGAAGAGGAAGCAGTGGCAACAGGTGGGTGACAATGTGGTGGGGAGGTGGAGGGGATAAGCAGAGGCCCACCTTCAGACCTAGCTCTGTTCATTCAGCCTGATGTTCCAAAAAAGGTTATTGACTCCTGCTCTAGGGGCAGTTTAAGCTGCTGCCCCGGAGAACCTCAGTGACAAATAGAATTCTATAGTATTCTATAGAGAGCCGGTAGAGGACAAGGACAGATGGAGTGACGTCGCCAGAGCACTATTATCAAGTAAACAGACTGCTACAATCTGAGCCAACTGAAGCCTTCCTAAGACCTGTGCACACATTCCTAAATACAACAACTTGCTGTAATCTAGAGTAGAGGTCAAAATATGACCATGTCAACCTCCTACAAAGTGGGACATAGTTTTTCCTGGTCAACAGCAAACCGTATAAAGGTCAGTCAACTGAGGAGATCTATAAAGTAGCAGCTCTCACTGCTCTTAGAAGCCAGCTTCAGCATCTGGAAATTAAATGTGAACATATGTATGTACATGGCAACCACTAAGAGAGAGTCACAACCAGGGCCATGTTCAGCAGGAACAAAAGTAAACTTAAAAACACAGACATACATCCATCCCTTTCTTGCCTCCATTTTCTTTGCTGCCGGTTACACTTCTAATTAACTGCAGTTAGGAGATAAAGGAGATGGGGATGGGAAAGAAATCAGTTGGTTGTTAGCACTAGGAGAGACTGAGAAACGTTTCGCAACTGACAGGAAATTTACATTACACACATTCCTATTCCAATTTAATGAGTAGCCAACTCAACGCCAGCTGACAATAAGGAGAAGTAGGACTGTGAGCTCCTCTGGCCCCATTCTACCTGACACATGAGACACGCACAGAAGGTTTTAATAATGTTTAATCACATGGGGGAAAATGTTTGCCTTTCTTCTTTACGGGAAATCAAGCGCGGCCTTACTGCAACGGAAGCTGGACCCTTTGATCACTGCATGACAGGTTAAGAAATTTGTAAGTGTTATTGTGAAATCCTGGGCTAAATGCTGTAAGGTTTGGGTTTCGTTTTGTTTTAAGGCAGGGGAGGAGAAAAGTTAATGCTAGTTTTCTTTTGTGCCTAATCATGCTGCTTACAATAATACACCTTTTTAGAAGAAATTGTAAACTATATCTAGATTAGACAAAAAAGAGATGATGGACAATCAGTGATTCATAAGCTAGTGAACTAGAACTATCATGAAGAATATGTGATAAACAAGCATCGTAATATATGGTCCATCTATTTTGAAAATAAGGTTCCTGAAAAATTGCAAGGAGTAGTAGTCATACCTAGAGGATCTAAGTAAGTTTAGATGAACACAGTTCAGCCTTAGTTAGAGATGGTCCTAGCTCTGAAGTATTTAGTCTATAAGACTCAGCTGGCAAACAATGGACAGAAGCACACAGAGGTGAAAAGACTTCTTGGATCATGGAGCAGGGAAAAGAGCCATGTTGTTCTGACCCCACCCTCTGGCACTGGACCATGTTGGCAAATAAATAACAAAAATGAAGCAGAAAACATTTACCAACCAATTGTTCTGCCTCCTCAGGTTACAAAGTTGATAGCTGGACTACATTAAAAACTGTGTGTGCAATTACGTTTTGTATATTTGAGGAAATAGCGTCAAAAGTACAACAACAGTTTGATTAGGAGTATCAGTAGTTAGGTCTGAATTTCCTTTACAGTGCATGGTAGTACAAGAGTGATATTGTAACCACGATAGTCCAGAAATTATGAGAAGGAAGGATTTCTTAGGGTGATACCTTTTACTGGACCAACTGCACAGTTGGGATAGAGGTAGACAAGCTTTTGAATGCAAGACATCTGTTATCTGCTCAGACCTGGGGATTGAACTTTTGAATGCAAGGCAGGCCTGATGAAGAATGTCTTGCATTCAAAAGCTTGTCTAATTCTACCCCAACTCTACAGTTGGCCCAATAAAAATATCACCCTAAGAAATCCTTGCCTCTCTATAGTGCATGTCAGAGCTGCAAAATATTCCATCTTATCTGTTCCCCGAGCCAGCAACC
This sequence comes from Gavialis gangeticus, assembly GCF_001723915.1. Classification (NCBI taxonomy): domain Eukaryota; kingdom Metazoa; phylum Chordata; order Crocodylia; family Gavialidae; genus Gavialis; species Gavialis gangeticus. The sequence goes on from NW_017729028.1 coordinate 40,988,685, forward strand.
AGCTTTCAGAGCTTCCTGTCTCTCTCAAGAGACCACCTTTGCCCAGGCAGGAAGCATCCTGATGGATTCCAAATGGAGCCGCATAAAAGTCCTCCCTCCACTGATTGAGGCTTCAAAGCCATCCACTCAACCTCAGGACCATTCACTTGCATTAAATAGCTTCCAGGACTTTTACTCCTATAAAGCAGCTGTTCAGAGGCATTTTAGAGGGGAAAAAGAGATGGCAAGTGGTGGCTGTATAAGTTAGGAATTGAGTTAAATATCCCCTGCAGGGATGTGGTATGGCTGTTATCATAGTTTACATTATTCATTTCCAGTTGTAGTCAGGGTCCCAATCCTTAGTAATGTGGCTGAGTAGACAACCATGTAGGAAAATAAATGATCTGCAACCTTCCACAGGAGGTGAACATTTGCACTGAACTAAGCCTCCCAAGTGTGAGAAAATGACTGAAAACCTGTAGTTGAACCACAACGGGAAAGACTGTGCTGTTCTTCCCAGTTCCCTGTGAGTGGCACTGTGCAATACCAGAATCCCTGCGGTTGCTAAGACAAGGCCAACGAATGGCAACTTGCTGCCTGCCTCAGGGAAAGAAAATCATAAGCTTGTTCCATGCATTTGTTAAAAGTTATAGATAAATTGCAGGGGATTTGGAGAAGGGCAGAAAAAAGGCAACCAGGCAGCTGGACAGGTTGATTTACGAGGAAAGATTAAAGGAAGTGAACATGCACAGCTCAGCTAAACAATCACTAGGAGAGGGTAAGAAATACAGCAATTGTCAACAGTAGTTGAAGCACTCGTTTGAAGAGGCATTAATCGTGTAGGGTGGCATACAGGGCTCAATGTGGAGCCTAGATGACTCCAGTGTGGTATTAAAGAATTGAATGCCAGATGAATATCTGGGAACTTGTCCTGACAGCTGTGCTGGAAGCCCTGTCCCTGGAGACGTTTAAAAATAGGCCATGCAAAGCATTAGAAAATGTCTTGTCTCAGAAAAGCATTTCCTGCCCAAAGGAAGGGCTAGTACCAATACCTATCTCTAAGTACTTTCATAACACGTGGTCATGGTCTGAGACAGGTTATCTCTCTGTGCCCAACCCATAAGGGATCCGAAGCTGTAAAAGCCCCCAGCTACAGAAGTTTGGCTTTTTAGCTCAAGCTGTAACAGCATGTTATTACATTGGAGGTCCACAGTTTAATCTCCAGGGTGTCAGCCAAGATAGCAGCCATAGCACCATGACTCTAGAAAAGCATAGCTGAAGTTTATCTAATGTCACATGCTGATGAGACCTTTTGGCTAAAACCACTTGTGTGCACCATCTCCCACAGGTTTAATCACTTTTGGGGGCAGGCAGGAATAGACCAAAAAAAAATCACTGTGGCTAAATAGAAGACATGGGAGGAAAAGAAACATGGAGAGGCAGGACAATGATGCCCGTGGGGACTTGGTGGTGAAGACAGGCTGTTTGTGGTGCGGCTTTGGAGAAACGGCAGGAGTTTTAAATTGCTCCTTCCTAAACCGAGGCTGATAACACAAAAATGCTTTGCAAAAGAAACTACAGGCCATAGCAAAAGGAAATGTTGCCTGTGTTGCCCTCAGAAAACTAATGACATGGAGGAAAGAACGTACATTTAGAGCAGGGCCCATTTATAGAAACAAACTGCTCCAAAACATGCATTCATGTGCTACTGGTGAGGAGCAACGATCCTCCAGGCAAGGCCTTGTATTGGGATCATTGTTTCTCTGTTTTCTGCCCTTTTCACAGGCCTCTGGTGTTACTTTAGCAGATCTCAATTTATTTTAGCTCCCGTGTGTAAAATTGGCTAATAGCCCTTTGTCTGCACTTGTCTATTTAGAATCGTAACTTCATATGGTCGTAGGGTTGGAAGGGGCCTCAGGAGGTCATTTAGTCCAACTCCCTGCTCAAAGCAGGACGATCCCCAACTAGACCATCCCAGCCAAAGCTTTGTCTACCCTGGTCTTCTAAGGATGGAGACTCCACCACCTTTCTGAGTAACTTGTTCCAGTGCTTTTTCCTAATATCCAACCTAAACTTCCCTCGCTACAACTTGAGCCCATTGCTCTTTGTTCTGTCATCTGCCACCACTGAGAACAGTTTTGCTCTGTCCTCTTTGGACCCCCCTTCAGGTAGTTGAAGGCTGCTATTAAATCCCCTCTCAGTCTTCTTTTCTCTAGACTAAATAAGCCCAGTTCCCTCAGCCTCTCCTCACAATCATGTGTCCCAGCCCATGAGCCATTTTTGCTGCCCTCCGCTGGAGTCTCTCTCCAAGTTGTCCACATCCTTTCTGTAGTCAGGGCCCAGAACTGGACACAGTACTCCAGATGTGGACTCACCCATCCCAAATAGAGGGGAAGAATCACTTCCCTTGATCTGCTGGCGATGTTCCTACCAATGCAACCCAGCATGCTATTAGCCTTGGCAGCAAGCGCACACTGTTGGCTCATATTCAGCTTATCATCCACTGTAACCCCCAGGTGCTTTTCTGCAGAGTTGCTGCTTAGCCAGTCAGCCCCCAGCCTGTACTGGTGGCTGGGATTACTCCATCTGAAGTTCAGGACTCAGCACTTGTCTTTATTGAACCTCATGACATTTGTTTTTGGTCCAGTCCTCCAATTTGTCTAGGTCACTCTGAATCCCAGCCCTATCTGCCAGCATGTCTACTACTCTCCCCAGTTTGGTGTCATCTGCAAATTTGCTGAGGGTGCACCCTATGCCACCTTCTAGGTTGTTGATAAAGATATTGAAAAAAAAAGCTGGCCCCAGGACCAACCCCTGGGGCACTCCACTTCGTACTGGTTGTCAACTGAACATTGAGCCATTGATCATTACTGTTTGAGCCCATCAATCTAGCCAATTTTCTATCCACCATACAGTCCATTCATCCAACTCAAATTTAATTAATTTGCTTGCAAACATGCTGTGAGTCAAAAGCCTTGCTAAAGTCAAGTTATATCATGTCCACTACTTTCCCCACATTCACAGAGCCAGTCATCTGATCAAAAAGGCAACTGGGTTGGTCAGGCATGACTTGCCCTTGATGAATCCTTGCTGACTGCTCCTAGTCACCTTCTTTGCCTCCAAGTGCTTGGAAATGGATTCCTATTCCATGATTTTTCCAGGGACTGAGGTGAGGCTGACCTCTCTATAGTTCCCCAGATCCTCCTCCTTCCCTTTCTTAAAGACTGGCACTTATTTGCCCTTTTCCAGTCATCTGGGACCTCTCCCAATCACAAGTTTTCAAAGGTAATGACCAGCAGCTCTGCAATCACATCAACCAACTCCCTCAACAGCCTCAGGGGCATTGCACTGCATCTGGCCCCGTGGACTTATACACATCCAGCTTTTCTAAATAGTCCCTAACCTGTTCCTACACCATTGAGGGCTGCTCACCTCATCCTAAAACTGCCGCCAGGTGCAGTAGTCTGGGAGCTGACCTTGCCTGTGAAGACTGAGGTTAAAAAGGCATTGAGCACTTCAGCCTTTTCTGCATCATTTGTTACGAAGTTGTGTGCCCCGTTCAGTAAGAGACCCACACATTCCCTGATCTTCCTCTTGTTGCAAACATACTTGCAGAAACCCTTTGTTGCCCTTCACACACCCCGCTAGCTGCTACTCTAATTGCACTTCAGCCATCCTGAGTTCATCCCTGCACACAAGCAATATTGTTATATTCCTCCCTAGTTGTTTGTCCACATGTCCACTTCTTGTAAGCTTCCCTTTTGTGTTTTAGCTTACTGAAGAGTTCCCTGCTTCTCCCATACTTGCTAGTCTTCCTGTGCATCAGGATGGTTCATGCCTGCGCCCTCAGTAAGGTTTCTTTAAAGTACAGCCAGCTCTCCTGGACTCCTTTCCCCTTCAGACTGGCCTCCCAGGGGATCGTGCCCATCGGCTCTGAGCAATCATACAGCTCTTTTATATACCACCTTTTCCCCCTACCTGTTCTTCCTGAACAGGTTATGCCCTTCCATGACAGTGGTCCACTCATGCGAGCTCCCACCAAGGTCTGTTATTCCAGGCACATCGTAGTTCCTTGCCTCTGTGAGGACTTCCAACTCTTCCTGCTTGTTTCCCAGGCTCTGTGCACATGTGTACAGACACCTGAAGTAACTAGCCCATTACCCTGATTTCTCAGAAAAAATGAGAAGGTCTCCCCTGCTTGCTCTTCCTCCAGGTCACCCACTTCCCCACCTACTTCAGGGCTTTAGTTTCCATCCCCCATTGAACCTAACGTAAAGCCCTCCTCACATGGTTAGTGAGCCTGTCTGCAAAGATGCTCTTCGTCAGGTGGATCCCATCTCTTCCTAGCAATCCTGCTTGGAACAACACTCTGTGGTCAAAGAGGCCAAAGCCCATCAACTGTGCAGCCGTTCATTGATCTGCAGGATGTGTCTGCTCCCTCCCAGGCCCTTCCCTTTGACCTGAAGGATTGAGAACACAGCCCGAGGCCCCGTCCCCTTCATCCTTGCACCCAAAGCTCTGCAGTCACTTTTGATCTGCTCAGGGTCACCCTCATAAGCAACACGGGGTAGTAGTCAGAGGGCTGGAGAAGTCTTGGTAATCCCTCCCTGACATCTCAGATCTGGGCTCCAGATAAGCAACAGATCTCCTGAGACAACAGGTCTCCATCCCTCACAGAAGGGAGTCTCCAACCACCACCACCCATTGCTTCCACTTAGTGGCAGTGGCCTCGATCCTCCCAACGTGGGGGAAGTCTGGCCTGGCCTCCCACAAAACATGCTTCTCCTCCTGTCTTGCTAGGGATCCATATCTGTTCTCCAGGCAAACTGCTGCTGGTAGAGATGAAGATCTCTCTTTGCTGCCAGAAGTCACAAGATACCAGCTTCCACCTTCTTGGGAGCCCATGTTCTCTCCCTTCTCTAGTGCTGCCTCTGGCAGTCCTTCCTCCATGGTCCCAGAGGTTTCCTCCAGCACGGAGCTGATGAAGTCCTCATGATGGAGGATGCTCCGGAGCCTCACCACCTCCTCCTGCAGCTCTCTTGCCTCCTCCCTAAGGGACAGCACCAGGAGGCACCTCTCACTTCACAGCTACTCCCACCACCTCGCTGACACCGGAAGGAATCTGCAATCCAGTCTCCACAATGCCAAACCTGGATGGAAACCTTGATGGTGAGTGGTCCTGCTGGACAGACACCTCACAGGTGCAAGGAAAGGCAGAGTGGCAGTGGCAGTGGCTATGGTATTGCAATGTCATCCATTCATCTCTCTGGGTCTCTTAAATCCACCGCCTCTCTCTTCCTGCCACTCTCCAAGCAGGCCTTCCTTAGCAAACTCCCCTATACGCTGCTCCTTAGTCCTGAAAGGTTCCCTTTTCCCTGCTAACCTGCTTCCTCCCACCACACTTACAGTGAAGGAAGGGGAGGGAGAGAGTTTCCAGGCAAACTCCCTAGCAAACTCCCCCTCATTCTGGACTTCAGTTAAACAAGGGGCTTAATTATTGGTCTAACTGCTGTGTTTTAGGTACTTATGCTAAAAGGATGTAGGTTAGGAACTAAAGAAAGAGCTTACCTTAAAGGCTACCTTTCAAAGAGAGGAGCAGCAGGCTGCCCTGTGAAATGAGTTGCAAACTGTCCTGTTCATTGCCCCTGGTTGCTCAGGGAGTCCCTTTTATAACCCTCCTGGACCTGGCCTGGCTCTGCCCCCTCATTAGGGCTTTTGTCCGATGCAGGCAGCAGTCGCCCAGCAAGCATCACCCCCAGGCACTCAGAGCAGACACCCAAACACACAGCAAGGCAAACACACAGACAGCCCTGGCTCACTTATCTTCCCAGAGCAGGATGTGGTGCCCAGTCTCTGGCTCCTCTTCCTCTTCCCCTTCCTCCTCTTGCTCCCAGCGAACTGCTTGCAAACTACCTTGTTTGCTGCCCCTGCTCGCTCACTCTCTGGTTGCTATTTAGGTCACAGCTATCCAACTTCTAAGTGGCCACACCAGCAAAGTTAACACGTGGTACAGGGTGTACCAAGAAGGCCACAGCCCCCGCCCCCAGACCACACACTGCATAGGTCCCCCCAATGTGACCCACAGGTCCCCCCAGGGCAGCGACACATGGGCTTCCCCCTCCCCACCACCCACTGCACCATGCCACACAGGCACCCCAGCCCTCACCCTCAGCTCCCTGACTGCTGTTCCCCTGTTGCACCAAACAGGTGTCCCAGGTCACAGGCTCCCCTGGTCCTGTGGGGATGTGCTTTGCCCTGCCATGCTGCACCATCCCCTGGGGCAAGCACAGGGAGCAGAAGCCAGAGGAAGACAAGGAAACCTGGGGATCCCAGTTGCTGCTGCAGCAGGAGCTATCGGAGGAGCAGTGGCTGCGTGACCCCAGGGGAGCATAAATTAACCTCTAAGGGGACTCATGCAGCCTTGTGGGCCACCGGTTGGGTAGGCCTAATTTAGACTATAAGCTCTTTATAGGGAGGACTCTCTTTCTGTGTGCACACATGGCACTAACTGTCCCAATCTTCCATGAGCCTCTAGGCACTACCGTAATATCACTGTAATAATGATACACTTTCCGGGTGGCTAAGGATACTTCCAGCCCACCAGGGGTAAGCATCCTGCTACTAATGCACACGTTGGACAGACTCGGTGCTGTATTATTCCATGTCAACACCATCTCATGAACCCCAGTCCTGCCAAAGGCCCAAGCACTGGTGGCAAATAAATGCAAAAGACTCCACTGCAGAAGGCTTCTACCTTGTGATGGCTTTCCCAAAATGACCAGCTAATTTTCCCCACATTCCTTATGTCCCTTTCATGTTCAGAGAAATCACAGGCATGGGGATTAATCAAATCCCAGAGAATTTCCTGTTCACTTCTCATAAACTTGGAGAAAAAAATCAAGGGCAGCTGGTAAACATTGGGGTGATGGTACTCGCACAGCAATGACAAGTTTGGTTATTGTTTGAAATAAAACAGTAGAGGAAATACTGAACTATTAAAGAAAACAGAGTCACCTTGTACAACAAACAAAAAAAAAACCATGGCAATAAAGACATAGCCCGGGCAAATTTACCTTAATTGATCATGGTCTTAAATGTCTCCCTTAAAGTCAATCTAATGAGCACGTTAAAAAGTTGCCAGCAATTTTCAGTAGCCTAAAGGCACTAATTAGTTACTATTAAGGTGTCAATGTTTTTGGTGTTAACCTCAATTATGAGGAGTTGGAGTAACTAATGAATGAAGTGTCAGCCACTCACTATTGAGACATTCCTCCAAGTGCAGCCTGCAGACTTGTATGAAAATAGGCTCTGCTACTCTGTACAGACAAATCTTCAAGTGCAGAACCATTTCTGTTCATTACCTTAGTCTGCTGGTCTTGACAGATACCAAAGTGAACACCAACCCCATTTAACAGATAGGGTCCCCAATACATTATTTTCTCAAGATAAAACCAATAACGTGGAGTTGAAGCAGTATATATCTACCAGCTGCTGCTGTCAGAACTCTTCAGAGATTATCAACATCTAGATTCACAAAGAACAATAAACCCGGATGTTCAAAGCTAAATAGAAAACTAAATTGGAATATATGGAAACACAGATATAAGGTATTTCAAGGACCCTTAACTTTCTTCCATCTCTCTCTCTTATCTGCCTCAGAATTCACCCTCCACATTTCTACTTTAGCAAACAACCTGGTATGATAATGTTTAGGCAGACTGGTAAAATTAGGGGTAAGTCAAATTTGTCCTTATAATGCAACAAGAGGTTCAGTTTTCGCTGCAGTTGCTGTCACGTCTCCGCAGTGTAAATATTCTGCCAATCTTAATTTATACAGTGCTGGCATTCGAAAGTCTTAGCTTGGCTTTATTGAAGAAAGTGAAGGAGGAAACTGAGAAGCCTGGAACAGGCTGAGGGATGGAGAATTATTCAGTTAAGTAGAGCATGGAATAAAGTAATAATTGTGGACAGGCACTTATACACGAGTTAGGTCCGAGTCATTCTACTGGGAGCAGATAATGTAGCTTGACTACCATGTAAATTCACCTACAAAATTGTCTCTCTCCTCTTCAAAGAAGAGTACGCACTTTCCATGGACATGCATCTTTTTCAGCTCAGCTGGTGTAGAACGTGGGATACAACATGGAGGGGAAAAAGGAGAATAAAAGATATAAGAAAAAGTGCATAATGTTCTATGATTCTGCATTTCAGGTATGAATTGTTAACAGGGAAGGGTGACAGGTTTGTATGTAAACCTGGGTATAAAATGGTGGGTCATTCCTTATAACTAGGAAACTACCAAAATCGCAATTGCACGTTTTTCGTGGAAAATGCAAAACTGGGCAGGCCCTGTGAAAAATGGCAGGCTCCACGATTTTGATGGACTCTTTTCAGAAAAGCTTACTGAAGAGAGACCATGTTCTTGCTTGACTATTTCAGAAGTGCTCAACAGAGACGGGCATCGTGGGCCAACTTACTGTGGGAATCAAGCTCAGTATGGAACACAAGAGGATAGGGAGAGAGGTGATAGGTAAAAAAGGGCTTTACAAACACCGCTGATGTTTGAGGGGACAGAGAAAGGAAAGTCTGCAATGAGATGCAACAAGATGGCTCATGGGGAGAAAATGGATGACTAAGAAAATGGTCCCTCTCAGAATCAAAAGGAATAAAACGGCAGAAACACAACATATCCCTTTGAGAAGCTGAGAGGAAACACACCAATAAAAAGACCTTTGCCCCTCTCTACACTAGGTGAAGAATGACCGGACAGTAATAGCAGTAAGGAAGCTAGGTCATCTGGGAACAAGTTCCATACCCTGCTTTGCCATGGACTTCCTGTGCAACATTGGCCAAATCACTCAGACCCCAGCCCTCAAAGAGATTTAGGCACCTAATTCTCATGTAAATCAATGTGGTCTGGACACCTACACACCCCTGGACATCTAGGTCTTAAACTCTGTACCTAGGTTCTCCAGACCAAAAATCCCTCCTGTTAAGCCTCATTTTCTGACCAGGTTCTAATTTGTACAGTTTACATTCTGACATTGACTTTACACTTTCTAGCAATTATTCTTCTTAAAGAGGAAGTAAATCACCCCTATTTTCATTCCAACCCTTGTCTGAACCTGCTTTCTTGTATATATTGGTGTTCCACCCCAAAAGTTTTTAGGGCTCCTGTGGTAAGAAAAGTCATTTCTGGAGAGAACTCATAGATTCATTGATTGTAAAGGGCTGGAAGGGACCTTGCAAGATCATCAGGTCCACCCCCTTTCTCTAGTCAGGAAAGACAACTGGGGTTAGGTGACCCCAGCAAGGTGACCGTCCAGTCTCCTGTTGAAGATTTGCAGGGTAGCTGACTGCACCACCTCTGGAGGGAGTTTATTCCACAGTCTGGACACCCTGACTGTGAAGTTTTTCCTAGTATCAAGCCTGAAACAATCTTCCAGGAATTTGTGGCCTTTACTCCTGGTTTTCCCCATGGGTGCCCTGGTGAATAGTTGTTCGCCAAGCCCTCGATGTATTCCCCTGATATAGCAGTAAGCTGCTACCAAGTCCCCTTTCAGCCTTCTCTTTTTTAGGCTAAAGAGGCCTAAGTCCCTCAGCCTTTCCTCGTATGGCTTGCCGTGCAAGTCTCTGCTCATACGGGTGACTCTTCTCTGGACTCTCTCAAGCTTTTCCACGTCCTTGTTGAAGTGCGGTGCCCAGAACTGGATGCAGTACTCCAGCTGCTGAGTAAAGTGGAAGAACCACTTACTTGCTTGAGACGCATTGGTTGATGCATGCCAGAGTATTGTTTGCCCTGCCAGCAACAGCGTCACACTGCTGGCTCGTGTTCATACTATGGCTTATTATTACCCCTAGGTCCCTTTCAGTCATGGCGCTGGTCAGTTTGGCACCACCAAGCCTGTAAGTATGTTGAGGATTGTTCACCCCCAGGTAGAACACTTTACACTTCTCAATGTTGAACTTCATCTGGTTCTGATCCGCACAACTTGCCAGGCTGTCTAGGTCCACCTGTATCTGCAGCCTATATTCAAGTGTGACCCCATCCCCCATAACTTGGTGTCATCCATAAACTTGGCCAGCGAGCTCTTCACCCCCACATCCAAATCATTGATAAAGATGTTGAAACGTACCGGTCCAAGCACAGACTCCTAAGGGCCACCACTGGCCACTTCTCGCCAGGACAACACAGATCCATTCATGAGAACTCTCTGAGTCCTACCCCACATCCAGCTTCCTACCCATCTAACTGTCAAGCAGTTAAGCCCGCAATCCTCCAATTTTCCTATGAGAACATCATGGGATACATTTGGCCTTTTGGAAGTCTAGATATACAATGTCAATCCCCTTTCTCTTATCCAGGTGGTGAGTTACCTGGTCATAGAAGGAGATTGGATTGGTAAGACAAGACCTGCCCATGATGGAGCCATGTTGGCTGTCGTTCAGAATCCTACCTTCTGCAAGCATATCCCACTCCTTGATTAATTTTTCCAGGATTTTCCCTGGGATAGAAGTTAGGCTACTTGGCCTATAGTTGCTCAGGTCCTCTCTCCTCCCCCTCTTGAAGATGGGTACAACATTGGCTCTCTTCCAGTCTTTGGCTTTTGGATCCCTGAGAAGGAATCAAGAACCGGCTTTGAGATCCCTGAGGAGGAATGAAGACTCCTTGAACCTACCAAAAGTTTGGATCCAGATCTGATATTAGGCCCAGGTCTATAATATTAATCAGAAATGGTTGCTGTCTCTGGCTTTTGAGCAAACAGACGGACTACACGTGGCCTAATTCTACTTAGTTTTACCATACCAGGTCTTTGTTCTTAGGACTAAATAGGAATGAAACAGGCTTCACGTAACCACACTACAGCTCTCATGCACTGCCATGTCTTCAACACAAATTATATATGAGGTTAACAGAAAGCCAGGATAAAAAATGAACAAAGTACCATTAAAAGCAGAGGTAAGCCTATGTGCAGCAATATTGCCGTTCCAGTAGAATGACAGTTCCACCTGCCTCACCCACCCCATGCCCAGCGTGGCCATCTGGCATTTCACTCATACCATTAATGACTGTCAACAGTGTCAGGCCTGAACTGGCAGAAGCATGAACGTTGGCAAACTACAAACCATGCTTGTAGGACCAGCCCCAAGTGCTCTCATACAGATGCCAAGAAACAGTGGGTATGGTCCAGCTATGGTGAGCCTACAACCAACTCCTGTGCTGCGTTTAGCTGGTGGTCCTTATTAAGAAGGAGATTTAAAAAGTCAAGGTATAAGGAATAAAGGTCTCAGATGCACAGTTTGCGCAGGAAGGGCAGCACAACACTTTCAATGATACAGCTCCAGAAAGTGGTTTGAAAGCAAGACGCAGCTTCTGGGTGCCATGGTGTGGCCAAGCATTGAAGTAGTTTTGCACTAGGATGGCAACCTTGCAATATCCCAGGGTGCCTGAGGTGAGTTTATGTTTTGAGGACGTGTTTTAAGTTTAGATCAAAGGGAATTCTACAGTTGTGTGCGTGCAGGTAAAGAAAGTCATGCAGGGTAGCAGTGCTAGCCCTTTCTGGACAAAGATTTCTTTCCCTTGCTCATTCCTCCGCCTCCTGAACTCTTAATGAGCGTATAGTACTTGACACACCATATTTTACTGTATTATTCCCTTGCTTCAAGGGTTTCTCCTGGTTACCTGCAAAGCCCAGGAAAAAAACATTTCTTCCTCCTTGAATAATCTGTAAAATAGCTTGAGCAAAGCACAGAGCATGGAAGGTAATTATGCAAGGGTGAAAGAGTTCAGATGGGTAGGAGAAAGGAGGCCATGAAGGGGGCTCCTACCATCATCTGTCTGAACTTTTTCAGGGGCCAAAGGCTGTGAGGGGGCAGACAGGGGGCAGATGCTGCAGGGGGGAGGGAGAAGAT
>NW_017729028.1:41000649-41007272 GCF_001723915.1 Gavialis gangeticus
TGTGGAGGGGGGGGGGGGGGGCAGAGACTGCAGTGGGACAGAGGCTGCAGCAGGCAGCCGGCAAAAGGTGCAGGCCAGGGGCCACAGGCTGCAGGAAAGGGCAGAGGCTGTGGGGAACAGGTACAGGGCAGACAGAAGATATAGGCTGCAGACGGGACAAGTGGTGGGGGCTGCCTGCCCCCCAGCCATCTGCACCCCACCCCACCCCCCGCCACCACTGCTGCTTGCACCACTGCAGTGGGGGGGGGGGGGGATTTTAAATGACCCTCCAATAATTCAATTCTATACATGGAAAATGATAACATGTTCATACATTTTCCATTTACAGAACCTAATTGTTCTAATTACCTAATTATGGGGGGTCATCTTAAATTTGAAGTAATCTTGGATTCAGGTGAAACACAGTACATACGTTGATATGATTTTTTTAATAGACCTTCACAACAGGGATGAGTTGCAAATGACTCAGCATGAAAGGCGAAAGGGGATGGCTGCATGGATAAGGAATTACATATAAGGAAGAGATAAGAAGTTAAAATGTGTAAAGTTTGCAAAATGCAGGCAAATGGCTGGTTTACAAAGTGACAGAGTCAAGCCTCTAACCTGACTGATTGCAAAGAGGCATTTATCACACAGCTCATTCTGCTTTGGATCATTGTAAAATCTGTCCTTTGAACTGCCTCCTCCTTGCTTCAGCCCATCTTCTTTCCTCCCCGCCCCAAGGCAGTGATGCTTATCTCAGGGTCTCTGTTTCTTCTCATTAAAATCAAAGGGCTTCCAAACCTTTCTCTCTAAGGTGATATCACCTGTTCCACCTCTGCTACCTCACAGTACTCATTTGTCCTAATCTACATCAGATACTAACTCATTCTGCCCTGAAAAAAAGAGTGCGATTTTGTCTAGGCCAGCAATTTCTTCCACTTTAGGACCTAAAATCTCGGAAGACTGTCTTGAAACATGCTTGAACTTCTCACAGCTTCTGGGATCAGAGTGGCACTCAGGAAAAGTGCAGGCCTTAGCTTGCAGCATGCCTGCAAAAAAGGTTGGCCCCCACTTACAGAAGATGACCCTGGCTGTGCACGGTGGCCCACTTACAACTACTGCATGCAAAAGGGATGCAACGTGACAGTGGCAGAGTCCCAAACCCTGCCTCCTCCCTCCCAGCACCATGAGCCAAGCTGCCTCTGGCTTGCTTTCCTCCTGGCCTCCTGACTTTTTCACTGTTGGAAAATGCCATATCGATCCAAATAATATACAGTATTTTAATCATGGGAAAATGTGGATTTTAGGGGCTTTTTTTAAATCAGAGAAATTTGGAAATTTTTTAAATCAGAGAAAACCAGGGTCCCTGTGTACAACCAATCAGCCAGCTTCAACAGGATGCATGGAGAATGCTCTTGGCCCTGCCTCTCCCATAGCCAAATGATCAGGGCACATTAGAAAGTGGACAACAAGTTCAAACCCTCAGAGGATCAGGGACCTAGGAGTTGGGGGGTCCACTCCCCAAGCAAGTGCCCTAGTAACTAAGATATGGAGTCAAAAGATGGGAGCGCTCTCCTCCTCCCTCTCTAAACCACCAGTTCATAATGGCTTTTAGCCAGCTACACTTTCAGGGACAACAAGCATACATTGCCATAGTTTATCCCTTTTGAGCCTGCCTAGGAAGACAAGTCTATCTGCGCAGAGTAGGATCCAAAATCCGTGGGAGTGCTAAAAAATGCCTCGCATGTGACTACATTAGACACATAGGACATGTCCAGATAAGCTCACACATGTGGTTTGTGATGCTGCAAACCGGGAAATCCCGGTGTCAAAAAAAAAGCAGTAGGGTGCACATGGCAGGAGTGTGCGCCACCAGACTGGAAGCCCGGCCGGCCAGAGCCACTCCCTGGCTGCCAGCCAGGCTCCCAGCTGCCACCACTGCTGCCCCGGGAGGCCCCAGCCTCCCCTACCCCAGTACCAGGCCGTGAAGGGCTGGCTGCCAGTCCACAGTATGCTGCTCACTTCTGGACTGCAATATGCTGGTCCACAGTTTGCCGGTCCACGGTCACTTCCGGTCTGCGTGTGGCGGGCTCGCCGCTTTTGCCCAGCAAGCCCAGCTTGGAGAAGGACACTTTGGATTGGTGGAACATTTCTACCAATCAGGTAACAGCTGGGAGGGGCTTGTCCTGCCCCTGCTTGGGCGGGGAGGGGGTGAGAAGCCCCTGGACCTGATTGAAGACTGCGCTTTGCAGGTCTGACAGACTTCGGGGGCGGGGCCTCCAGTGTAGATAAAAGCCCAGCATGCTCAGCACGCCGGGCAGAGATGGCAAGTGGCACTGGAGAGGGAAGAGCCTCCACAGGATCCCTTCTTCACCCCAGCGGTGTGCAGCCCGGCGCATGGGGCTCAGGCTCTGGGAGCCGTGTCAAGCCAGCTCGAGCCTGCATCCTCAGCAGAGGGCTGGACAGACCGGTGTGCAGACCGGCACATGGAGAGCTGGCCCTGGGAGCAGCTTGAGGCTGCTCAGGCTCCACGCGGTGTGCAGTCCAGCGAAGTGCTCCGAGGCCTGGTGAACGGCGCCTCCAGGAAAACTGTAAGTTGCTGGCGGAGTCGGGTCCCGCAGGGGAAGCATTCCTGAAATAAGGCAACCCCCTCCCTTCAGAGGGAAGCCCCGGGTGGAAATTTCCTTCCCAGTTAGGCCCATAGAAGGGGAAGCGCCCCTTGCTAGCTGGGATCCAGGGGTAAACGCGCCTTATATCGTGTAAAACTTCACCTCATATTTTGTATAATTGTTATCATAATTATAAATATGTTGTACACCATGTTATGGAATTGGGTTAGTTTGGTATAATGGTTTTTGGCTTATCGTATTGTAAATATTTATCTGTATAGCTTTGGTGTTGTTAAAAGATATTGCTAAGAATATTTTTGGAAAGTTTTCTTTTGTTTTCTTATATATATTGAATAAAAAATAATATGTATATTATAATTCAATAAACTGTAAACAGTTAAGAGCATTGGTGTGGAGTTGACTTTATAGAGGAAAAAGGAACCTGTACTCAAATCACTGGTATCCCCCTCTCAGTACTGTCACCCGCCTCATCTATCCCTTCCAAGTGAGGACGGCACACCCTTGGGTGTTCCCAGGTTACATGCGGTTTGCCAGTCTGTGGTCTAAAAAGGTTGGGAACTACTGCCCTACCCCACCCAGAATACTGTCCCTGTGCTACCTCCACATGCAAGGGCATGCACCTGGGCAAAAAGCAGTGGCACAAATTTGTGCCGCTGTTTTTCTTCCCACAGCAACCCCACGCCCCTGCTCATGGGGACGCGGCCGTAAGTACTATTTAACTGATGCTTAGTGAAACAGAATTTGGTAAGGGAGATCCCTTCAATTTAAGTCTCCAAGTTTGAAATTCAGACTAAAATGATTTTCACCCATTGGAAGACCTTCTTTTGCATAAAGACAGCAGGGCTGATATTTTAGCTTGTGTTTAACAAAAAAGTGTTGTTGTGCTTGTAAATGTACATTTTCCACCATCAAAGTCAGAATTTTAAGAACAGAAGAGAACATGATGTTCATCTCTCCAAATCTTTTGTCTAAAACAGACCATGGGATTCTTGCATCCAGCCCAACCTGCATTATGGGAGCTTTACTAACAATGAACATTTCAAAGAAAGCCCTTAAAATCTCTCATAGATCCAGAGAAAATGAAGTTATTGTTGAAGTTCTCCCTGGGCTGTACCACAAACCTCGCATATGCTATTATTTGTAACTTGGCCCACTGTAAGTTATGATCCCAGCAGAGTTCATCCCAGGCTGAGAAGTGCTTACACACTGCTCTCCAGTAACAATACCAGTCTTCATCAATAAGTCTTGAGTCTTGATCAATAAGATCTATCAGGAGCAAACCAGCAGTAGTAAAAATGTTACATTTATGTGTTATTCAAGAACAGTGGAGTTCTTTCATCATGATGAAGTGCAAGACCTGTAGGACCTAGCCCATTGCCTCATAAAGTGGGATAGCAGGATTATTAATGCTTCATTACTGCAGGCTTTTTTAAGTAAACTAGCAAAATGCCCGTCATGAATGCCCTGCCTATGGTCGCAAGACACACCCCTGCAGCGGCAAGCCACGCCCCCGCACAGCAGGTCCCCCGCACCCTGCAGTGGTGAGCACAGCCTGGCCCCGACTGCCTTGGTCCCTACCTCCGCCTGCCGGACTGTTTGTCGTAAGGCTTCGGGCCGCGCACACGCGGTTGGCCTGGAGCGTTACAGACAGACAGACGGAAGTGGTAAGGCTTTTATTACAGTAGAACGATTAGTTGCCATGGCACTTCATTAGCTCTCAACCCAAGCAGTCACTTTTTACTAAGCAACAAGGAAAGGCTGAAATAAAGAGAGTGCAGGAGCCACACAAGCACACGCGTGCACAGTGCACATTCATTTGAAAAACCAAATGATGAAAAAACTGTATCAATCTTTGCAATCTGAAGCTTCTGAAGATAAGGTCCTAGTTCCAATACACCACTAAAAGGCCATCCTTCCCCTTGGCTGTGAACACTCCCAAACCCACTGAAAAATTCAAAGATAAGAAGAAATACAGAGTTTTTCCCTCTTATCTATCCTATAAGTGACCCTCTTCTGACTAATGTAACTATATGAAGAGACTTTATAGGTTACGACTCCAATCCCCAATCAATAGAGCATTGTTCCCACAGCGGACTAGAGCTGTGGCCTGGACCAAGGACTTCAGGAAGCTTGGACTCTTCCAGCTGACATCCACGGACACAGATGCCTCTAAAACTATGAGGAGCACATCAGGCCAGATCTCATTCCACTTCACATCCAAGAAGGGGATACGTATAAGGATGAGGAAGTCAAGCCAGAGGAAGGGTGACTCAGTGGGATACCCTGGACCTCCTTGTGCCTGGGCAAATACTCCGACCACTAAGCTAAAAAGCAAAAAGCCCCTTCAGCTAACACCTGATAGGAGTGGTTTTATGCCTACCTAGAATCTCATGACTTACCTAGCATCACACACCTACTTGGGTGACTCTGTTTCCCTCAAGCAGTGGTCTGGCTGGAACATAGCCCTCCCGAGCATGCTCGGCGCATAATGCTGAATCACAAATTGCAGAGAAGTGCCAAACTGCAGTTATGCAGCTGTGCATGTATTCCTCAGGCTCATAAAGTAAAATAGGATTTGGCCCATAGCATGTCACTGCAAGAAGTTTCAAGATCAAGAGAACGTAATAATGCCCATGTAAGAATCCAAACCTTCCAGTCGCTACAACAAGCCTAGTTTAAAGCACCCAAGCATTTCACTTTAAGCATGTAAGGAATCCCACACCCCTGCTCAAGAAACCTTGACATCATGCGTTGAACTTCAACAAGATTTAAATACGGGCATAAAAGTAAGCACGTGCTTACGTGTTTTGCAGAAGAGGGATGGGATTACTCATGATCTTAAAATTATGAATGAGTGCATTGTTGATTTAGGACTGGAAAGTATCAGGGACTGGAAAGGGGAATCAAATACTGAACAATGGTAAAAAATGAGGACCTAAAATAGGGCAAGAGACCCCCTCAAGAGAAGGGGAGAAAAGCCTTTGAGGAAAGAACAGGAGACTGAAAGAAAGGAGAGGGCCATGAGCAAAGAAACCTTCATATATAAATATAAGAGTACAACCATAATGACCACAGTCTAGCAGCACAGAGTGTAATCTGCCATGTTGTATAGCAAAGAGGGAAAGAAAGACAATTTTACCCCGTTCTGTGTGAATTGCAGTGCTTATATGATTCAATTGTGCGCCTCCTTGCTTGCTTCCATGAGCTAATAGCTCAGAAGTATTTTAAAGCAAGAGCTGAACTAAACTTTGAAGCTCCCTCCACTTTGAGCCACTGTACTCAGCAGCAGTCCCAACACATGAATTTTCTGCTTCACCTCAATTCACTTGCTTTTTTTATGTTTTTTTTATTAAAGTAATCCAGTAATGGGGAGCCACGCACTGGAAAATCCAGCCTTCTGTACCATAGCATTAAACTAAACCTGGCACGGAATCAAACTTTAATATTTTGGGCTTGCCAATGTTCAGGTTTTGAATGTTTTCATATTGGAAGATTTTCATCTGGTTTTGGCTGGGCTAATGGCATCCTAATGTATAAGAGAGATTGCTATCTAATCTGCCTGCCAGTGTGTTGCTTATTTCAGTCATCCTGTACATACAAGATAACTTGTAGTATTTCCACTGCAGCTAAGCGATGTCTATAGAAGGCTCATAAAAAATGTAAAAGGGTCTAACATGATACTCAGAAGACTGAGAACCGATCCCGTTACACTGACTCGACATAACACCGGGCCCCCTGATGGCTGAAATAACTACAATAAACTACTTAAGCAAGGGGAAAAGCTGGCGTTGGACAGCAAGTTAGATGAAACCAGTAATTACTAACTTACCATTTGAAACCAGATTCAATCACATAACTCTAGATGCTGGAGGAATTCGAGGAGGAATTTTCAAGCCCAATCAAATATGGAGGCTGGGGGAGGG
This sequence comes from Gavialis gangeticus, assembly GCF_001723915.1. Classification (NCBI taxonomy): domain Eukaryota; kingdom Metazoa; phylum Chordata; order Crocodylia; family Gavialidae; genus Gavialis; species Gavialis gangeticus. The sequence goes on from NW_017729028.1 coordinate 41,007,185, forward strand.
GAATGGTTTGAAACCAGCATGGCAGCAGGATTGAACTTTTAGAAGCTATTCATAGTTTCATAGATTTAGGGTCGGAGGGGACCTAGTA
>NW_017729028.1:41008328-41011642 GCF_001723915.1 Gavialis gangeticus
GTCCCTGCACAAGAAAACGGAGGTGAAGAATTGGTTAAAGAGGTCCGCTTTCTCCTCTGACGCAACCACCAGATTGCCCAGCGTATCCTGCAGGGGTCCCACATTACCCGGCGCCTTCTTCATCCTCCCAATATATTTGAAAAAGGACTTTTTGTTGTCCTTAATCTTGGACGCTAATCCGAGCTCTATGTCCGCCTTGGCCTTCCTAACAGCTCGCCTACAGGCCCGAGCAGAATTTAGGAAACTAAAATTCTCCTCGTTTTGTTCATTTGCCGTTTTTAGAACACGGACAGAATTCTGCTCCCTTTGTATTCAGTAGGAAAGCACCAACCGATGAGCTGGAGAAGGGCAGTGCAGAGATGCCAGGTCGGAAGACTTTTGCAGGAAGGCATAAAGCCCACTACAGCATCAGACATGAGAGGAGACAATGGTGGGAAAGGTCTTATTAGGTCACGTCACTCACCCTCATCTGCTGATGCAAGTCACTCAATTTACTACATTTCGGGTTTCTGCCAATAACCATGGTGTATTCTAGGTTCTCAATCACCACCACCTGGGTGTTGCTACATCAGCTAATCCCTTGGCAGATTTGTCACAAATTGCTACCAGCAGAAGACACGTTTCACATTTCAGCTTGCCCCAAGCTTTAGCCCTGATGGAGCACCCAGCTGACCTGTCATCAGTGCTACTGAAGTTTCCAATGTGGGAAACGTCTTTGCTATACAACCTCGTCCTCCCCTCGACTCACGCCCAAAGGTTCCGCCAATAGTTTCATTACAAAGCCTTTTGCAAAGCAAGTCAGTGGTTTCATAGCACTGGTGCCAGACAACTTTTAGCTCTTCCTATTTCATTCACTGGACAAGGCAGAAGAGGGACACAACTCAGGCTGCAGGACCTTTTAGGGAATGATAGGTCTGAGTGTCCAATTGGAAACACCTAAAAAGAATCACAGAATGACTAGAACTCATCATGTAGGCTCTAGGATGTATTATTTGACCACAGGATGATTATTAATTTTCAGTGAAATGAGACCACAAAAGAAGCAAACATGATCAAAGGATGTATTAGGTGAGGCGCTTCCAGAAAAGATAAGGAAGTATTACTGCCACTGCACTGGGTACTGGTGAGAACCCTGTTGAAACACCATCTCTGCTCCTGGTCTCCTACATCCCAGAAAGCCAAATAGCAATGAGGACACACACTGAGAGTAATTGGAAGGAAGCTCATCATAGAGGAGGAGGGTAAAAGAGCAAGAGACAAAGTGCTATTGAAGATAAGGAAGGCAAAACCAAAGTCATGCTACAGACATTTCTACCCACGTTTATTTTGACTTAATACAGATTTCCATCAAATTTCTAGACAAAATTATTCTAAATCTCTGCCTGGTTTGAAGTACCAAGCAATTTCCATTTGTACATTTTTTATCCAGAAGGATGTCAGAGTTATATACACACACCTTACCAGTGAAATACAGCCCCACTCCAGGCTGAAAGGCAATAGCGAACTGGCTAAAAACTAACAGTGGGTCAAGGATTCCCAGGCAAATATTTGCTGTTATGAAAAATATATGAGACATTTAACAGGGAGAACAGGCTCTTAGATTTTAAGTGTACAGTACAGTTGAAAGACCCAGGTACAGTAAATTGCAGAACATTCAATTCATCTACCCCCTAGATACATGAAAAGTGGAAATGCCTCCTCCAAAATCAAACCTGCGTGTCTATAGATCCAGCTTTTATGTTTAATAACTAAGCCTCCTGCCACTCAACAGTGAATAGGACAATTATGAAAGTGATTTCATTGTCCTGTATTGTGAGAAACTAGCCTCAACTAATATGCTTCAACTATTTAAGAGCGTAGAGAGAAGTGACAATTTTCACCCTATCTGGCCACATAGCCATAACCAAACACAAGTGCAGACAGATTCAAAAATGGCCGATCTGGTGAAAATCTGACCTCTCAATGCATGAGGTATACAATAAAGACATTTCAAAATGTAGCGTCTTTTGTAACTGGTGTCTGCAGAGCTCCCAGACTGTCACTGTTTTCAGAATGGGAGAGGAAAAGGGAGAGGAGGGAGTTGAGTATGGGAGTTTTTCAGTCTCCCCAGACAGTCCCCCCATCCCCGAGATTAGGGGGGCTCCAATTCACTCTCCCCACCCTTCAGCACCAGCTGGGGAGCCCCAAAAACGAGCTCCTTCCACTGCCTTTTCTTCCAACTCCCATTCTGAAAACGGGGTAGTGGCAAAGAGCCACAGCCATTGCTTTGGAAACCTGGCTGTAGCCTGAGCCGCAGTTAGATTCCCCTGGAATCAACAGTGAACTTCTGTTTGGTCTGGGGTAATGGTGCAACTCAGAGTGCTTTGCAAAAATCATTCCGAGTGACAGCTGGGAGCTGCACTTCTGCCCGCACCTGAAGTTCTACTGCATCGTGTTCCCCTCATTGGCTCTTGGTCTCCTGCCTAGTCGCTCAAAATTTCATTTTTTCTCATGCCACCCCATGGCTTAGATAAGCAAGTCTGCAGGGTATATATGGATGGATCCTAGAAGAGACCCCAACAACTGAATCTATGGAGAAGAAACTGAACCAAACCAACAACTTTATGAGTTACTTCACTTCAAAGGGGGTCCCCACCCAATCCAACAGGTCAGTCTTTTATACTCCCTAGGCAGAACCGCAAGACATTAAGCATAGAAGGCTGAGTTAAAAAGCAGCCCCACTGAACTTCCTCTAAATTGGAATTGTTCCTTAAGCGGCCAAGATAACAAGAGTTTGGGTGTTATATGCATCCCTTAAAAAAAAGAACATCAAAGCTTACTTCTCGCAATTCCAGGTAGGCAGGTTTAGGATTTAATTTTTGATTTTTTCTCTTTTAAAGAGTTCAGCTTTGTTGAAATGAGTTTGTGGAGGATTACATATCCAGCCACATAGCTGAGGGAGGTCTGAGATCACGTTTTCAGTGTCTGAAGAGTACTCAACGTGGATGAAATGGAGTTCATCGGTTAACCAAACAAAGGGCATGGATTTACCTGTAACTTACCCAAAGCACAGGCAGACGAAAAAAAATTATTTGGGGGGGCTCAGCGCACGCACACATTCTGCCCCAACCCTTCCCCCAGCCCAGCAGGTAAGTATGTTAGAGAAGGGGTGGGGGAGGGGAAAGGGCCATGGGGGGCAGTTCAAGACCCCGGCAGTGAGGGAAGGACCATGGCATAGGCAGGGGCAGCGTCTGGAGTGAGTAGGGCCCTGGCTTTGCGCGCCTCTGCAGCTGCCGCTGCCCTCTGGAGCAGTTTGATGATGTGTGCATCCCACC
>NW_017729028.1:41016642-41031923 GCF_001723915.1 Gavialis gangeticus
TATGTTAGAGAAGGGGTGGGGGAGGGGAAAGGGCCATGGGGGGCAGTTCAAGACCCCGGCAGTGAGGGAAGGACCATGGCATAGGCAGGGGCAGCGTCTGGGGTGAGTAGGGCCCTGGCTTTGCGCGCCTCTGCAGCTGCCGCTGCCCTCTGGAGCAGTTTGATGATGTGTGCATCCCACCGCAGGGCAGGCAGAGGCACGGCAGAGCCCGGCGGTAGGACACACATGGTGTTGCGCTGCTCCCAGGGCAGCTGCAGAGGCATGCAAAGTGCAGTATGCAGCAGCAGCTGCCTCCGCACCGCGCACAGACCAGGGGGGCACATGCCCCCTGGGCCTCTGCTGGGATGCACACAGTGGCAGGGGTCTGACCCCACCCCTGCACCCCTGGATGAGCCTCCCACGCTCTGATTGTCCCACCACCTGGCCCAGCCGGGGCCCCATTCACCCCTGCCCCTGCCTGTGCCCCCAAGGGATCAACTGGGAGGACCAGCAGACCCATCAAAGCTGACGGACATCATCCTCGACTCCAAGGGACTGCCGCTGACGACGCTCCATAAGACCCACCAAAGATGCAGCATAGACAGCTACGGTCACCCAACACTTTCCAACTAGAAAATTTGCTGAGCTTTGCCTTAATATCCATGCTGCTTCTGCTCTCGTTTAAAAAAAAAAAGTCCCCTACAGACAAATGAAGCAACTGACGGATCAACAAACTTCTGAGGCAAATCCTCCCCAAACCAAATCATGCTCAAATGTTAGGAATCAATGAAATGCTGTCACTGGAAAAGACAAATTGCAGCCCTCCTGAGATCACAGAGCCCTGGAGAGGAACGCTCGCTGCTCCGTTCTACATCCATGATGCCTGGTTAAGTAGAAGCATGACCGGAGGCCATGACACACGGTACTGACTTGGGACACATTTCTTCTAAATGACATTAAACAGACACCAAATGCCCCACAGTCTGCCAGATGATGCATGGGCATCTTATATTAACCCCATGACAGCAGATTAGTTCATTTCTAATTCTCTGTTTACACTAACAGAAACTGAGAACAAAAGAGCAGAGACACTGTTCAAGATCAAAACCTTGTGACGAACAAATATAAACTCCAGCATCTCTACCCCCAAGTTACTGCGTTACCAAATCTTGAAGGGGTGAGAACGTGTGGGATGAATTAAAGAAAAATGTTCTCTATAAATTGTTCTTTACATATCATTCTGCTGAGTAAGGAGACTTAGTAGTAAACCACTCACCAATGCACAGAAGCTGGCAAACCTCAGATTAATCTACCTTTCCCGTGCCCACTAGACAAGGGAGTTGCATACACTGGAGGTGTAGTCCATCCTACTGGGAACGTAGCATTTACATACTCCCAAGGGAACGTTATATCGGTAGCTTTTAGTGTAGCTTACCACAGGTGTAGATGACATTGAGATGCTTGCGCACACCTGGGTAACAAGGGTCGCCGAATTCATAGGTGCTGGCATACACACTGCAACTCCTTTTCCCATGGCATCGTTTGGTCATGAGCTGGAGAGCTGTAGCCGCCTGACACTCTGAAAGGGAAAAGGATATACATTACTGAGTACCCCCCTATCCACATCTGTATTTTCACAAGAATGCCCCTCTAAGGCAGGCTACAATCAACACATCGTAGCACTTGGACACTGACATGAATGTTTCAAGACCGCTAAGCCTCCATCAGGAAGAGGCAACAACTGGAGACACTGCGGATCAATAATAAATCACAGTACAAATAAGAGGCAACTGGATTATGAGGTTGTAGGGAAGAGATCAGGTAAAAATCAGGAACTCCCCTTCCTCATCAAAATAAATGAAGTCACAAATAAAGTGGGTTTGTTTTCTAGGGGTAAAAAGGGATTTGTGATAACAATTCACACTTCCTACAAAGTACTTTTCCGCTACAGACCTCTGAAAGCATTAACAAGGAAGGAACCATTACCCCATTTTACAGGCAAGGAAACAGAGGCATAGAAAACACAAGTGGCTCACAAAAGCAAGCTGTTGGCAGAGCCGGGAATACCCAAGTGACCTGCAACCTAGGCCAGTGGATGAGCCACTAAATCTACCCTATCAACTGGGAAAATGGCACATGGCCAGAATGGAGGTGAACAATAAAGCTTTAGGATCTTCCTGCTCGTCAGTGAGTGCCTTTCAGGTAAAATGAACAGCAAGATCCCCAGCAGACATCACAGAGTCTTTGCATCTCTTTTTTTTTGAGGAGAAGGAGGGAGAACACTGCTTGGGGGATTTCTTTTATTTGTTTTTTGATTAGCGGGTTGATTTCTGTTATTTTGTTGTTACAGTATTTGGTTGGGTGTTTTCAGGAGACATGCTGCTGGGGAGGGATTAGGTGATTTCCCAGTCATTAAAAACCTTTGCTGTATACTCTACTGTCTTCAGCCTAATATCGTGGACTATGTTAATCAAAACCAGACCAATATCACTAAGGGAAGTGTAAATTCCCTTGTTTGTCTTAGCAAGTTTTCAGATTTTTTCCCTCAAACTGTGATTTTTAAAGGCCAAAATAAATAAGATGTTTATTGCTGATCCTTTAAACAAAAAGATCCCTTAAGCACGCTTATTTGGTGTGGCTGAAAACATTTGGCCTGTTAGACCATCCTCCTCATCCAGATAAGTTTTGAATCTGCAAAAACATTAGAGGTAAATGGCCTATACCATGTACTATTTTACCAAAGTAGGTCTGCGACTGCTCTCAAGATCTAAGGTGAAAATGGGTTATTTGTCATTTTGGATTTTTTACAGATGACTTTTAAAACCAAAGAGCTCGAGTGTGATATTTTGTATTTAGCACACAAGTAGGACCAAGCATCAGAAAATACAAGACACCTCTCAAAATTTTAAGCGATTTTTAAAAGCAAGAACAGAGCGACAGAGGAGAAAGGAGCATAGCTATACTGTAGTCATTGCACAATACTCTCTTAATTGCTAATCAAGAGGCAGAAAAAGGGAATATGAACCCTAAGAGGGATTGAATGTTAGCACTAAAGCAATAAAAGAGTCATGACTGATGGGGGAGAGCCACGGAAAACAAAAGCCAGAGGGCAACATTTCTTTTTTCTGAAATCAAAGACGACATTTTATTCGCATGCTGTGTACGACAAAAGAACAGGGCTGCATGTCAGCATTTTCATACTGAATCCCACAAGTTTCCTCAGGGGAGTTTTGATCCAACAAGGGCCAGAGGTTCCAAGTGAAACATCTGGAAGGCAGCAATTCTGCTTTGCTCTCCCTTTGTCATGCATCCCATAAAACCAGTCAGTCTAACATAAGCCCTACGCAGGAGTTCACGGGGAACATCTAGTCTTTCTACATGGTATTGTTCCTAGGCAGGATGGACAACCTTCCATTGCCCCCCGACGCTGGCTTGGCCCCACCACCTCAGCGGGAGTATGAAGAATTAGCCAGGCAGTTCCCATTACTGTTACTGCGAGATACGTGACCAATCTCTTCCACGCAGTACTGAAGATGTCTCCCTTTGTAATGCATACTTGTAGGAATGAGATGTCACAAGCTACGATCTCTCGGCTCCACCTTTGTGTCCTGCCCATAGGGACAAGTGAGTGGCTCCAGACCAGTTCACAGACTGGACTGGGCTCAAAGATTAGCCCTGCATGCCAGATCCAGTGCATGGCACCAGCCCAGCACAAGTGCCTCAGGCAGAGGGCATCTCAGATCAGCTCTGCATGGGTCCTCCATGCAGTGAGCCAGTAGTGGCCTTAGGGGAGGGCAAACTGGCCAACTGCCTGGAGCCCCACACTTTAGGGGGCCCCAAAATTTTGCAACGACACTGAATATTTGTATTATCAATATTGTATCGAGATACTTTCACTGCAGTTTCATGGATAGAGCAAAGTGAAATTGAAATCAAAAATGTCTGACTTGCACACAACACAGGTCATCAACATTAAGCCTCTAAGGGGCCCCAAATGACTCTCTTGCCCAGGGCCCCAACAACCCTAGGGCCACCACTGAGGGGGCATATTGGACCAGCTTTGTGCAGCCTGCTCAGACAAGCCCCACACCCCACATGCAAAGCACATCCACCCCTAGCCCTGTGCATCGCATTCAGAGCATGGCGCCAGTCCAGTGTATACCACATGCAGCATATGGATCCACTCTAAGTCCCACAGGCAGCAATGCAGGCCAGTTGACAGGGCTCTGAGCTGGATCCAGCCCATGGATTGTATCTTTGACTCCCCTGATTTAAAGTCATCTGAGCCCTCATCCAGTTCTGAAAAACATACCCATTGTCATCAAAAGTGCCAGGATTTTGGACAGCAAGTCCAATTTTGTTCTCATTTGTACCTCCATGGGCCACATTCTAGTCCACCTATTAGGCATCTAAGTAGACTTAGACACCTAAATGTGATTCTGTTCAATGATGTTAAAAATCATTTTTACCAAACCACCACCAGCAGTGATAAGACCCATGAATGCATCTACTTTTGTAAGGTCATTGTTTTAAGATTGAGTCACAAAAAATGCAGCAAGGAGGAGGAGGACCTACCCATCTTTTGCATTTAGAGTTTCTCAGACAGTTGAGTAAGGTGGAACAGAACTGTATTTTGGCGCCTAATTCCACTTACGTGCCTAATAAATGGAATAGGCTCTCGCCCTATGAGTCTACAGCCATTCTTATGGATTCAGTGGAATCATTGCAGATTTACACCAGTGCAAACAAGAAGAGTAAATGACTAACTGACTGTATAAAGTTGGAGAACTATTTCCTTGAAAGAGTTTTCTACGATTACAGAATGGGTAAAATTGTTTTCCCTTGTTACTAGTTTAAGCAGAAATGACTCAGAGGCCCACAGAAACAACAGACGAAGAAGTTATCAGCTCTTGTACGGAAAGGCCAATACTGAAATTAAAGTTGCCTGAATTCTTAATCTGTCACCATGCCAATTAGCTGCTTTATACCTGAACCCCAAAACGTAAGAGAGGCACCAAGCCCTCCAAAGAGAAGCAGCTCTTTTGCTTACTTCAAAAGATTTGTGATAAGACAGTCATTCAGCTAACTGGCAAAGTGTCATAATCTAAGCATCTTATTCCCCTGTTAAACTAACATTGAAGATGTCAGTAGCACATCTCTGAGACAGCTGAGTGACAGATGAGGTTGCAGCTCTCATAAATCAGTGTCTACTTCATGACATTTGACATTAGAAATCACATCCTGGTGTCTTTAGACTTTTACACTTGGGCCCAAGACTAAAAAGGCACGTGCTAGCTTGTGCGCCCTGATGCATACAGAATAATTGGGAAGTCCCAGGGCTGACACTTCAAGTTAATTTCCCAAATGACATTCAACTCTAGAGTGGAAATATTAGAACCACTATTTCTGACCCTGATTCAATGAAATAATTTTTACCAAACCACCAGCAGCTCCTGGAGATCCCAAACTACCTAAGAATCCCATACTTACCAGGCAGGACTGTTCTGGACTCGTCCATGTGACAGAATGTGCGGCCATTACTGCTAATGTAATTGGTTTTATGCACCCTCAACATAATATTGTTAGTTTGTCTTAACAGAAAAATTATTGGGCATCCATGACAAGGAGATGTGTGAAGCTATTCCAATAAGCACAGATTTACATAAATAAAGGCCAGAAAGGTGAGTGTTGAGTAGGTCATTTCAAATCATTCAGATTCAAACAAACCAACCAAATGGATCACCAGCCCTGACTATACCAGCCCTGACTAACCGCAAGAGTGACAGTACCATGTTGGCCAGAACACTGGAGATGCAAACTGGGAGCCTCCTACACTAAGTGCTTTAATAAGCTAGGTCTAGCCATTCCTGAATACCTCCCTATGTAGACACGCTTATTCCAAAATAAGGGTGCTTTGCTCCCCTTCAGCATAATCCACTTGGTTTTTAATAGCTGTTTTCTTACAAATTACCGTGGTATCTTGATCTACATTAACTTTCAAGTGTCAACAAGCTGAAAGTGCAACGGTCAAATATTCAGGTCCTCTGCAAAGTGGCATATGCTTACTCTTTGTGAAGTGATACAAATTCAGAAGCCTCGCTCCCATCATATGAGTGCTCAGCCTGTGTGTGCAAAAATACATAAAATGGGTGCTGTCCCATCCAGAAAATATAATATTAGCTTCACAGTGAGAGAGATGTGGAAGCACTGTATTGGCTTTGCAGCAAGCTGACCATTATTATACAATGCTGGGCTGTTCTTATAGCACAAAGTCATCATTGCTGTGCACACGCATTCAAAATTCAGAATCCAGGTCACTGAGCTTTGCCAGCAGAACCCAAACCCCAGCTCCTTCAAGGCTTCTGAATCCCTCGTCTCAACGTGCTAATAGCAGGCTAGATGTGCAAATTGCTTTTTTCACTTCTGTAACGGGAGGAGAAAAGCCAATGTGTTTTCACAGAATTAGGTCAAATTGACATTTCCTGGGATTCTGCCTTTGGGAGGACAAGAACACGTGTGGTATTTTAGATGGAGCACGCAAACACAGGGGAATGCCTTTTTTCGCTTTGGTTCTGTGCAATCAGTGCATTTTGTTAAACATTTGTCCAGTAATGTGGCATTGGGCACTTAAAGTACAGGACAGGACTGCTCAGTGCAAAAAGTATTGGCCTAATTCTGCTGCCACTGAAGTCAACTACCAACAAGCAGAGTTAAGCCAATACTGCAAGCTTTTTCAAGTTCCCGTACATGGCAAAGAGCAAGTATTACAGCAAAGGGTAGAACCAGTCACAAGGGATAATCAAGCAGAACTCTCTTACACCAAATTGGCTGAGCAAACCTCTGTCTACATTAAAGTGCCAATGGCTGTAAATAGGGCATCTCATTTGAACCAGAACTGATTGTTCTGGGGTTTGACCCAGATTAAAATAGAAGCAACGTGGAGGCTAGGTACAGACAGCCAAAAAAGCTTGAGGCTAAATCAATTCAGTCTTTTCAGGTTAGTCTAAACTGCACAGATTAAATTGAAACATAAGTGAACAGTTACCTTTGATTCAGGAAATGCAGGCACATGCCTGCAGTGGCTCAGGCCAGAAGCTGGGGGGCGCTAGAGTACACCTTTCTGGCTGTGTGTTCATTTCTTCTTTCTGCTGCCACCAAGGTCTCTGGGATTTGCAGTCCAGACTTACAGCAGCAGGACTCTGCAAGGTTGCTCATTACTTCCTCTTCCTGTTTCTAGGTGACTCTAGGATTTGTAGTCCACAGTCACAGCCAGCAATAAGTTTCACTAAATTTAGTAGGGCAGGGCAGCTCTGTACTTGGGGGAAGGTGGGTTTAAGCCCCCTCCCCGGCCCCAGACACCACCTGGGGGGGGCAGTCCCTGCTTTCACCCCCTGCCCCCCAACCATACTCTGCTGACAGCACAGCCCAGCCCAGGGCTGGAAAGCATGCTGGGATGCTGGGGAACTATGATTTAACTTAAACTGGGAAGGGGACTGAGACAAGTTTCATAAACTGGTTTGACCCAAATCAGTTAAGTCTGATACTACATTCAACCAGGTTTATCTTAAACCAGTTTCAGCCATTTGAAACAGGTTTATGTGTACTGAGCATCTGTTATAGGCTTAAACCAGTTTCTGATCACTTAAACCAGTTTATGTGTAACTTCTGTCCCTAGCCTGACACACGTTGCCCTTCCAAGTTGCATCACTACTCCTTTGCCAATCAGTGGTGAGTGCGAGCACACAGCCTCTCAGTCTTGTCTCCTGAACGAGCCACAGACACTGTACAGACATACGTGATGTCTTGAGAAAAAGTGTTAGCATGTTATTTTATCCAGGGATATGGGTTGTAGCCGTGTTGGTCTAAGGACATAGGCAGACAAGGTTCTTTGGGTGAATCTTTTATTAGACCAACTAAAATTGTTGAAAAAATTCTTCTTTGCAAGCTTTTGGGTACAAAACCCTTCATCAGGCTGAGGAAATGTCTGCAGCATACTTCAGAGGGACTTGAAGCAGGACTGTGGACATATACCTCTATACAATCCTGAGAAAAAAAGGCTTTCTGCCAAGACAAATACCATGTCTGTTCATAGCTATGGGACACTACGGGAGCAGACCACTTTCACCGAAAGTGAAAGCACGTCAAAGGCGTTTGCTATCCGTTCCACTGTGCTCTTAGAATCAGGGTTTTAAGCCTGAATTTGGGCAGGTTGTAAGGGGCTTTTTCCTTGCTGTTGTCATCATTTTACGGCTGAAGACCTGGCGGAGTCTCACTGCCCCTAAGAGCTTTGGGTGACTTACCTTTTGCATTAATGACCATCAAAACCTCCCCACAAACCCTCCCTGCTGGAGAGTTTTATTTCACAGTTCTTAATCTGAGCTCTCACTAGATAATTCATCCCGCTGGTCACATTCAGTGTTAAAGGGTTGTTAAGCTGATATCCCCCCCACCCGACCTGCAATCTTTATCAGGCTAACCTCTGACTTGTTAAAACCCAAATCAGATGTCAGCTTTGACAAGGCTAGGGGGACCACATGTGAGCATGTCACAGACAGCGCTGCAGTGGTGTTTAAACGGCCAGGCCTGGAATCAGTGCAAGTGATGCATCGCCAAGAGCATTAAATGCACTACAGCATGTGAAGCGCAGCCTGGCTCGAGCACCTTCCGGCACGAGTACTCCTCTCTCACACTTTCTTGTAAAAAAAGGGCCAAATTGAAGGCTGCATTTATTAATCACATCTGTTACTTCATAGTTACACGTTTTTCTCTTTCACTGGGGATACTTAAACTGCATCCACGTCTAAAAGCCTGGCCTTACTTTAATTCTCGGGCTTGGGCTTCCATTTGCTCCTCAGGGCTCCAGTGGGTGCCCAGTGCCCCCCTGTGCCAGCTAGTCTGGCACTGCATGGCAAGACACATGAAGAATTTACAAACAATATAGGGAAAATTAGGAAAATTAGCCTTATTTTCCAACCACTCTCAGTGAGATTAAGCAGCTTCTCTTAGACGACATTACTTATCAGCAGGGAGAGGTACCTAGCTGTGTTGATCTGAATTCAGGCAGAAGGCACCTTAGAGACTAACTCATTCAGAGACCTATGTTTTCATAAAGGTGCCAGCCTGCTTCAGGGTGAGTGGGACATGAGCCCCAGGCACTGCCTAAGGGGGGATGGGAGGAGATCCCCCCTCACCCCCACATTTCCCACACTTTTGCGTGCACATGCACACACACACACACGCATGCACACGCACGCACATACACATGCACCTTCCCTGCAGCAGCTCCAGCTTCAGCAACAAAGAAGGCAAAGTAGCAGTGGCAGCAGCAACGGTAGCACGTGGTACCCTGGGCAATGGCAGTGCACAGTTCAGGAGTAGCAGCCAAAGGTTTGCTGCTGTGAGGGCAGAGGTCACCCCAAAAATCAGTGTTCAAATGGCTGCTTGACCCATGTCAGCCGAAAAAAAAGGAGGTGACATCTTCCCTCCACAGCAGCAAACTTCTGGTTTGCCATGCTCTACCACGGCCCAGGGCACGGATCTGAGCAGTTACACCTCCGTTCCTTATTTCAACCAAAAAAAATGCCTGTATAACTTCAATTTAAGCCTAAATGTTTCTAATTTGTTGAAAAACACAAACAAAACATGCCAGAGGTATTATTTAATCCCTTCTTGACTGGCAAGCAAATCTGTCCCACCACAAGCAGAGTTGGGAATTGAACCCAGACCTGCTTAATCCCAGGCCCAAAACTTAACTACAAGATGATGCTTTGTTCTTCCCTTATTTGAAAATCTAATACAAATAGAAATGTTTTCACCATTTGCTTTAAATTCAGAGAAAGCAAAATGATGTGATTTGTTTTTCATTAAAACTTGCATCTGTCCTCAAACATCTCGCTTTTTATTAGAAGCCCAAAGACAATTGTCTGGTGTGCACGCAAGGGAATTGGAAAACAAATTAAATCTATAAAAAGCACAACCAGATGCTCAACCTTTGCAAATAAGCAGAATGCCATCGATGTCACTGCACCTCTATCAATTTGAAACAACTGCAAATCTAGCCCAAATAATTTAAACTCGTTGACTTCATTTCATTAAGTTGTGTTACATGCAACAAGCAAAGAAACTACATTAATGATGAAAAGTATTTTGGGTCTCCCTTCCCAGAGTTTCTCTCAAATCGTAATATTTAGGTCCTTTTTCCTGTCCTATTTAATTCTGACAGTTTCCCTCTACAACTGCTGCAATACGCAAGTCTGGGATTTCTGTAGATTCTGGGTAGGAAAATTTGAGTCATTCATCATCCAGTGCAACAATTCCTCTTTCATTCATGCATCAAATTACACCAGTTTTCATTGTGAACCTTTACAGTCTCTGTTATAAATTATTCCAACATGCCCGTGTCTGACATGAATCATACAAAATCTTTTTTTGGAATTGTTAACCAAAAAATGCCCCCTCGTGTACAGGGATGTCCTCTCAGACTGTCTATTCAGCACCATGAACGCTCAAAAGGAACCATACAGCTGACGTCTCTATTTTCCATTAGGATATGTGAGAGGGAGGAGAAGGAACTGGAAGATAATTGGAGACTTCTAGTCAAAAGCTTGATTTTCTGAGGAGTTCTGGCTTATTCTTATACATACATCACAAAAGTGTCTCTATCAAAATGTATAACCTACAGTACATCCTTAGATCTACTTGCTATCTCTGAGCTGGACACAGAAGGAAGCATGATACCACCTCATCATAACAAACCTTGCTTCCAAGAACTGCCCACTTTTAATAATCCCAACAACATTTTTTTCATGATTATTCTACAACAACGAATAGCATGCACCCCCTGTTAATTAACTCTTCCTGCAGTCCCATGGGAGTGTTATAACAAGGCTGTAATGTATGTGGGAAGCATCTTCCCATCAGATAAATCCAGTTTAAAAATGTGATTTGCATCTTTAGAAAATGTCCTATAGGGCTGAGGAAAGGATCTGTCTCCAGCACAGAGCATACATCAGGATAGAGGGTTGTCTGCTAAAAACCCCAAGCATCTTTAAACAAAAAAATAAGGAAAACTCTATACTCTGAAACATGAGGGGAGTAGAAAATGAAGGATAGTTGTTGTCTTGTGAGGGGGGAATCAGCTGAATGCAAGGAGAGAAACCCAGTTCCTGCAGGGGAGGTCGGCAGACATCTGAATCAGCATTGTGGTTTTCTGCTTTAAGTCTGCCAAAGGGGCAGAACAAATGTGTGTGTGTGTGTGTGTGCGCGCACGTGCGCACGCACACGCACATATCTGTGTGTGCATATGTGGATGTGAGAGAGAGACAGAGAGAGACGGATGTGATGGAAGTGATTTGAACCTTGCTTCAGGTTCAGTGGGTTGAACATCATCACAGTTTCCCCACCGGTACCCCCAACCTGCCTCACTCTGTGAAAGGATGTAATGTGAGCAGACAGAGTTCATCTCCCACTCTGCAATAGCTTCTCTTACTCTTTCTTAGCCATAGCCATCACAAAGTTCAACAGCTGCATAAAACAGCATCACTTGTGGTCTCTGCTACACAGAGGTGTAATAACCAGCCCCTGTGCCCTGGGCCACAGAAAGGGCTGGGGCTGGGGCCAAGCCGCAGTGGCCAGGCTAGCAATGGTGGCTATCACCATTCCTATGCACCCTCAGATTCAGCACAGGGGCTCATGCCTTGGTTGCCCACATCTGGTTATAATACTCCTTCTATGGCTGCAGACTTCCCAGGCATGACAGTGTGTAAAGGAAGAGACTTTGTTCAGCGTTGGTCAAAGATTTTACAGCCAATACACGGTGCATTCAATGTCTGACCTTTTTTGCCTCCACACTGTGTGAGGATCTAGGCAGTGTTTCCAGTCATCTTTAACGACCCTGTAAGAAGCAGTTAGCAATGACGGATATCCATCGTTTACATTTTCTGCAAGCACACTGGGAAAGTGATGAGCAGACTGGAAAGGTGATTTAAATATAGACTGGAACTCAGATTATGCTGTGGTACCCAAATGCCACAGCAATGGGGACAGCACAAATACACGCCAGAGGCCATAGTCTGGATTTTTCTTCCTTGCACGAGCATGCAAACCCTCCAGAAAGCAGCTTGGAGTGTATTAGTTTTAGAAGCTCAAACGTACTTTTAGAAGCAAGTAGGAGAATGGAGAAGAAAGCAAAGTCACAAATAGTCAGGCCTTCCTTGAAAACAAATAAATTAACAAATGACTGTGTAAAAATAAGAAGAGATCAGGAAGGAAAGAGGGCAAAGAAGGGAAGATGAGGAGATTGAAAAAAAATCCCAGAGACAGAAACCAATTACCAGAAAGAAATTGTTTCAGAAACCAGAACAACAGAACCCCCTCCTGTGACCTGGGAACAATTGCACGAGATATTTCACTCCTCTTGCACAAGAGAATCCCTGTAAGCAGTGAGTCAGAGAGGATGAGAGACATGGTTAATGAAAACCATTTCTGAGCAGTAAATGGTAAGGCCTTGTCCTTGACTGTGTGGATCTGCCTGCGTTAACAAAAAAAACCCCTGATTCGATATGCATAAAAGCCATCAGTCGCCTGCTCTCTTGAAAGGTCTTCGGAGCAAAGACCTTCTTTTTGTTCTGTTTATACAGAACCTAGTATGGGAGGGTCTTAGTGTGTGGTTCGGGTTCCCAGGCATCGCTGTAATAAGACATAATAAATAAATCATATCAGAGCAGCAAAGGAATCTGTGTTGGTGCAAAGGGACTGAATGTGTTTGCTTTGCAGAAGTCACTGAAAGCAGTGGGAAGGGAAGCATGATAAAGAGAGAGCTACACCTACACACTGAAAAAGCGCAACTTGAAATAAGTCAATTTGGCTGAAAAGAAGAGGAAATTCTTCTTAATCATCAGCTCTATTCATATAGTCATAGTCATATACAATAGTTACTCCGATAGGGTCAGCTCCCCATTCACATTAATGCCGCTTCACACCGTTCTGGAAGCGCAGAGGGCTCTTGGACAGAAACTAAAAGATACAGTACTGTATCCTCCTGCAATCGCAGAAATTGCTCAGGCACAAACTAAAAAATGTGCCCACAGTAAAGGGCCATCCCATTACCAGAGTATTATAAAGGGACCTTAGTGGGAATATGGCTCATTGTCACAGGTATTTAGAGCCCTTAATCAATACATTCCTAAATTAAAGGGCTTTTACTACACACTTTTTAATGCATATTCATATATTAAAGCAATCATTGGTAGGTCTGTGCAAACCTTCGGTCCCTGATTTGATTTGGCAGAGATTCAGCCCGATTTGGTGGCTGAATCTCTGAATCTGAATCGAATCAGAGGACCATCTAATCTCTCCAAATCAATTGGGAGAGATTCAAGAAGATTCGTCGATTCGGACATGGAGACAGCTTTAAATGTTTTTTCTACATACCTCAAGGTAGCAGGCGGCTCGTGAATGCTGCGGTGGTGGGGCAGATGGAGTGTCCCACAGGAGTGTGGGGGGCTCCCCAGCGCACTCAGCTGCAGACCCAGAAGTGGACCAGAAACACTTCCAGTCCACTTCCGAGTCCACTGGAGAGCACACAGCCATCCCCTCCCAACACCCGCACCTCCCAGGATCCCCCTGTGGCCAATCGCTGGGCTGAGGGGCCACAGAGGGAGCCCCCTATGCCCCCCCCCAGTGGACCCAGAAGTGGACTGGAAGTATTTCCAGTCCACTTCTGGGGTCACCGCTGAGTGCATGGGGGGGCCCCCGAGCTCCTGTGGGACGCGCCATCTGCCCCACCATTGCAGCATTCATGAGCCTCGAGGTATGTAGAAAAAACATTTAAATCTGTGTGAATCGCTGGTTCTCCAAATCAGCATCAAATCTTCAGATTCGGATTCGGGCAAATTGAATCAGGGACAGTGATCCAAATCAACGAACCGAATCACTGTCCCCGATTCAGGCTGAATCTGAATCGAATAGGGCCCACTATGCACACCCCTAATCGTTGGTAAAGGAGCTGTAAGGTCTGTCAGGTGTATATATGATAGGTAGTTCCCTGATGTATTAAGATGTCTGTGCTTTGAATCCTTCACATCTGAATGAAGGAAATGAAATTAAGTGCAAATAATGCTGAATTACCATCTGGGCCCTACCTTAAAATGACACAAACCAGGGAAAATGCTATTAGAGCAAAGACTCCTTTCTCAGAGCAATTACAATCATAAAATCATAGAAAATGAAGATTGGAAGGGACCTCAAGAAGTCACATCTAGTCCAACCCCCTGCTCAAAGCAACTAGATCATCCCAGCCAAGGCTCTGTCGAGCTGAGTTTTAAAAACCTCCAAGGAAGGAGATTCCACAAACTCTCTGGGTAACCTGCTCCACTGTTTTATTACCTTCCTAGTGAGAAAGTGCTTCCTAATATCCAAGGATCCTGGTTTTCTCTGTTTAAAAATTGCAAATCTCTGATTTAAACCCCCCCCAAATCCGTGATTAAAATGAAACACTACTATACATATAGGTATCAAGTGAACACAGTGTTTTATCGATATATTTACAGATAGCTGAAACCTGCAAAACGTTTGTGATTACATTTTCAGTGCAAAAGTATTTCTTCAAATACAGGATTTTTAGTTATCCTTTGACCAAATACTTTAGTGGAATCAAAACAGCTACATAAAGGTGTCCATGTGTAAACAGGGGCTTATTAATATAAATACATATTTTGACAAAAGTCTGACCTTGTGACTTGTTTATAGTCATACAATTAGAGGGCCCTTGTACTTGTGACTAAGGGTCTTTGTACACATGAGGAAATTGCCCCTTTTAGTGGTTTAATTGTCCTTTTTAATGGATTAATTGCATAACAGTGTACACATTCGGCAGCAAGTTACAATTAAATATTGTAACAGTGTAGAAGTTCAGCAGTGTATTTCTATTAAATGGCTTTTTTACATAACAAACTAAAACATATCCCATGTATTTTAGTTTGCTACATACCACATTACAGCAATATTTCTCACGTGTACAAGGGCCCTGTCTGGAGAAGGCGGTGGGGACGGTGCATGGGGTGCTGGAAGCCCGGGCATGCTCGAGGAAAATCAGGCTTGGCGAGCTGCTGGTGTGTCACACAGCCCCTAAGATGTGGGGGACCCCAGTGCTTCCCTTCATGGTGGCAGCACCAAAGGTTGGTGCCGCCATAGAGGGAAACACAGGGGCCCCCCTACAGCTCAGGGGCTGCCAGCAGCTCGCCCCCCCAGCCACAAGAGAGGTGGGCAGGTTCCAGGAAAAAAAAAAAAAGAATCGGTCCCTC
>NW_017729028.1:41036923-41038290 GCF_001723915.1 Gavialis gangeticus
CCCCCCCACCACTTCAGGCCCCGGCTCATTTCTCCCCCTTCCGTGCACTGTTTCAGGCCTAGTTCAACCCTACTGCTTCAGGTGCAGGCCCGTGCGCACCCCGCAACCCCCTGCTGTTCAACTCCATGCCACTGCCTCCCAGGAATGGGGGCAAGGGAAATGGAGCTTGCATGTGGCAGCAGCCACAGTGGGCAGCAGCAGGCAGCCATGCACTGCCACCAATAACCACCCCTCCCCTTCCTGCTCCCCTGGCCCCCACACCAGCACCCGAGCCCCAGCTGCCATCCACGGGAGGCACCAGAAGCTTCAGCAGAGTGGAGTGCAGAGCCTGGCTCCTCTGCCCCCATGAGCACCATAGCTGAAATGGAGCCCTTGGTGGGGGGAAGATGTGGGCTGCCCTCCCCCCAGGGCTTCCACACCCCAGTGGGTGAGATCTGGCACAGCAGGGCAGAGTGGGGCCAGGTGGGGAAGCTCAGTGCTGCCACTGGGAGCCCCATGCTGCCTGGGCAAGGTGCCCCCTGCCTGCCTGGCACAGCAAGGGGCACAACTCCATGCTGCCACCCCCACTACTGCCAGGAGGGCAGCGGTCACCTCACTAGGGCAGCACAGGGCTTGTAGCAGCAAGGAGCTTCCCCACTTGGTCCCACTCTGCCCTGCCAGGTCCCACCCACCAAGCTGTGGAGGCCCGAGGGGAAGGACAGCAGTGTGGGGAGCCCAAGCCCACCCCCAACCTACACACATATCTGGGGGGCACATTTTCTACCTAGCCCCCCCAGGAGAGTATGCAGTGGAAGGGAACAAGCCCCCTGCCCTCCTGAATCGGGCACCCACGGTTCTGTCCTGCTCCACACCGGAGCCCTGCAGCCGTTTATTCCAGCCCTGGGCCCCAAGACCCACTCACCACCCCTGCTAGACAGCAGCCCCAGCCCCAGCCCTCCCTAACTCACTCCCTCCCTCCCTCTGGGGCCTCAATCCCTGCTACCCCCTGCCACCAGACTTACCTGTGAGAGCTATTCTCCAGGCTGCCTGGTGGCCACGTGAATGTGTGAGCATGCACATGCACATGGCACCCCCTGCCTGACTGCCCTTGTCCTGCTCCCCCCAGCCCCTTGCAGGCTGCAACTCTGCCAGCCTTCAGAGAGCTTTTTGCAAAAGTAGAAAATCCACATATTTCTCTGTTAAAACAAAAAATCTGCACTTTTCTCAATTAAAAGGGAAAATCTGTTTTTTTTCCCATTTTTCCATGGGAAATGGAAAACCCAGATCCCTGCTAATAGCCAACCTAAACTTCCCTTACTACAACTTGAGACCATTTCTCCTTTTTCTGTCATTTGCCACCACTGAGAACAGTATAGCTCCATCCTCTT
>NW_017729028.1:41043290-41043620 GCF_001723915.1 Gavialis gangeticus
AAGAGAGGTGGGCAGGTTCCAGGAAAAAAAAAAAAAGAATCGGTCCCTCACCGTTTTCCACCCCCCCTTTGGTGGAGCCTGCCTGCTCCACGACAGGGGCCCCAGTGCTTCATTCTAGCTCTGACTTGCCTGCATATCTGTTTGAAATGCCTCAGGATCTAAAATAATAACATGCTTATTCTGTCCGTCCAGAGTACTCGGATTGGTTGTTTCAGTAAGAATTGTGATTGGCTGCCAGGACAACCAATCAGAGTGCTCCAGACAGACAGAATAAGCCTATTATTATTATAGACTAGGAAATTGCCCATCAAGCATGACGGGGAGGGGGGG
>NW_017729028.1:41048620-41056754 GCF_001723915.1 Gavialis gangeticus
TTAAAACAAAAAATCTGCACTTTTCTCAATTAAAAGGGAAAATCTGTTTTTTTTCCCATTTTTCCATGGGAAATGGAAAACCCAGATCCCTGCTAATAGCCAACCTAAACTTCCCTTACTACAACTTGAGACCATTTCTCCTTTTTCTGTCATTTGCCACCACTGAGAACAGTATAGCTCCATCCTCTTTCAAACCCCGCTTCAGGTAGTTGAAGGCTGTTATTAAACCACCCTCAGTCTTATCTTCTCCAAACTAAATTAGCCCAGCTCCCCCAGCCTCTTCTCAGAAATCATGTGCCCCAGCCCCCCAAACATTTTTATTGCCCTGTGCTGGATTCTCTCCAATTTTTCCACATCCTTTCTGTAGTGGGGGGCCCAAAACTGTATATAAGTATTCCAGATGTGGCCTCACCAGTGCTGAACAGAGGGGAATAATCACTTCCCTTGATCTGCTGGCAACACTACTACCAATGCAGCCCAGGATGCCACTAGCCTTCTGACAACAAAGGCACATGGTTGTAATTGTTAGCTCCTGAGAAGAGAAAGATGATAGCAGTGATGATAGCAGTAGTGCCATAGGGTCCAAATCTTCAACCATAGCTGCAACATAAGTGTCATGGAAGTGGATGTGTCCTGCTGAAACCTGTTTGGAGCTCCCTCATTTACACTTCAAACCCTAGAGAAGTGTGTCCAGAAGATTGGAGACTCAAGCAGAAATGGGATCCCCCTGCAAAATACCTGGAGGCCTGCTTGGGTGCCATGGTAACTCTTAAAATCTGTTAAAGAAATTTGACCTTATTTGATATTGTTTTAATGGAGCTTCTAGTTTGTGGCCAACATGCAGTGACAAGGCAATGTTCTAACTTTACAATTAGAATGCATAATACATGAAAGTATCCCATTACTTCAAGCTATGTGAACTCATCCATTTTCCTCCTGGAAATTCTCCCACAACAGCACATACGAACTTCTACCATTGATCAGAAATGATGTTTCATTTCTTGCCAAATGTAGCTTTTTGTAGCCAGTGACAGTGACTTTTTGCCTTCAGACATAAGAAATATGGGCATCTATACACATGCAGCGAGGCTGCTCTGATGTGTTGTTGGTGCAGACTCAATTAATCGAGTCTGCTGGAGTGTGGTAATAACCGCGCTCCTGCAGACTCCAACGTCACATGTATCAGCATCCCCACACTAAAAAAGGCCAGCACAAGCACTTTAACTAAAGCTTGTTTAACAAGCTTTAATTAAAGTGCCCTGACGACCATTTTTCAGTGTGGGGATGCTGATACACATGACACTCCAGGAGCTTTAATTAGAGTAGCTCTTGGAGCTGTTCCTCCCAGAGCACATGTAAAATAGCCCTATATGTTGTATCCTGTGGTCCTGGGAGCTGAAATTCCTAAGTTCTAGTTCAGTCTCTGGCACCTATTCTCCATAGCACTGGATTAGTGATTTAGTCCCCCAGTAAACAATGTTATTGCCTCATTGTGAGCATATAATTAGCACCAGCAAAGTCAGTGGGATAGCTCGCATGTTTAAAATTAAACGTGCACTGAAGTATTTTGCTGGATCCAGGCTCTAGCTGCCTTCCCTCCTTTTCTCCATCTCAAAATAATGATACCTTCCAGCAATGGTGTGTTCTTGTTAGGATTAATGTTCATAACATGGTTCAGTAGCACTATCATCTTCAGCATATATAATTTTTGTGCTTGAACATTTGCACTTCAAGGTGATGTGCATGATAAACAGCACAGCACTGAAGGTACATTATACCCCCCGGACACTTGGCAGCTCCACTACAGTTTTTTGTCTAACCTTTTAGTATATGTTGTGGATGATCAATAGCAGTACGACAGTAAACCATACAGGAGTGAACATCAGAAGGCAAAAGCTTTACAGCGTGTTTCAAATTCCCCCTCATTTGTCTACTGATTAATTACCTTGTACTTGTATATGAGTAAAGAAAAAAAAGTTAAATCCTTCAAGTGGCTTCTCTTTAAATAAACTTGTCATAGGAACACTCAGACTGAGAAGACCATGAAAAAACACGATAAAGTATCAAGAGAGTCACAGCACAAACTTTTTGAAGTTTTTAAGTTAGAAAAGGTTCATCATTTTTCAATAATTTTCCCTGAAGAAACCTCCCCATATTCTTTGCCTTGTCACTGCATGCTGGCCACAAACTAGAAGCTGCATTAAAAGAGCATCAAATAAGGTCAAATTCCTTTAATGGATTTTAAGAGTTACCACAGCACCCAAGCAGGCCTCCAGCTGGGAGAAATGGGAGTTCCCATTTCTGCTTGAAGCCCCAGTTTTCCAGGCACTTTTCCCCTAGGGATTCAGTTGTAAATGAGGGAGCTCCAAACAGGTTTTGCAGACACAACCACTTTCATGACACTTGTGTTGCAGCTAGGGTTGAAGACTTGGAAGAGGGGGAGAACTGAGACCCTATGACACTACTGACCCTATCATCTTTCTCTTCTCAGGAGCTAACAAAGTTTAACATAAATTAGACAGAAAGAAAATATGCTCAGCATGGTTTACCATGCAGGTTTATCAGGCATAACTTTACAATTCCTACATCATTCCCAAGTGGCAGAACACTCTGTCATCCTGAACTTTATAAGGCCAAAACTACCATGTGCATGTTATGTATGTTATTGTTTTGTAGGAGACAGAGTTAAGTTCAGACCTGCATCCACCATCCTGTTTCTCACCCCCACCGCATCCAAGCAGCTAGCAGTCATGGATGGATTTTATCCTCATAGCACTCCCATGACATTGGGAAGGAGCACACTAGGAATTAGGTGCTGTCTGGTTG
Source organism: Gavialis gangeticus (assembly GCF_001723915.1). Lineage (NCBI taxonomy): Eukaryota > Metazoa > Chordata > Crocodylia > Gavialidae > Gavialis > Gavialis gangeticus. Next base: position 41,051,447 of record NW_017729028.1, read on the forward strand.
TCTCAGTCCTACTCAAATGTCCTATTCACCAAGCCACCCATCCTCACACTCGTCATCCCTTATTTTCTACATATATATGTTATATATATGTATACACACACACACACACACACACACACACACACACACATATATATAACAAGAAAGACATGTATACATGGCTTCCCTACCAACCACAGGCAGGGGCGATGCGTAGGGGGTGCACGTGGGTACACATGCACCCCCTGAGCATGGTGGTGCACCCCCTGCAAAAAGGCACCGCCGACACTGTCAGCAGCACTTGTGGGTGGTCCGCGATCTCTGCTGGCTGCCACCAATGGCTGCAGGTGGTCACCAACCCTTGGTCAGTGCTCGCCACCTCCTCCTGCCAGCACCATGCCCCCCCAGCTGCCAGGGGCAGGCACCGTTCATGACCACAGGACTAATACCAATAAAACTAGCCCTGCCCACCCACTCCAATCAGCCACACCACAGAGCGACAAGTTGATAAAGCAGATTGCTCAGGAGTTGCCCTGAACAGCCTTGAGCACACACCCAAGCCCCTTGTCCTGACATTCCCTGGGGCATGCCCTCAGGGCCTGTTCTGAGCTGTACACCCTGCCATATTACCAGCCTGGAGGGAGTGAATAAGTTGGATGTATTTTTTTGGTACTGATCCTACAGTCAGAAGAAAGGCCATATGCATGTAGCCCTAAATTTCCTAGTTCTTTCTCAATAGGACTATGCATTTTGTTTTAAGGAGGTTGGAAGAAAATCTGCCCAAATGCCTAGGATGGAAAGAGGGGGCGGGGGGAACCATGACTAACCTTTTCATCTCAAAAACAAACGTGCGGATTTTCTTTTCTCATCAGTCACTTGCTCAGAATGCCTGAATAAAAATGTCAGACTTAGCCATCAGCAATCCCTCACAAAGAGTCTCTTTGCTCACTCCGATTTCTTGTCTACAAATCACCTGTCCCATGAAATTCAAAGTTACATTGGCTTAGATTGACAAGGTTCTTTGGGTAAATCCAATATTTTTTATTAGACCAACTCAAATAGTTGGAAAAAAATTGTCTTTGCAAGCTTTCGGACACAAACACCCTCCATCAGGCTGGGGAAGCACCTGATGTGCACAGTTGGTGTGTGTGCGTGCTCTTCCTGGATGGCATGAAGAGTGAAGAAGCCAGAGGCTGCGCTGCATGCAAGAAAGCTTAGACTATGGCTTGAATCACATTCAGGTGGACTGGATGGCTCCACTGGGGTTTGCAGCCTGTAGTTTATTTGTAAAATCAATTCTTTTCTGACGCTCAAAATTAACTGCTGTCCCATCATGACTGCAGACTGCACAACCTTGAGGAACTGCAGAGCAACATTCTCTAACTAGAGGAAGCCTTGATTTACAAATCACGGCATTTTTTAATCTACTCCTGGAGGAACGCCGCTGCTTGCTGGCTAGCCAGCCTCACAGTAGGAGCACATTCTCTGAATAAGGATGTGGGAACTATTCATATTGCTCTTATGATGGTTAACAGCAACTAGGAACACAGGCTCCCCTATATCTCGGTGCTGAAAACCTATCTGTGGATTCTCCATTCTTCTGTGCAGTGTCTTGGGAAATATGAGGCTTTGAAGGTGAAGCTCAGAGAATATGCACCTTTGCTTGATGTGGGATGCACTTTACATCAGTTTTTCCTGTGCTATGTGTGTTAGGAGCCAGTGTAGGAGTTGTAACCACTGCTAAAATTCACCTCCATGTCCTCCACCATCTTGCGCCACCTCCCACAGGATCCTCATACATAAAACAGATGAAGGGAAGTCAGAGCAAGCTGTCCATGAAGGACAAGGAGAAAGAACACATAACACAGGTAGTATCATTACCCACTTCTGGCAAGGCTGACAAGCCACTGAAACATATACTCAGCAGTTTTAGGTGCTCACTCCTGAAGAAGGAAGAAATTTAGGGGTTGAAGAGGCATCTTCCACTCCTACCCATCTACCGAAGCATCCACTGGCGCACAGTCTCCACAGGCTTCCACACCTGTACTGCGTTTAGAGGATTTAATAGTGTTCATGGATTCATCCCAGTGGGAGATGTATAAGAAACTTACGTTTCTACCTTCATACACTCAGTCTCAATCCTCAGAAGGCTCCTCAAAATCCCTCCATATCCCAGCCACAAGATCAGAGCATCTCCAAATGCAGGGCACAGCACATTTCATTCCCCCCATTCCCAGGCATCAGAAAGAGCCACCTACGCTCTCTCTCTCTCCTGGCACAGAAACATTTCCACTCCTCTCTAGCAGCTACGTGTTCCTCTGGTTTTGTGCCTGGTATGAAACAGTCTTAGGTTTCCTGCTTGGCAAGGCTAATTTAACAGAGTAAAAATAGTTTCCACCATTATTTTAGACCTGAGCAGCTGCACACATGTGGATTTTTGCTTCAATCAAATCATGAGACACTCTTAGGATGGATCCACAGCAATAAGTCTGATGCCAACCTCTTTAGCTACCCAGGGGCTACATTACTGTAGAGGTCACCTCCTCCTGTATCTCCTCCTGTGGGAGGGCTGGCTGGGAAAAGCAAGAGAGCAATGAATTTTAGGTACTGTAACAGGCAACAAACTGCAGCCTCCTGGCTGTCATATTTATTTCATGGCTTTCTCTCCCCATTGCAGCATTGCTCTACCCTCACCAGCTCCTTACTTCTAACAGGGCTGATTCTGCCCTCAGTTACAGAAGTGCGAGCCCACTGGTCCCCAGAAAGTCGCACTTGTGCATTCAGCTGAGAGCAGAATCCGGCCATGTGCTGCTCTCCTTCAGTGCCAAAAGGAGGATGCCACTCTGCAGCAGCACTCATGCAAGAGATCTCAGCTCCCTTCTATTTTGCTACCTGCACATGCCTGTTTCTACATATGGACCAAAAACAGAAGTAGAAAAGCGGAGGTTTGCCATGGGGATCAGAGCAGAACGGTGCTGTTAACCGCTCAGCTGTGCTGCAGGCACTCCGATTCTTGCACAGATGCAACAAAAGTGCAGGCCAACCTGTACGTATAACTTGACCGGCTCAATCCTAGTTCTGGTTTCTTAGGCTATAAAACAGACATCATCCCTGAAGCAGGTGACTGACAGACATCACCTGTTGTCCCGCAGGGTTGGGCCCCTGCCAGTCCCAGGGTTTCAAGGGTCCAACCCTGCAGGACAGCTGCTAACAGGATTCCCCCAGGGTTCCCCTGCTTGCAGATGCATGCCCTGGGCTGCTGCTGCACCTGGACTCAGGACACACCTCTGAGAGCGGGTAAACTCCAGGGGAGCCCCATTTCCAGATCAGTATCCTGAGTCAGGGCATGGCAGCACGTTACACATGCCTGGGGGGTTCCCAGGGCATGCCTCTGCAAGCAGGGTATGTTGGGCAGGTGTTCCCAAGGCTTCAGGATCCCAGATCCTGTAGGGAGATTCCCAGTGCATTCAGGATTGGGTCCTGAAACCCCAGGAGGGCCTGCCCCGGGCGACTGGAGAGTGCTAGCAGCCCAGAGCCACCCAGACTCTCCTGCCATAAGGCAAACAAGTATCTGGCACAATAAAGCAGAACACATTTTTACTACCTATTGTTGAAGCCACACTTCTGGGCATCTGTGCTACAACAAGGGGCAAGATTGCCTCTAAGGTGCGCGCATGCGTGGCTGTGCACAACTAGAAGTGTGGCCACACACAGCCTTTTCAAGGCCGCGCACCAGGAGAGGCTGGAGCTGGAGCCCGGTGCAGGCTCCAACGGCTCCGGGGAAGTACTCTGCTCCCCTGCATCAGGGCCAGGGAGTGGAGCACTTCTCCGGAGCCAGTGGAGCCAGCACCAGCCGCCCACCCCAGCCTCCATCCCTGCCTCACCTCGGGGAGGAGCCGCTGAGGCTCCACCATCTCCGGGACACTGCTCCGCTCCCCCGCATGGCCTCCGGGGGCATGTCCCACAGCATGTCCAGCCCCTGGCCCCCAGCTCCAGCCTCTAGCCCCTGGCCCTGGCCCCGGCCCCAGCCCCAGCCCTCAGCCCCCTTCGGTAAGTGTCCCACGCTGAACCGAGGCAGCGTGCTCACGGACCACTGCTCCTTAGAAGGAACATGGACAAGGGGCATGGATGTCTGCCTGTTTGCTTGGGCTTTGTGCTGCCGTAAACCTTTTTATGGTGTCACAAAGGTGGCATCTGTCTGCAGCCTTACAGACACCTGCCATGCACTGTCACACTTCTGATTAGCTGCTCCTCATGGCTCTACAGGAGCGACATTTAGTTTCTAAGGGTGCTGAACTGAACAACTCTAGTAGCCAAAGATCTCCAGTTACAGCCCCACAAATGTCCTTTAGCCCACAGTGGCCACCTCTAGACGTGAGATACGATAACACCATATGCCTTCCCACCACTTAGCTCTCTATCAGGAGAGTTGTGACACTAAATGCCAGCTGCAGGATTTTCTGAGGAAGACATTTGTCCGCTAGCAACTAGACCAAAATGATCAAACACATTTCATGCTGGCTAGAGTACAAGCAGCTTTAACTTGCTTTTAACTGTGCAGAGTTTAACATAGGAACGTATGGAACCGATGGCCACATGGGGAAAAAGCAGCTACTTAAAGGTACTGTCAGTCAACCCTAACACGACTCAACTCAACAGCTTTCTTTGAGGATTTCTGCCGCTTTCCATTTTAACCTTCTTTATAAAACTTTAAATCCGAGTTCTAGTTGAACATAGCTCTGAGCAATCCAGGACATCTGTTGCTAATGCACATCTCTGCAGTTGTGTACGGGGTGAGGGATGTGGCAAGGGAAAGAGAACATTGAACGAGACACTCAGCAGATAGCCTCAAATATTTAGTCTGCTACATATAACAAAAGTCTGCACTGAACCAGCTTGATGAATTGGCAAGGGGAGCCTGACTGAGCCGGAGAAGTTTAGATGGGTTTTTGTCTCAGCTGAGGCATGGTTAGATAACTAGATACGCATACCACATGTGTAGGCACATGCAAATCTGCATGTGGGACTGGCTCCCCACTGGGATTCAAAATGAGCCTGGGAACCACAACTTAACTGACTTCAAACATTGTTGCAGCTAACTAGTTTTTCATGCAATTTCAGCTGGCTGATGAGAGAAGGACCAAACTGCGAGCTGGCTCTGGAATAGCATCCAAATGCCATACAAAGGCTGGTTATAGAACAGGCACCAGACATTTCAAACAAATCCCAGACCCAAGGAAAACCGAGTTCCTGTGCAACTCACACCCTCGTTCAAGCCAAGCAACCTGCATTAGGGACTCGCGCGGTTCCTTTGAGGCAGGACAAAGAG
>NW_017729028.1:41061754-41065412 GCF_001723915.1 Gavialis gangeticus
ATACCACTTGTGTAGGCACATGCAAATCTGCATGTGGGACTGGCTCCCCACTGGGATTCAAAATGAGCCTGGGAACCACAACTTAACTGACTTCAAACATTGTTGCAGCTAACTAGTTTTTCATGCAATTTCAGCTGGCTGATGAGAGAAGGACCAAACTGCGAGCTGGCTCTGGAATAGCATCCAAATGCCATACAAAGGCTGGTTATAGAACAGGCACCAGACATTTCAAACAAATCCCAGACCCAAGGAAAACCGAGTTCCTGTGCAACTCACACCCTCGTTCAAGCCAAGCAACCTGCATTAGGGACTCGCGCGGTTCCTTTGAGGCAGGACAAAGAGAAAAGGACAAACACGGTATGTTTACTTCCATTATGGAGGAGATGGGTCCCGCCAGGGTGTGGCAGTGCCCATGGAGTGAGGAGACCTGGCTCGGTGCTGGCCACAGGCAAATCTAGAGGGGGTGCAGTGGCACAGTTGCACCCCCTTTCACAACAGGCTGCCGGAGCAGCAGTTGGATGTGTATAAGTCCCCAAAGCAAGGAAGAACGGCCACCTTCTTGACACCCGCTTCCTTCCCCTCCATGCTCAGTGGCACCTCCCCTCCTCTCCCACACCCCTCTCCCCCACACACTGCTTAGCTAGACAGATTGTTAGTAAAATGCATGCATTTATGTTCTTAGCTAGATCGTTAGGGGCTGGAAGGGACCTTGCAGACCATCGGGTCCAGCTGTCCGCAGCTGACCTTGGTACTGGGGGAGCTCCAGAGCTGCTCCTACCCCACTCTAACAAAGCTGCACAGGAACAGCAGTGGCAGCAGGCAGGTTCCCCCTCTGTTCCCAGTCCTCCCAGATGTTCCCCAAAAGGCAGGGAGCACATACAGGAATGGGGAACCTGTCTGCTCCCATCACTGTCTTGGCTGAGCCCAGGTCCTCACAGAGTGGCTCCAAACAGCCCCGACTGGAGCAGGGCAGGAGTGGCTGGGACAGCAGCGATGTCAGGTGGGTCTCCCTTCCTGGGCCCAGAGATGTAAGTTGAGAGAAGGGGAGGTGGTGCTGAGCATGGAGGGGAAGGTAGAGGGTGTCAAGGGAGGTGGGGGGAGATACTTACCTGATCTGGGGTCTTAAAAAAAGTACCCAGCTTCTGCTTCCATGGCATGGTCCATCTGTTCTGGTGGGGAAAGGAGGGGGAGAGGCTGGGAGTGAGAAGGTGCAACCACCCCTAAAGCACCAGCCACGGCTCTTGCACCCCCTTTTTAAAAATCCTGGATCCACCTATGTGGGCTTTGAGCCAATACTGAGCAAGTCACTTCCATGCTCTGCACCCTGGTTTCCACATCAGTGAATATGAGGATAAAGAGCACTGACTTGCATTGTAAGTGCATGAGATTTTTTGATGGGAAGTGCTGTAAAAGGGGCAGGAGGCATTCTTACTGCTCATAATTTGCACTTCTTAAAGCATCCTTCACTCTGGCAGTATAACTCTCTCCAAAAGAGCTTCTCAGCATCGCCCATTCCCCTCCCATCGTGCACAAGTAGAAACCTACCAGCTTGATAGACGGTCATACAATCAGCCCCTAACCATGGGTGGTAAGTGTTTGTTTAATGTTAAAGAATCTAGATGCCTTTGAACAGAAATCCATTGCCCTTGCAAGCCACAGGAAACCAAGCAGGAGGAAAGCTGAATGGATAAGAGTGACATGGGCCATGAGAGGAAGAGACAAACGGGGCTGGGGATGAGCGACGGTGAAGAAGACCCCACCGCTCCACTGGCTGATTCTTTCAGCAAGGTCCACAATACAACAACAACATCAAAGACACTCTCAAGCACCAGCACAGGACACTGCACACTCTGCACGGCCCGCTGGCCTTCTCACCTATCATCGGCATCCCTCGGTTCTGGTAGGGACATTCCAGGCTGTCTCCTTGCGTCCTTCCAAAGATAGCAGAGTAAATGGCTATCACCATGCTTTTCTTACAGCTCAGCCTCAGCTTATCATCTTCACAGGCTACTTTGCTCTTGTACTCATCTGGAAAGACAAAAAGTCTCATTATTCAACTGGTTTTGAGCTCGGCACTCCAAGCAAGCAAGAAAGAAAATAAGCCAATGCTGCAGGGATCCCTGACCCTACAGCACATGTTTGTAGATACAGTGGGGTCTGTCGGCTGATACCCAGAAATAGCATGGACTTAGCTGTCAGCAGAAGAGAGCATTTTTTACTGCAGTGATCTTTTACCTTATACAGCACTCTCCATAGGGAAAGATCAATGCTCCAAACTCAGAAATACATCTGTAAGGTCACTCTGGGATGTCCCTCAGAGCCATTCTCAAGACATTGTGGGGCATTCCAGGGCCATCCTAGCCAGCACCCAGTGCTGACATGGTGTGAACATAGCCTAAGGGCATTTATAGACATACTTCAGGAGGCAGAGGCACTTTAATTAGCACCGCTCCAAGAGCCGTGCTAATTAAAAGCACCTAGAGTGTCACATGTATCAGTGTCCCCATGCTGAAAAATGACAGCAGAGCGCTTTGAACTAAAGCTCATTGAATAAGCTTTAGCTTAAAGCACCCCACGGCCATTTTTCAGCACAGGGATGCTGATACACGTGATGCTGGAGTTTGCTAGAGTGCGGTAATTATCACACTCCAGCAGACTTGATTGGAATTACAACGTGTCGGAGCAGCCTCCCTGCATGTATATAGGAGCCCTAAGCGACTAGTCTAGGACCACACTGGAAACTGGAGGCAAGGAGGGGTAAAAAGCCCAAATCTTCTGCCTTTCAGTCCTAGTCCTTAGCCACAGGTCCATCTTTCACCCATCAGGTGTCCATCCTGAACATTGCTATAGCTGGAAGGTGAACTGGAACCGTTCTGATCAATTGGCAACAATAGCTTGTTCAGCAAGCTGAAAAGGAGTCTTGTGTTTGCAGTCACATAGGAGGTGCAGTAAGCTTCTTTCCTGCTGGGAATGACTCTTGCTTGAGGGACCTGCTCTCAGATCCCATATCAAAAAGACAGCCTTAAATGACAGGATATGCTCCTGCAAGGCTGACACATGCAGAACAAACCCTGATATTACACAGCCGACTGACACGGGATGTCCTAAACTTGTCTTCATTTTTATTAAAGTAACACCCAGAGACCATAACTTGGATTTGCTTTCTGTTGTGGCAGGCATTCTGCAGATACATCGGAAAAAGTCCCTGTCATGAAGAGCATATAATCCAACTAGGAAAGGGCTGCATGGCAGGACACAAGTGCAAAGAGAAGTGACTTCCCAAAGGTCATACACAACAAATCCATGGCAGAACCAGAAATATAACATAGTTCTCTCCTGGGTCCCTCTACAGTGACCAGACACTGAATTATGATGTCTTTTCAAGTAAAAAATTACACAAATATATATAAAAAATTGGGGGGATCTCTGAAGTCCAGATGTACCAAATTACTTGGTACCAGAGAATGCAAAAGGATCATTATTGAGAAGTTAAATGCTGAAGGGTTTTATTCATGGCAGCTAAGACATAATGGAAAGTTAAAAAAAAAAAAAAGAACAAGAAAAGCAATGGTAACTAAATAGTCAAGAATTAATTCTTCTTTATTAGAGCCAGTCAGGAATTTTCCAACCAAATGGAAAACACCAACTTGAAACTTGA
>NW_017729028.1:41070412-41072738 GCF_001723915.1 Gavialis gangeticus
AAAAAAAAGAACAAGAAAAGCAATGGTAACTAAATAGTCAAGAATTAATTCTTCTTTATTAGAGCCAGTCAGGAATTTTCCAACCAAATGGAAAACACCAACTTGAAACTTGAAACTCTTCCCGGTAACATGCCAAAGCATGTTTCAAAGCATGTTGGGTTGGGGAACCATGTCTGAGGTCCAAGGCAAAATTGCTATTGAAAACCAGAGACATACCAACCTTAGAACAACCAATAGCCTCGTGGTGGGAGCATGAAGGTGGGTCCCTGATCTGAAGCATTTACAGCAGGGACCTGAACTGGGACTGCCCACTTCCTAGATGAGAACCCTACCCCGTGAGGTGCTGGCTATTCTGGGATGCATGATGGGTTTTTTTCATAAAAGCTTTGAAAGGCCTTGATTTTGTCCCACTGTTTAAAAAAATGTTTGAAATCTTAAAGTTTGCATGGGGACAGGAAAACCATGACTTGCCATAATATCCTATTCCCAAGAGAAGACAGTAGAAGTAAAATACGACTCAGACATGTGTGACCCATACACACACATACTCATACATGGCCACTTATACCAGCAGGGGCAGATCCAAGGGGGCCATGGGAGGGTACAGTCTCCATCATTAATCATCACCCTTTTCCCTTGCTGCCCAATTTGTTGACAGTGAGTGGGGTGGGAAATGATGCTAGAATTCATCCTATGCATTCACAGCCATGAAAAAAGAGTACCTCTGGTAAGCGCTGGCACCAACAAGCTGGTGAGCTCCAAGCGTTCACTGAACATGCACTGAACCACCAAAGAGGATGTGACCCCTTGTCTCCCTTTCTGGATCTACCCATGCAAAACGCTAGGAATTTTTGCAGTGACCTTAACACAGAGCCAGCTGAATATCTAAAATAACTACAGGACACAACCTGGCCTAGAACAAACACCCTAGGATCTTACCATAACAGTCACAGAACAGAAGATCATCTGTCTACGTACGAAGAGATATTTAGACCGTGCGTGTTGTCATGATGGCTGAGCAACAAACATAAAACTAATCATATTTTTCTCTCTCATTACTTATATCTACTAATCAGTTCATTGGGGACTGGCTTTGTTATTGAGCTTTGCATTTTATTCTGAAAGCGCTTAGAGTATGTCCATGCAATACAAGGTGCTGCCATGCAGAGATGCCCTACACTGGCTCTGGATATGGAAACAATATAGACATATTAGTTCAGGGCTGCTTGCAGGCTAGCTAGCTCTGCTAAGTAGAAGGACTTATTACTCCAAGCACAGCACCACATTAAAGGGATACACTGCTTCTGGCTCTGCAATCAAGTCTGGAGGTCACCAGTATATGGATCACTGTGGCCAAGTCCAACCCAGTACAGGAAAGAGTCCTCTGGCTGCCAGAGATGAAACATCCACTAGGTATCTAATCATGGTGCAGAATCCAAACAAGGTACCATCCCCATCCAGCAGATCTTTTGGGGAACAGGTGACCACAACTGGCTCTACCATAGTTACGGGCACCCTTAAGAAATATGGGTAAGCAAATAAATGGGACATGCTATGACAAGTATTTTACTCTTCACAGCATCCCCCCTTCCATCTTGCCACGGAAATTATTCAGCAAGTTCTTTTTCATCCCAGGCACTGGGCTAAGAACTGTAACTAATTTAAACGCAAGCTACAGCTAGCCCTTCTCCACGCATTTACCCAAGTTTCACAGGTTCTCCCACAATGGCTTCATCCAGATACTGAAGAGGACTGGCATGGGACAGGTGAGGTCACAGAAGTGGCTGGAACTGGGAATGAATGTGCTTTGCTTCTCTCATACACCTGCGCATGGCCCAGTCGCAAACTGCACTAAACTTACTCTGTCACAGTATGGATACAGTTCAGTACAAATGCAAACGTTTGTATTGGAGGGTTTCATGTTTCCCCCTGAAAAATTAAACATGCCTAAGTGGCAGAGAAAAGGTGGCAGTGATATTCAGCAAATGGCTTATTCTGCTTTAATCCTCTGCGCAGTCATTTGTAGGGCACCAGAGATTTGAGATGATTAAGATATCTGCTAAGGATAATATCCCCCTTTATTGCTTGCTGTTGTTAATTGTGCCTGCTCCGATATCTTAACGTTCTTCATTCTGTCTGACCACTTTAGTCTGAATGTCCAGCTTAGGCACCCGGACTGAAAACTGTTTAACTTCCCCTGGATGGACTTGCTGCTGTTCCGTGACTCTGATTCTGAGAGGAACAAGCTTAAAACTTAAGGAACAAGTTAGGCAGCTTCACCGTGTCAGTCTTTTACTGTACAAAATTCAGCAAAGAAAAGAAGATG
>NW_017729028.1:41077738-41080972 GCF_001723915.1 Gavialis gangeticus
GCTGTGGTTTCAGGGGCACCAGCTCAAGTATAACTAGATGGGGAGACCAAGGAGGGGAACAGCTGCGGGCTTTTCCAGACACATTTCAAAGATCTTTATACGACGTGATTATAATGTAGATTGAACAATCAAGGAAAAGCAATAACAAATGCTTCTAATGGAAAAATTAGCCCTTGCAAATAGCAAAGTGAACTATTGGAAGGGGTACTATAAAGCCACAATAATTAGAAAATGGTGTACAAGGACACTGAATATTTGGACTGTAGTATATTTACCCAGAAGGAACTGCTGATGAAACATGGACATTGATGCATACCGTCCATGATGATTTTATGATCTGTTGTCATTGGGAAGATCAAAACTGAATTTTAATGGACTCAGTCTCAGGATAATATCAGTGCTGAAAGATCCTGTACACTTAACAGGATGTGATGGATGACTCTAAATTCCAAAAGTTTATACTGGAGTACATAAACTGCAAGTATTTTAAAAGCTAACCAATTAAGAAACTTAATATAACATAACACAGAGATATGGGAGTGTTGGGTGGGATCCTGTGGATGTATAATGACTGAACCTCTTTCACAGTTCAAATAGCCAAGAAGACATGGAAACAGAAATTCTTCTTACCAGCATTATAAAACATCCAAACTACAGATCCTGGGAAGTTAACAGTGAAAGAGATTTAGTAGATGACCTTGATAATGTTGCCTACCTCCTTATCACTGCAGAATGATTTGCTACACTAGGAACTCATAAGCATTGTCTTGCCTATGACTTGTTAATAAAGACAACATCCTAAATGTCAGTTCAGATTTTAAATACTTTCATTCTCAGGCAAGAATTTCTCTTCCACCTAAAATTTCCTTTGTTTCTTTCAATCCAGTTATTCCTAAGTTATACCAACTAATAACTCCCAAAATAGTAACTTCTCCCTGCTTTGGGGTATGCACCTCCTATTACTTTATTATTTTGCCACTATTTTCCCTGCCAGCCCTATAGTGTACAGAGTACATTAATTTAGTTCTTTCCATCTCCTTCTGTATTGATAACTGTTAGGATACAGCGAGCCAGTTTATTGTTGCTCTATATTGTCAGAAACCAGATGGAGAAAACAGGATGGGGGGAATACTCTCCCAAAAGAAAATGCTTATTTTCCACCAAAAAATTTCAAGCCAGGAAAACAAACATTTATGAGCCAGCCTCTCTTGCTAGCATACATCTCCTATAATGTATTATTTCCCATCTCTCCCCATGAGAAAAGCACCTCCCCACAGCACACCATGGAAGACAGAATACAGATAGAGAGCCCACCTTATGCGAAGAATATGCACACATGGCATCAAACTACACCATCATGTGCAACCAGGGGACCTGTCTGGATCAAATTACTTTGGGTACTGAGCAAAAACTATTTTTTCTTTTGTTTTTTCAATGAAATATGAAATTTTCCCCAGGAAATAAAATGGTTTTTGTAAAATTCAAAAATTATTTTTCTCTCAGCCTGAATCCTAAACTTTTAAACAAAAACCCAAAACCTTATATTTTAAAGAACCAGTCATTATCAGTTGAGTTACAGCAATTTCACCTTTGAGGCTGACAAAGTTTATTTAGTAGCTTGCATAACATCTCACATCCCAGACACTGCTTTGGACTGCTGAAGCATTGATTCTCATTAAGGACCAGAATAGACAAAAACTGATAGCTAATACAAAGTAAGAGCTATTAGATGCCGATTCCTTGCCAGTTAAAACAGAAAAGAGCACCTAGGAGATCCTGTAGACCAGAGAACTGGTATTGGAATATAAAGCCTTTTGATTATACATTAAGCTAAAGTTGAAAGATGTCACCATCCAATGACCATGATAAGAAATAGCTCGTGTGACAAGAGTTTGGTGGTCTCAGCCTAGTTCTCAACAGAAGAATATCCCCATTACAAAAGGCACCACAATTCAGCAAGCTTATTGCCAGGCTCAGCAGAGAAACCATGGTTACAATAAACCATGGTATGTTGTATTCCTTGCCACCTGAATGGGGTCCCTTGAGTTCAGAGCTCAGCTTTGATGGTGAGGCTGTGTGGGAGGAGATGAACAATGCAGCTGTCTGTCAGTATGTTTGGAGGGGTCGGCGGCAGTCCCTCGAAGTTGAGGATGACATGCATCAGGCTTGATGGGTCTTCAGGTGACTGAGGAGCCTGATTCTGGATACACATATTCGTTGGCAATGGGGGCATGTTGTTGCGTGGGGGAGTGGGATTTGCAGCCCCAGGTTGGTCTCCTTCTCCTTGCTCTGCCACCGCCATTCCACATCAGTATCGAGTCGTTGGGCCTCAAAGTGGTGCACACCTTGGTGGACCAGGTGGTGCCGTACCGAACAGTCAGCAGCTTGCTCCTCCCAGCCATTGGTGTCGATGCTTCCATGCTTGAGGGCAACCTTGACTGTGTCTTTGTACCGTTTTCTTTGGCCGCCCTTTGAGCGTTGGCCAACGGAGAGCTGAGAAAAGAGAATCTGGCGAGGGAGGCAGTTCTCGGACATCCAGACACAGAGGAATGAACAGTGCAGCTGTCTGTCAGTATCTGTTTGGAGGGGTATATAAAGGACATCATTTGCCAAGAGTATCAGTCCAGTATATCCTGGGACTGAGTTCCTTCACGTTCCTTCATGGAATACAAGGCACTATGCAGACTCCTCAGCTTGGCAGTCTCCAGTCAGCTCTTGACTAGAGCCTTTGACCCTAGCCCTATCCCTGTTTTTAACATAATTTGTATCTGATAATCTGTTAATGTGTGGAATCTGTTCCCCTCCCTTTGATGCCAGACTTTTGTTCTAGGTGGGTTTAAGCCCAACCTCCCAGAATTCAAATAAAATAGCACTTACAGAGGCAAAGTTCCTCTAGACAATGTCCACAGACTCCTGGGACTCCTTTGTGGAGCAGTAGCTTGTGTGGACTCTCATCTTGGCAGCCCCCCACACAATATTTTATATGTGGTTTTAAACTTTTGACTCAATCCCCCACACACGCTTGCTTTAGCATGTTTTCATCCCAATTACCTCTTATTTTCCAGGTCTTGCATCCCATCCCTCACCTGATTGATGAGTTCTGCTGATGTCCAGGTTTCTCTGTCTAGGGTCACCTTGTGACTCCCTTGATTTGTGCCATCTCTATCCCTGTTTGTTAATTTATTGTACTTCCCCTGATTTCTCTTAGTATGATGCTGTATGTTAGAGATGGTT
>NW_017729028.1:41085972-41098281 GCF_001723915.1 Gavialis gangeticus
AATTTACTGTCCTTCCCCACCCCGCCCACCCTGGATCTGGTTAAATCCTAAGTGATTCAACTCCTCCCTTATGGGCACTGACAGATGTGCATCTCCCCACTGTAACTCATGGCACTTCACAGAAAGTGCCATGAGTTACAACAACTCCTCTGACCCAACAGATTTTCAAGTCAAGCTTCATTTCAAATCAAGCTTCATTTTCAAATCAAGCTAAAGACAGCAACAGGAGTTGGGCTGGGCTGCATCAGCCCAACCCTGCTCCCAAGCTCAAACTGATAGAAGTTAATGAAGGTACTCTGCTTTGGAGCACCTTCATCTGAACCCTCATGTAACAGGGATTAATTTGTCACTCATTGGCACTTTTAAATCACTCTGCAGCCATGCACTTCTGTCAGGGCATGGCTGTAGAGTGCTTTTAAGAGGCCGATTGTGTGACAAAATGTCACTTCTGTCAGAGCCCTATCTGTGGCTCTGTGACCTACAACAGTCCCTGGTTTTCATTCTCTGTCCCCACTTCAGATATGGATTCCATGACCTCTCCCTCACTTGAGGGGATTGGCTTTTTGTTGTGGTGGTAGGCTCCATCCAGTGGGCCACAATCTGGATAAGCCAGAACATTTCACCAACACAGAAAAATTACAAGGAAAACTCAACATTATTATTTTACTGTATTTCCCCCCTTTTAAATTACAGGCAGAGGTTTTTGAAAAAACAAAGTTTGTTAACATTGATGTCTTGCTCTCCACATAGTTATTTATCCAGAAAATCAACTGAAAGTCTTAAAATTTCCTCTCGTAAGACAATGCA
Organism: Gavialis gangeticus; assembly: GCF_001723915.1. NCBI lineage: Eukaryota > Metazoa > Chordata > Crocodylia > Gavialidae > Gavialis > Gavialis gangeticus. The sequence goes on from NW_017729028.1 coordinate 41,086,780, forward strand.
GATACTTCTCAAGCAGAATTTCTCCCAGTTTTGAAAGGCAAGCTGAAAACTCAGCCACCAACCAGTTGTGGAGGTTTGAAACTGTTTCAACAACCAGGAAGGCTGTTCGTTATAAATGACCTTGTCAGATTCCTTTAAAATTAGACTCACGATGCACCCATCCAATTTGCAGCCTTTAAAAGGAGCCTTTCCACCCTGTCACTTTGATTAGACTGAAGCAGTTGTCTTTTTATATTCTGCTTTGAAAAGGCTGGCAGTGTTGCAAATTAGCTGCTACATTTCATTTCCAAAGCAGGGCTTGGCTACATGGGGGTGGACTTTATGGTCAGATAAACAAAGCTATAGGGTGATATAAAGAAGAAAAAGAAAATGGGTACTGAAATGTATATACTATATGATGAGATGAAGTATAAACATAACACTGGGAGACAAGGACAGCTAAAGTCCAATTACAGCCCTTCCAATGACATGGTAATTTTTCCGTCCATATAGATGCTGATTTAAAACTGAAGTAATACAATTTCAAATAAATAGCTATAAAATGGGTTTGGAGGGGAATATACACATTTGTGTCAATTAAACTATGTCTTAGTTTTCCTAGTTGAAATATATGTGACATGGTGATAAATCACACTTCCAACACAGTAATGTTACAAAAATGAATTATTGGGTTAAAATGGATCTAATCCTATTTTGTTTAGCTCTGTAGTCACTGGGATTGGCCCTACGACATAAATCAGGGAAAAACTGAGCCAAATGATCCTAAAGGCAATAGCCCCATGTGTATTGTTACAGTATTCTTCCTCCACATTTAATGTATTCAAAAGTCCATTTTAAATAGGCTGCCCTGAAAAAACTCTACACTTGTTGTTCCCCTTTACGCTCCTGTCTCAGGGCAAAAACAGAGTTGGAAGAAATGCAGTTACCAATCCTCCCAATTTTATCCGGGCTTTAGGATTTACCTGCCTTGAAACTGCTGGATAATACACTTCTTTGCCCTGTTTATTGCACTGCGAGATCTTTATGTAGCCTCTGAATAACGAGCACAAATCTGTAAACCCTCGTTCCTGTATTAGCAAAAGTTTGTAGGATCAAGACTGGCAAGGTTCTCTGGGTAGATGTGATCTCTTTTATTAGACCAACAGAGTAGTTGGAAAAAAGTTTTTAGCAAGCTTTCAGGAATCTTTAGTTGCTCTCAAAGATGCATTTGCATTCAATCTTGAAATATTCGCCATATCTTGGCTTTCCTGGGCCAGTGCTTTCAAGCAGGTTTTTTTGTTAGTTTGCTTCATTTTAACCTTGCATTCTGGAATGCCCTGGCACTAGTTTCCCAACATGTTTGTCCTGGTTAATCACCATGAAAAATGTCCTATTCTTCTGGCGTCAAAGGGGTTCCTATGTCACTGACTAATTGTAAAAACAAACCTCTTCCCCTTGCAGCACTCAGAGCCATTTGTCACAATTGAAACGTCAACCACAATGCAGCCTCCATCTTCAGTGCATAAAGTTATGACAATTGTACACAATGCCTAGTGATTTGCTAGACTGTCTTTTGGTCTATTATACCTGAGGGCAAAGGTTACAAACTCCCAAATCCTTCTGGAAATGCTATTTACCCACCTGCCTTTGTGAGGAATGGCTTGGAGAGACTGACTTGTCTTTCTTTGTTATTCATCAAGGATTTGGGAAAAAAACCTCCACAGCTTAAAAAGGGTTCTTTACTAGCACCCCTTCCAAGGAAGCCCAGAGGACACGTCTGGCGGGACTGACAGAAGGCAGTTTTATGGTTTGCAAAGCTCAAAGCAGAATGGAGCAGGGAAACCTCAAGAGTATAAATAATTTGCCTTAAAAGCAAATCGTATCTGAGTGCTGGGTACATCTGGTGCCTGATCCTACCACAACGGAGGACGAAGGAAGTCATTGCCGTTTCCATTTAGGACTTGACTCTTCTTCTGAACCAATATTAGCCAGAAATAACTATCGATAGCAAGGGGATTCCACTGGATTTTTGACTCTCTTTCACATCAGATGCAGTTTTCCTTGACTCTCTCCAGGAAATATTGGATCTAGTGACTGATGCTAATCTCTTCATTCGATGAGGATGAAATCGTGCGGTTCTGAGTCCTGGCCCTGACAGCCAAGCAATGTGTGTGTTTTGGGGAGAGGGCTGCTTGACAGCATCTGAGAATCTCTGTCCATCAAGGTTTTAAAAAATAATTGACAGCCAGTAGTAATGCTGCATTTATAAGGCTTCGTTTGATCCTAAGCTCATGGATCTGCCCTCTGATACTTATAACGGCCTTTTATTTACACCTTTTCATCACTGCGACACTCCCTGCCTGAGGTTTATTGCCATTATAAATTTCCGCTCCCTGTATTTGAAATAATACAGATAAGCAAGAATGAGGTGATGGATGCAGGGGATAAAAGGCCTATTTTGCTGCCTCAGTAGACAGGCCAGAAAGATGTGCCATTTTAACAGCCCGCACTCCATCGTGCTGCTTAGAAGGCATGAGCCACCAAAGAGCAATGCGGTGAACAATACAATGAACTTCTCCTGCCACCAATAAAACTGTCTCATGAGGGAGACTAATGTTTTTCTGAAAGGGCCAACAACTACTGAATTACCAATCTATTCCAGCACTAAAATTAATCACTGGTGCTAAAGGAGCTAAGAATACATTTGGTCTCCTCTTTGCCTTTGCCTGGGATTTCTAGAGAAATAATGGTTTCTTTGGGGGCAAAGCCCTCCCCCACTCCGTGTGCATAAAGTGTGCAGGAAAGCACATCAGAGGAGTGAAAAAGAAGTCGGTGCAAAGCTCTCATTAGCTTCAGTGGTATAGGATCAGGCTAGCAGGGAAGTGGAAAGGTGGACAATATGTTGGATGAATGGCAAGAAGAGGTCCCTCCCAAAATCTCTTGTTTTTGGTAAATGATCGGGCTGCTCTGAAAAGGCTGTATGGATGACTGCCTGGCAGAAGACAGGTGGGGGTCTCGCCGAAGGCTCTGTGCCTTTCTGCAGCAGAAATCACCTTGTGATAAAGATCCTTTGTATGCCTTGCAAATATTACAGTGAGAGCTAACACATATCACCGGGATCACTTATTAATACTTTACAATGTAGGCAAAGCTACATAGGCTAGGGACAGGCATTGCCTAAACCAGTTTGACCTAAATCAGTTAAGTCTAATACTACATTCAACCAGGTTTATCTCAAACCAGTTTCAGCCATTTTCAAACTAGCTTATGTGCACTGAACATCTGTTCTGTTACAGCTGTAAACCAGTTTCTGATCACTTAAACCGGTTTACGTGTAATGTCTGTCCCAAGCCATAAAAATCACAGCACCCACACGACAGTGCAGCCATTGCTGGAGTGCAGCATGGCAGCTGTTCAACAGGGCATGGCAACACAGCACAGAGGTTGAATGTGAAGACTTTTTTTCCCAGTTAAAACTGTACAGGGATAAGGTAAATGAGCTTATGTTGATTTGAGCCATGGCGTCCCTACTCTTTGGAAACGTGCTGTGGGGTCAGGACTTTTAAACAGGACCAATATTAGAAGAGGAGGCATCTCCAGTGCAGTCTCCAGAACAAAGGGTCTCTATTAAGATTGGATAAAAGGAAGCAAATTATGGATGCTTTTCTCTACCAAACTCTATCTATATAACACTTCTGGCTCTTCACCCCTCACCATGTAAGTCCAGTCTCCCTTGCCCAACACACTCCTCCAATCCTTGAAGTACCTTTTCCAATCATGTAAGTATTGTTATTACAGATGGACGTGAGCAACAATGTGGGTCTGATCCCAGACTTTCCAAACCTCAGAGGTTCTCTTTTCCGTGCTCTGGTTTGGTTCATCACAGCCACAGCGGTCAGCTACAGAGTTTCATCCGCTCTTCCTTCCATTTCAGGGATACTCAGCGTTAGTACCTGGCTACGGACCAGTCCCAGCTCTCAATTAGATGAGCTCTGCAAGAAGTGACGTGCCATTGGAGCCCTGCTCTGGGCTAACCTCACAGGAGAGAGTGGTTTGCTCTGACAATAGGTACTAGACAAGGGCATCGCCCTCTAATAACACCTACTCATGGCACACAGAATATGTCTTAGTTTACAGCAATAATAAAAAAAAAAATCCTATGCAGCTTTATGTCTTGAAGATAAGTTGGAAAAAACAAACCCTAAATTTATTTAATCGTGTTGGTGAATCAGGATTTCAGTTAGAGGCCATGTGTGAGAGGCCAATTAAATATTTTGTCAGTTCCCTCTAATTGTATGTTCCTGCAGCTTACTTAGTAATTACACTCAATGGGTCTAAATGAAATCAGCGTATTACCTGCTCACTGATGAGCAATAATTGTATTTTGCATATGGGGTTTTTTTCTTAATGTTTCTGAAATATGCCCTGCAGACTGAATTTGCCATGCGTTCAGAGCCTGAGCTAAACCCACTTCAAGGACAGTCATGGGTGGGAAATTAATACAAGCAATCTAGCTCTGCTCCCTCTTCTCAGGAAAATTTCCCTCTGTCCCTATATCTTACTCAAAACACAAAAACCCACCCCACACAAACGCTTTCCTGCCAAACACGTAAATAGGGGAACTTTCCAAGCCAATAAACCTTCACTTAGAGATGAGCTGCTAGAGTGTCTTCAGTAAATTAGCACAATCTGCTCCAAGCAGGTTCCTCAGCTGAACCAGAATACAAAACCTAGGACTGCTTTGTGGCATAGGCGCCAGGGGCAGGTAATTATTTTGGGCAGAGGGCCGCTTACTGAGTTTCGGCAAGCCCACACTGTTCAACATCTTCATCAGTGACTTGGACGAGGGGGTAAAAAGCACCCTGTTCAAATTTGCTGATGACACTAAGATGTGGGGGGATGTGGGCACACTAGAAGGAAGGAACAGACTGCAATCGGACCTAGACAGGTTACAAGGGTGGGCGGATAAGAATAGGATGGGATTCAAAACAAGTGCAAGGTTGTCCTCTCCACAACAGAAGGCTGAGGGGGGATCTAGTGGCCTGTTACAAACTAGTCAGGGGGGACCAGCAGGCATTGGGGGAGTCCCTGTTCCCCCGAGCACTGCCAGGAGTGACCAGGAATAACAGTCACAAGTTGGCAGAGGGTAGGTTCAGATTAGACATCAGGAGGTGCTACTTCACGGTCAGGGCGGCTAGGATCTGGAACCAACTTCCAAGAGAAGTGGTGCTGGCTCCTACCCTGGGGGTCTTTAAGACAAGGCTAGACAATCACCTTGCTGGGGTCGTTTGACCCCAGTACTCTTTCCTGCCATGGCAGGGGGTCAGACTCAATGATCTGCTCAGGTCCCTTCCGACCCTAGAAACTATGAAACTATCAAGGGCCGCATGACAGGCAGCGCAGGGCAAATTAATATTAATTTTCTAAATTTTGTAGGGGCCCTGCGGGCCGGATAGAATGGCCTGGCAGGCCACATCCAGCCCCTGGGCCACATTTTGCCCACCCCTGGAACCAGTGCAAATCCCCACAACTAAGACAGCATGGCAGAGACTTGCCAGAACAACATCCTAATCTCACACTTTGTACAGACATTTTGCACACAGAGATGGACATTGAAATCACTTGCACAGACTCCACATGTGGGTTTCATTAAATGCTTTTCATTTACCTCCTCGTGGGTTGTGACAGCACTCTCTGCTCAGTTAGCACCAGAGCCTGGATACTGCAGCAAGTCTCTTATATTGTGCCACTCCTGCTATTCAGAACAGGATCTCTGTGTCTCTCTCACTTCATCTTAAAATCTCCTTTAATATTAGAATATTTTTTCCCTTTGCTCCCACTTTTTTCTAGTTTCTCTCCCTCTCCACTGTAACTAAATAACTGTATCACTAAGCTTGCTCAGAGGGCTTGGAATTTGGATCGTGTGAAAGAGGCTGCACAAAATTGAAGCCAAACTTGGGTATCTAAACGTAGGCCTCCCCAGAAGCAGCCCATATGTCAGAGACGTTGGATAGATGCAGCTCCCCTTAGGCTATTGGCCACATGGATTGTTGTGAGACTGTCAGTGCGTGTTGCCAACAACTGCCGAAGTGCAGACTCATTTCTAATGGGTAAGTATATAAGTACACAGTTCCCCACACCCACCAACCCCTGCCCCCAGTCAGTGCAGAGTGGAAGTCACTGCAATACAAAGCTGTAGGAGCCCACCCAAGGATGACAATGTTACAGGGCAGCATGAGCTAAACGTTGGCAAGAGCATTTGCTGGCACCTGCACAAACAATCCTCCAGTGGACTCCCAGCGAGAAGGAAAGAGCCAGCCTGCCAGCAGAAAAGCAACGCACTAGAGAGCAAGGGAGGGGGACCTTCCGCGCTCAAATGGTTTATAATTACATCAAAAATAAAGGCGGAAGACAGCAAAATCCCTGCAAAAGAGAACCCTCACTGCAAAAGATTAAGCAGGGAATGAATGGTGATCGCACAGAAGCAAACAGATTCATTGGAGAAGATACTTACTTGGCCTGCACTTGTACCACACGATGAGGTACTTGCCGGTTCTGGGGCACGGGTCTATACCAAACAGTCGGCTATTGACAAGAAACTGGCAGCTCCGTCTGTCCTGGCACTCATCCAGGATTTTCTACATAGGCAGGTGCATATGCACACACACACACACACACACACACACACACACACACACACACACACACACACACACACACACACATACAGAGAGAAACAAAAAAAATAGAAAAACAGGAGCACTTTAGTATGGATAAAAGAGCGTATCAAATGGAGACAAGCTTTAGAACAGCAGTGGGATCTTGGCTTTGCTGAGGCAGTCTAGGGAACTTGCATGGAGGGGTCCCAAATGCTTAGTATCCTGGAGGCTAAGAACTCTTCCCAGCATTGTTGGGTACATACACAATAGCCCTTCCCATAAACTAGCCCCATTAAAAAACCAGAATGCAGGCAGTGTAGCACCTTGGAAACTAACTGGTTCAGAGCAACATATGCCTTCCTATTATTCATAGCATCTGATGGGCTAGGGACAGACATTCAAAAAGTCTGAGGCCGAACTGATTCAATCTAGTCTAAACTGGCTAGGCTGAACCGGTTTGTAACTGTTCAGACATCCCCTCTGGATTAAGGTAATTTAGGCACATTCCTGTAGTGGCTCAAGCTAGGCTAGAAGCTGTGGGGTGCTAGAGCAGCCCTCCCTTCCCTTCCACAGTGCTGACCTGAGGGGACATGGCCAGGCCTCAGCAGGACGCTCTGATTAGGGAGGGGTTCCCCCACTCCTGACCAGCCCAGCAGGGAATTCATAACAATGTGCATCACCCCTAACTCAGTGTTTATCACCTCATCAGAAAACAAAGCCTCTCTCCATTAGTTCAAGCTCTTCTTAAGCAGCTTTTCCAAGGAAGGAACTGGTCTCCCACAGCACGGACCGTAGCCAACATGTGGTCTGCTAGGGGAAGCCAGGAAGATTCCTGCAGACTCTGCCAGAGCTGCAACCAGGGAGCTGAGGGGAGGGGAGGGGCCAGCCCTGCTGTGAAGCAGAGTCCCGGCCAGCCCAGAGAGCATGATGGGATGCTGGGGGAGTCTGATTTAACTTAAACCAGCAATGGGTCTGGGACAGACATTGCATAAACCAGTTAGACCCAAATCTGTTAAGCCTGATACACTACATTCAACCAGGTTTATCTCAAACTGGTTTCAGCAATTTTAAAACTGGTTTATGTGCACTGAACATCTGTTCCATTACAGGTTTAAACCAGTTTCTGATCACTTAAACTGATTTATATGTAATGCCTGTCCCTAGCCATGAAGTTAGGTTGTCAGCTCCTGAGGTACCTGACTTCAGACCAACACAGCTAACTATCTCCCTCCATTTACAAGAGATTTTGTACCCAATTAACTTTAGACATTTAAAAACAAGGCTTCAGTTAAAACAGCACAAGTCTGCATATAAACAAGACCTTAGGGTAGGCTGCTTTAGGAGAGTGGACTGGAGTTTACACAGTGAATACCAGACCATTAAAACATATATGGCCAAATTCTGATCACACCACCATTATGGTTGTTGCTGTTGATTTGTTCACGAGCTCTGGATCCCCCACCCCTTTGCTTTTAAAGGAGGTCTTTTCTTGATTAGATACGAAATTTTGGTCATTCTAATAATGAGCAGATATAGCAGGAACAGAGAGATACAGCTAACTTAAGTTTAGCTTGTTTCTCCCTCTCCCCGGCTGGTTTTCTTTTAGCTGAACTCATCCAGGGCTTGCGAGTCTGATGAATTCTCTCCCCTCGAGTACTTTTGGCATTGCCTGCTTATGCAGTCCTCTTCCCCCAGCACCCGCCTCACACCTCCCCATCCACAACCTACTTATATAACTCCATCTTCAAATCCACAGGGGCAAGACATTCTGTCTCCTGTTAGAAAATAGCTTCATTAAGAAAGATTAATGATTTTTAGCCCTATGATCCTTTACAGCTCAAGGGGGGAGCAGTATTAAGTGGGGCAGTAATTAAGTTTTAAATTCGGCTGGATGACTTGGGTGGTATTTACCTACCCCTGCAGAGCCCCTAAAGCTTTAAAATTACCATAATGTTTGCCTGACACACATGAACCTGTCAGAGCATTTTGACTGAGACCACAGAGTGAGGTAATTCATTGGCCTTGTTAAGTCCCTGCTTTACGGCATGCTGAATTCCCTTCCCAACCCGATTAATTTTTGCTTGCAAGGAGACTTCAGAAAATTCAGAGTCTCAAAAGTTCTCCCAGGCTCCCTTGCAGACACTCTCTCTTTATTCTTCTCCCTGCCCCTTTCTTTCATGCTGACCTTTTCTCTCTCCCCACCAATAATCCTGCTACTGTACCATACATGCAGAACCTTTCTTTGCTTTCGGACATACTTTCCCCGTGCCACAGGGACCCTCCATCTACTCTCAAACCTTGATTGCATGTTCCATAAGTCTTCCCTAGCCTACACCTCTTATTATTAGGGAAGATGGGCATAGATATCGGCAGGAGCAGCAGAAGCAGCGGTTCTTGTTTAGATGACTTAACCATTTCCATTTCAAACCCCCTCGTTTTCGGTCATTCAGCACTTCCTGCAGCCTGCACCTTTGGGCTGACATTTGCAAGAGTTTGTCTCCGTGGGAAGTGGCATTTTATTTTTGAGCTTAAACAAAGATAATTCATCCATTTTGTGAGCAAAGCAAATGAAGAACACATGCTGTGCTTTGCTGGTTATAAAACTTAACACAATCCTTGTGACCTTTACAGTGTTAGCTGATGGAAAGGCACGAAAACAGCCTTTAGCAGAAAGAGGTTCTTGGAAGTTTCTACACACAGTTAGTTATAATTTGACTGAGGTATGAACATTACATACCCCACGCAGATCCAGCCCTCTGGATCCAGCCTCTTTTCATATAGCTCAGAAAGCACATTGGTAAGAAGGATAGGACGCTACTCACCCAATGCATGATAATAGTTTCCTACAGAGTGCAGTGATGTGTGAGAAAATAAGGGGAAGTCTCCAAACCCAAACACCAGTTCATTTTGTAAGGTGCACAGAAAATTATGTAAGTGTGCCCCCTCCCTGAGCCCTGGCTCATTTAAAAGGTTCGGCTCCAATTGGACCGTTAATTACTAACCTACATCAAGAATACGGGAGTGAAGAGAAGACCCTCAAAAAGTATTCTTGCCTCTGAGAAAAAAGATTTCTTCCCTCAGGAAGGCAGAGTCCAGTTCTTGGTGAGCATCCACATTCATTCCCATCTGAGTGGTATTGTCAAAAGTCTTTAATTGGTCTAACTGCTCCAAATGAACCGCTCTTTCACTGGAAGTTATCACTGAGCTCCTGAATAAAGCATATAAAACATCTGCCTGTCCTACTGAGCAGTATGCCTCCAGACTCACCTCTACATGCCATGCACATCATATAAAAACTGCCAAAAACTTAGGTTTTTCCAATCTAAGTGATCATCTGACAAAACTAACACCTTGTGTGACTTCATTAGCATGCAGCCAGTTTGCTCATTTGGTAATACACCTCTGAGCTCAAGTTGTAGCCACAATGCTGTAAACCACAGACAAAGAAGTTTAGCAAGAAAAGCTTCCTGTTGATTCTCTCATTTTACATCCTCCTTCATTTTTTCCCAGGTACTGTAAAGCTGAAGAGATGGAAAAGTATGACAAAAATACAAGAAAAGTCCTTGACCAGTCTGGACCTGTGTTAAGACCTGACACATAGTATTAGCCATAACTGACACACAATCGACTGATTACATCAGCATCATCTGGTGGGCCCTCTGCTAGTACAAAATAAAGTCACATTGTATTATAAAAACCATGCTAGCAGAGGAAGAAGGGAAAGAATTCCTGTCTGGCTCAAAACAGGGGGAAGACACATTAATTGTCTTGTGCAATTTTATAATTGGGTTCCAGTGGTAAATCAAGCCAGAGGGCTGACAGCCAGAGCCCAGGAGGGAAGTCATGGCAGTTTAAATCCATTCCATTCTCTGCACCCTAATCAAGTTGAGAAGCCCTGAGATTTAGGAAAGATAAAGTAAGCAAAAAAAAGGTAAATTTAACAAAAACAAACACTAGTTGAACCTCTGTGATTTATGCCCCTGATTAATCTCCCTTCAGTGACCTGGGTCTTAAAAGCAAGAGAGGCCTCAAGATCAAAATCAGGTCTTTCCTGTGGAAATGCAGTAGGAACACAGCTGATAAGCTTTGTGATACTTGCTAGTGGGGTTTGGATATTATGAGGAAGATATGTTTAACAAGCAAAACTAGACTGGAGCTCTGCAAAGGAGATGTTTTAAAACCTTGCCCCCAAAACACACACACACTTTTCCCCTCTTCCAGGTACTCATTAGGAATTGCATGCTCTATATATCATTCATTTAAAGTACTCCAAACAGTGTTAGCACATGAAGGCAAGGCTCTGTCTATTTGGATCAAGGGTGAAATCCTGGCCCCAGAGGCAGTGATCAATTGCAAACCTTCCATTGACTTTAACAAAGCCAAAATTTCACCCAGGGCAGCTCTGCAAACAGCATCAGTCATGAAAAGGACACAAAGATGACCTAGGACACTTCAGAAGACAAATCTAGGAACAAAATTCATAAGCTAGGGACAGAAGTTACACATAAACTGGTTTAAACCTGTAACAGAACAGAAGTTGAGTGCACATAAACCAGTTTCAAAATGGCTGAAACTGGTTAAAGATAAACCTGGTTGAATGTAGTATCAGACTTGACTGATACGGATCAAACCAGTTTATGAAACTTCTGTCCCAGACCCCTTCCTGGTTAAGTAAAATCACAGTCCCCCAACATCCCAGCATACTCTCCAGACCTGAGCTGGGCTGTGCTGTCTGCTCCAGAGAGCAGGGTTGGCCCTACCCCTCTGCTCCCAAGCTGGAGCAATGAGGGCTGGCTGATGGGGGGCAGCCCGGCTGGAGATGCAGCCCAGTCTGGTGGGGGGAGACTGGGGCCAGAGATGGGGG
>NW_017729028.1:41098692-41100245 GCF_001723915.1 Gavialis gangeticus
GCGGCGGGGGGGGGGGGGGGGGGCGGGGGGGGCCTTGCCCCGGGGGGGGGGGGGGGGAGATGAGCCAGGCTGGGAGAGCCGCACCCCACCTGGTAGGGGGGGAAGGCAGCAGTCGGGGCGGAGCCAGGTCAGGAGCGCCATACCCTGCCTGCTAATCTTTGAAGGCAGCAGTGCTGGGAGAGTCTCAGGGGCTATAGCGCCCCCAAAAGTCACCTTAGCACCCCCACAGCCACCCCTCCCAGTGCCACTGCCCACGCACAGAGACACAGCGCAGTGCTCCCAACCCGGTCCAATCCAACCCAGCCCTCTGCATCTGCATGGCTGCATGGGACAGCCAGGCAGCAGCGCCCTGCAGGTAAGTGTAATAGGGGCTGGGGTGGGGTGGGGCTGTCTCCGTGTGATTGAGAGTGGGGGAAGTCCTGTGAAGGCAAAGTGAGAGAGTAGAGTGTGTGCACCTGTGCCTATGTGTGCTTGTGTCTGTGCATGTGTGTGCGTACATTCAGCTGTAGTTGGGGCAGGGAGCAGGGAGAAGAGGTGGGCATGAGCTCTCCCAGCCCAGCGGGGTCCACCCAGCCTCTTCTCCCAGCACTAGGAGGGGAAGGGGCCCCTCTCCCCACCATGCAGCCCAACTCCCATGTGGGGAGGGGGGCCTCCAATTTTGTGTTTGCCCATGGCCCCAGTACACCTTCATCGGCCTCTGGCAGGCTGTGACTGTGGACTACAAATCCCAGAGGCACATGGAAGCAGGAAGAGGAAGTGATGAGCAACCCTGCAGGTTCCTGCTGCTGTAAGTCTGGACTGCAAATCCCAGAAATCTCAGGAGCAGCAGGAAGAGGAAGTGAACAAATAGCCAGAAAGCCCTGCTCTAGCACCTCCCATCTTCTGACCTGAGCCATTGCAGGCATGTGGCTACATTTTCTGAATAAAAAGTAAATGTCTGTTCACTTCTGTTTCAATTTAATCTGTGCATCTTAGACCTGCAAAGACTGAACTGATTCAGCCTCAGGCTTTTTGACTGTCTGTACCTAGCCATAACCTTACTGGACACTAGAAGCCATGAACTGAACACAGACAATGGTTTTATGGCTAATTACAGTGTACCTGCAATCTCTGCTAATCTCTGCTCTCCACAGGTTATAATGACCGTTTCCCTTTTTGAAAGGTCTTACTCTTCCACTAATTAAGTTATCCTTTGTAGTGCACTTCTCTTGTTTTTAAGTTCCTACATTACAGCCTGTCTTCCATCCCTGTTGGCACACTGCTTTCATTTACATACGCAGTTCTACACAGACCATTTTTCTATCTGTTTTTCAGTTCAAGCTGCCTCTGCTTCTTTCTCAGCCCTGAAGAAGGACATCTTGTGCCCTACCGCTTGTCTAACACCTCTTCTGATTATACAGTTGGTCCTATAAAAGATATCACAAAAAAATCCATTGCTTGCCATGTATTTCATTGACCACCATGGCTACAAAACAGCACTCCAACCCAAAGACACACATTTTCCTGCCCACGCATGAAACAGCACAGAAGGCCCACACTAAATGAGCATCCAA
>NW_017729028.1:41105245-41105789 GCF_001723915.1 Gavialis gangeticus
AAGTAAAATCACAGTCCCCCAACATCCCAGCATACTCTCCAGACCTGAGCTGGGCTGTGCTGTCTGCTCCAGAGAGCAGGGTTGGCCCTACCCCTCTGCTCCCAAGCTGGAGCAATGAGGGCTGGCTGATGGGGGGCAGCCCGGCTGGAGATGCAGCCCAGTCTGGTGGGGGGAGACTGGGGCCAGAGATGGGGGTTAAACACCTTTTTCCCCACTCAAACTTACTGCTGGCTGCATAGGCGAATTAATGCACAGGCCAGCTGGGCACAAGCCCAGGGGCCTCTACCAGCAGTTCAGGGCCCCGGGATGCTCATCACCAAAGAAGTGAAAGCTGCAGTTTTAAACTCAGTGCCTGTTTTTGTCTCCCAGCAGGGAGACAAAAATGGTGCCAAATTTAAAACCACGGCTTTTGCATTTGCTTCCCTGGGAACTGGAAGTGGGGGCCCTCCACCAATGGGGCTAGGGGAGTGGCAGGGCTGGGGCTGGGAGAGCACCACAGCGCCTGGGAGAGGCAGGTGGGCCGGGTGGCACTGTACCCGGGGGG
>NW_017729028.1:41110789-41141496 GCF_001723915.1 Gavialis gangeticus
CACGCACAGAGACACAGCGCAGTGCTCCCAACCCGGTCCAATCCAACCCAGCCCTCTGCATCTGCATGGCTGCATGGGACAGCCAGGCAGCAGCGCCCTGCAGGTAAGTGTAATAGGGGCTGGGGTGGGGTGGGGCTGTCTCCGTGTGATTGAGAGTGGGGGAAGTCCTGTGAAGGCAAAGTGAGAGAGTAGAGTGTGTGCACCTGTGCCTATGTGTGCTTGTGTCTGTGCATGTGTGTGCGTACATTCAGCTGTAGTTGGGGCAGGGAGCAGGGAGAAGAGGTGGGCATGAGCTCTCCCAGCCCAGCGGGGTCCACCCAGCCTCTTCTCCCAGCACTAGGAGGGGAAGGGGCCCCTCTCCCCACCATGCAGCCCAACTCCCATGTGGGGAGGGGGGCCTCCAATTTTGTGTTTGCCCATGGCCCCAGTACACCTTCATCGGCCTCTGGCAGGCTGTGACTGTGGACTACAAATCCCAGAGGCACATGGAAGCAGGAAGAGGAAGTGATGAGCAACCCTGCAGGTTCCTGCTGCTGTAAGTCTGGACTGCAAATCCCAGAAATCTCAGGAGCAGCAGGAAGAGGAAGTGAACAAATAGCCAGAAAGCCCTGCTCTAGCACCTCCCATCTTCTGACCTGAGCCATTGCAGGCATGTGGCTACATTTTCTGAATAAAAAGTAAATGTCTGTTCACTTCTGTTTCAATTTAATCTGTGCATCTTAGACCTGCAAAGACTGAACTGATTCAGCCTCAGGCTTTTTGACTGTCTGTACCTAGCCATAACCTTACTGGACACTAGAAGCCATGAACTGAACACAGACAATGGTTTTATGGCTAATTACAGTGTACCTGCAATCTCTGCTAATCTCTGCTCTCCACAGGTTATAATGACCGTTTCCCTTTTTGAAAGGTCTTACTCTTCCACTAATTAAGTTATCCTTTGTAGTGCACTTCTCTTGTTTTTAAGTTCCTACATTACAGCCTGTCTTCCATCCCTGTTGGCACACTGCTTTCATTTACATACGCAGTTCTACACAGACCATTTTTCTATCTGTTTTTCAGTTCAAGCTGCCTCTGCTTCTTTCTCAGCCCTGAAGAAGGACATCTTGTGCCCTACCGCTTGTCTAACACCTCTTCTGATTATACAGTTGGTCCTATAAAAGATATCACAAAAAAATCCATTGCTTGCCATGTATTTCATTGACCACCATGGCTACAAAACAGCACTCCAACCCAAAGACACACATTTTCCTGCCCACGCATGAAACAGCACAGAAGGCCCACACTAAATGAGCATCCAAGTTGCATTTTGCAGAGACACAGCAATCAAAGGAATTAGATGCATGACTGAATTTGAGAGATGTGCATTCAACATGAAGACTCGGATATAAGTTTTACCATATGATATGAGTTTTACCATTGGTAGGGTATGATATGAGTTTTACCATTGGTATGATGATAAGTGGTATGATGACACCATTGGTATAATGGTAAACTTGGATATAAGTTTTATCATTGGTAGGGTAAAAATACCCTTTAACAAAATATAAGTAAGCCACCTCATGCCAAATGCAGGCTGGGAAAACCCACGGGAAATCCTGCTGAAATCAACAGTTATGCATTGCTGCACCAATATTTGCACTGGCCCAGCGTTAACTCAGACTAGGTCAGGATTTTTTCAGCGACAAGGAACAAAGAACAACCAAGAAAGCTTTAGTTTGTGTGTCACTTACTTCATGTGGCTTCTTCCAAAACTGAGTCCCAAGACCTTCCTATATGTTGCAGAATTTGTTGCGTCTTATATTATATGCTACTGTAACCTCATCAGAAATGAAAGCATATTGAGTTTTCATTCTGGCAAGAGTCTGAGATTCAGAACAAAACTGGCAAATAATCCTGAACAACATACATAAGAAAACCTCAGGCATTCACAAAGAATCCCTCAGTTCTTGGTGTGAATCACAGAGTCAGCTGATTTTTGCAGCAGTGGTGGGCAAGCAGAATGAAGTCCAGGTTGGAGAAGGAGCGCAAAGTGTTATCTCTGTGGCTTAGACCCGTGGTGCCCATCTGTGGCAGCATCGAGCAGCTGCTCCAGTCTGTGTTATGCTGATGGAGCTTTCTATGGTACCAATGCACCCTTGTTATTGTTATTAATTATGTATATTGTGGTGCAAGCCCCAGGCCTGGATTTGGAATTGTGCAAGGTGTTGTACACACCAAAAAAAGCCAACCTCTGCCCCAAGGAACCTGAAGTCTAATTAAACTACATGGTATTGCAAGTTCATTCTAGGTTGTCTCATGAGGCCATTCAATAGCACACACAGCATAAGCATATAACAGTGCAACAAGCATGGCCTTAGAGCAAGATGAAGGCTGAACAAATCCCAAGACATCAATTCAAGTGACAAAATTTCCAGCAAGTTTAAACCTGGCAGGTAGAAACTGAACTGAGAAAACATCCGTGATAAATATTAAGTAATTATCCAATGCTTATATTAAACCTGCATTACTGAGTAGGGCATTCACTAACCACGTGAGTTATGTCCCAGCTCTGAATGGAGAAATACCGATGCGGAAGGTATATCTAGGAGTCACAGGATTAAAGAAAGAGAATGCTTAAAATGCACGGAACAATGAAATCGCTGACAATGAAGCATTATGCTGTCAAAAGTCTCCCGCGGGAGATGATGGAAACCCCATCAGCTAGAATATTCAAATCTAGATGGAAAAAAAAACATTAAATGCATGTGCCCTTGGGAACTGGCCTGTTCCAGCAGGGTGGTGGACTAGGTCAGTCAGTACTGCCTCCAACTTCTATTGTACTGCCTCTAACTTCTATTGCACTAAGGTATGCAAGCAGATAGCTCTGAATTGCATTTTAGTCAAAGCTGAAAATGTCAAGAACAAGGCAAGTTAGAGATTAAACACCTAGATATTATCTCTGCATCTGCAGAGAGGTGGCAACAAAGTCTATTATAACTTTCACATCAACTTTCATTTGCCTGCTATATGCATTGCAGGGAACTATATTCACATTCCCAGCACAACGCAGCCTTTCTGCTGTATATATGCCAACCCAGATCAATTCTTTGACTTTAGACTAAGTTTGGAAAAGTATCGCAGCATTTTCAGAGCATACACTCACAGGCAACCACTAGCAACACACGCCTAGCCCCTACTGCACTGCTGCTTTTCAAGCTGTCGTGTGTCAAAAATCACCAATATTTTCAGCCTTCTCAGACTGACACTGCACTTTTCCTCTGGTAGTATTTGAATGCATAACATAATGAGAGGCAGCAGGGCCTGGGAACACCAGATCTGGCTTCTACACCCAGCTCTGCCACTGACCAGTTGCATGGTCTTTGGGCAAGTCTTTTCCCCTCTCACCCCTTGCCCTCCTTGTGTATTCACCCTATGGAAGAGCTCTGTGGACCATCTCTTGCTACGTTTACATCACAACTAGCCACGCTAAGTTCCTCATCTCTGCTGAGTCCTTACAGTGCAACTGCAACATATATAAAATATATTATATGCTCATTGCTCTGCAGGATGAAGTCAGCAGGGAAAGTGATGCAACAGTCAAAGTCCTTGGCCCTCCTGAAAAGGTGGATCCAGTGACTTGTGAATGCTTTTCACTCCGTTTCACGCTTTTATCCTCAACGTTGAGAACGTTGCAGGAAAACAAGATCTTTCAGGGAAAAGCTACTCACTTCCACTCCCCACCAATTTGCAGGGATCAACAGCTGCCCCACGGTTCATAAGCTGAAAAGCTTATTTGACCTTCCCATCAGCTCGCCATTGCTTCATATTATAGAAACCTCACTGGCAAAGCTGAAAGAGTCAGAAAATCCCACGGTTAAACTGCAAGGAATCCGCTCTCTGTTGCCCAACTGCCTCTCACTCTGGTAGAAAACAGGGGGATACGATGACAGAGAAGGTGTCAGATCTCTCACCTAAAGGATAAAAGGAAATACCACATCAGCAGCCTTAGTGACCCATGTCAGTGATGGCTGACCAACCCGCGGCGAAGGAACGGCTAATGGCTCTAAGGAAAGAAGCCTGATTCAGCTCAAGAGGATTTTACAAACAACCCACAGGGTTTTCTTTACAGGGAAATAAGTCAAAAGGCTGAATTTTGCCCTTGGAAGTTCAGGTCTAGGCTGGCTTCATTAGGAGCTACACATGTATATCAGACAGCTTAATGTAGTTTGCGATCTATTTGACAAACGTCTAGAAGCAGATATACAGCAGATAAAGACTTCTCCGGTGTCTTTTTTATTTTCCTAATAAATACGCTTTGATTCTGGTTTTTGTCACCTTGTTAATATGAAGATAACAGCCTGCCACAAGAGATAATCTATGTATCTGATAACAAGCAGTGTCACACACTTGAGACTGTGGTACTTTCTTCCAGACACTGGAGTCATGTTTAGTGTTGAAAATTAACCACATCGAAAATGCTGATTCAGAAATTAAGAGTCACAGCAAGCTTTTTAAATATAACAAGAACGCCACATCATTTCAGACTTCTTACACTGATCCTTCTAGCTCCGTACCTCACTTTAAATGCAAGGTCAAAATCGCATGCTTTTAGCTCAGTTGATATTTTATAGGGATGCTAATATATGGACTTACTTATTTCTCATCAGGCTACAAAACCAATAATAGTTACACTTTTTCTCCATGCACTGGTGCAGAGATTACACGTGTCTGTATGTGTGTGTGCATGCACGTACATGCGTGCAGAGATATTGTACATAATTATTACACACACACAAAATAACTGCACAGGAGTCCAGTTTCGGCCCCAATCCCAAATGAAAAGTTACACGCACATTTATTTTCCTGCCTAGAATTGTCCTCCCATGGCCAAAATCAGTGGTTTTCCACATATAAAGGAACGTCTTGTTATTAGTCACCACAAGCAGCCAAAGGCCTCAATTGTAAATTGAGGTCTCTGCCTCAAAGGGTTTGCAATTTACCCTGTCAATACTGTATCATGGGAATTTGCATGGACAAAGCAAGATTGTAATTCTCTAACACAGGCAAAGCCATCCAGTAGCTGTGCTGTGTATCAAATTACCAGCAACACTGTCCCCAAGGTGACAACTTTGGTCCAAATCCAGCTCCAACATTAGACGTGGAAGCAGCAGTTAGCCAGTTAGCTTTGCAGCGTAAGTGGTAGTTCAGGCCACTCAAGCAGATTTGTAGACCCTAATCCTCCAAAAAGGTGCAAGCTGCAAAATAGTTATGACAGTGGATGGAGGAGAAAGTAAACCTGTCTACCATTAACCTAACAGTCTGCTAGTTAGGGCATTTACTCAAAAAGTGGAACACCAAGTTCTAGGCTCTGCTCACCCAGAGCCTGTATCAGAGATAGGTAATTATTTGGGCTGAAGGGCCACTTAATGAGTTCTGATGAGCTGTTGCAGGCCAGGGAGCAGACGGGGGGCAGGGAGATACTTATTGATCCTATCCATCCCACTGACCATGGCTGTGAGCCTAAGGAGGGAGGGCTGTGCTCTGTGCTGCTCTGCTGCAGCCAAGGCCAGGCTGGGCCACACAGCACACAAGCTCCTCTGCTCCCCCGGCATCCACCCTCCGCATCCATCCGAGCAGCTTCATGCTGGCATTGTGCAGTCCTGGCACCGCAGCTGCTGGCATCCTGGCCCACATGGGACAAGACACAACACAGTGCGCAAAGTAGTTGTCCTGCCCACCCATTCACCACAATGAACTGGTGCCACCATGCCACACCAGGAAAGTTGGGGGCACCTCCTAGCAGCGCCACAGTGGCTCATCGTGGTGGGGAGGCAGGATGGCTACCCAACATGCTGCATCATGCCCGTCCCATGCATGCTCAGCTGCCAGCAGCTGTGTTGCCAGAACTGTGCAGATGCAGTGCTAATGGGAAGCCAGGGAGGGGGGTAATGGATGTGGTGGGAGGGAGGGCACATGGAGGAGTCTGCATGCCATGCACCGCGTGGCCCAGCCCAGCCCCAGCTGCAGCAAAGCACAGCAGCACAGGGTGCAGCCTGCCATCCTCAGGATCCTGGCAGCACCCATCAGGCTGGGTAGGATCAACTGGTAGGCCAGATACAGCCCACAGGCCATATTTTGCCCACCCCTGCTATATCTCCTGTTTCACAAAATGACCCCCTAACCACCACGGTAGATGCCCAGCATTGTCAACAGTTCCCTTTTCTTGCATCTGGCCAACCAAACAGCCAAGAGGGGAAGATAGGTGGGACCAGAGGGAGGACCATGCTAAGAGATGGGCACTGCCCTGAAAAGGAGTGGGGACCGTGGGCTCTGCCCTCTGCCCTCAATGATGTTTCTGCATTTCACATTTAACAGCCATTGGATTAAATGGACAGAAAGAAGTGGGAGAGCCTCTGCCCTGCTGGGGCAGAGGCAAGGGAAATGTATTATTTGCTGAAAAATAACGTGGACTGGCTCATCCCCACTCAAGCTATAATCGAGTTCAGGTTGGATGGCCTAATAGTCTCAGCTGAAAAAGATATCTCCAAGCATATACTTACAAAGCAGAAGTGGCGCACCTGTTTTTGCCAACAGCCTTTTTGCTAGGGGTCTCAGCCAAGATATGAGACACCTCGATTCAATTCTACCCCCTGCCTGAAGGTGACTCGGACCCTTATTTCCTACCACCCTGAAAAACACCCTGGCCACCATACAAGAGGGGTGGATATGAGCCCTCCCCCCATTAAAGCTGGAATCCTAAATATTTTCTGGACCAACGAAAATGAGACTGTATATCCCAGTGGTTAGGGCATGGACCTGGTTGGTAACACACCAGGGTTTCAGTCCCTGCTCTAGTGAGTATGCAAGCGTGCGATGTGAAACAGAGCACCTTTGACAAGAAAGACTGAGAAGGGCTCCTGCCAGAAAATCCTTCTGGGCATTAAGGAAGAGATGCTGTGTGCATTCATTCTTTGGCATCCATCATCATAGCTTTGATATGCACTCCTGGCTCATGCTGGGACTCTGGTTTATAATGGCCTTGTCAGAAATAATCAGTGCAGGACTCTAAAGCAGAACTGCGGAAGGGAGAGAGCACAGGGCCGGGATGGTGCGCTGGTACAATTAATGTGCTCTGCTTGTCCCAAATCTAATATGGCCAAAGTTCGCTCTAACTTGGAATGAATGGGTGGGTATTTCTCCCCACTTCTTTATGTGAACTTGGTCAAAGAGGCTTCCAGAAAATGGCAAAAGCTGCTCCAGGATTTACTTTAGCTGCTATCACAAGGTATCTCACACTACCAATTCTAAGATCCCCAGAACCCAAACATGAGGGCTGGATGTCTAAAAAAAGTGCCTTAAGTATGAAGACAGGCAAGCAGCATCTGATTTTCCACACACCTTTAATCTGTTCTTTTGATCTCCAGTCATTCAGGTTGTCCCAATGGCTAATTAGAGACCCAGTCCCTTTGAAACCAAAATCCCCATATGAATGGCCTTTTATTGCTTGGCTTCCAAAGTCTTGACACGTTTGGATATCTCACGTCGAATCTGACTTTTACTGTTTTCGAATAACAGAAATCTATAGCTCCAGGTCACTGACTTAATGTTCCAGACATGCATTCCCAGGTGGCGTACATTTTGTTTCAAATGAAAACAAGTGCCGATAGCAAGAGATTCTGGCACTTGACCCCAAGAATCAAGGCCCAAGGCCTGGATTAGCAGTGGTAAATGCAGTGTAATCAACCTCAGCTTTTCCCTTTTAAACACACAAAAAAAGCCTTCCAGATTGGACATTAGCTGGGGTGGGGAGGCCTTTAAACAGGAATTAAGTGCAACTCATTAATCAAAAAAAAAGGGGGGATGTGCTTGCACTGAAGGATATTAATAACCCCTGAAGCCTACTCCTGCAGAAAGAGAAACCAATTTCTACAGTCTGGGCTTGATTAGATACAGTGATTTATGTGCTTGATGGTGAAGGATTCTGGCTCAGCTTTTTTTAATTGCTGTCAATCACATTGCACACACAATGACTCTAGCTATCCACAGCTGAGTTTGAAACACACACACACACACACACACATGCCCCTTCTGTTTCTTGGGGGCTGTTGAAAGGCAGCAATGGACAGGAGTGGTTAGAAGTCACTAGTGCACCAAGTGAGAAGGGAAGTGCCCTCCCGGGTGCGGGGCAGCATGGAAGGCCGTATAAAGACTAGCTCCAGAGAAATACTGAGAGGATTGGGAAGAGTACAGGCAGGAAGATACTGCTGTTGCCTCCGTGACTCTTGCATGCGAGCAACTCACAATCTACAGTCTGGGAAGTCGAGGGACATTACCCTGCTTTTTCAGGTGGGGAGGTGGTTTTAGCCTGCTTTGAGGCTCAAAGAGACTTAAAGACTCACCCAAGGTCACGTGGGAAATCTGTGGCAGAATGGAGAACTCGGTATGGGTCTCCCAAGTCTCAGATAAGTGCCCTACCCAAACCAGGATGAATAAGAGTGGTTAACTCTTTGTCACTTTGTAAACTCATTCTACATGGGATCCAAAGGAACAGCTCAGTGCCATTCACAGACCCACACGGCCAAACCGACTGAAGCTCATAGCACTCATTCTTCTAAATGGGAAGGTTTTTTCTTCTCTCAGAGGCAGCAAGCCTCATGCCAAAAGCAAAGGGGCTAATTTAACCAGCAGGATGGACCAAGCACAGCCAAGAAGGTCGTCATCAAACTATTCCTGAGCGCAAAATTATGGCATGGAAAAAACAAGCATTACATCTCCCTTCTCCCCAAGCTGTTCCAGATGCTGGAGAGGCTTCTTATGTGTGCTGATTACCTGAAAGGGAAAGGGGTAGCCGCTTGTGCGGCCACGATGCCTGCAGATGAAGCTTATCAAGTGAATTGTAAAAGGCAGAGTTCAGCCATAAATAAAAGGAGTAACAGATGGTCAACCAGCCAAAAATCTCTGCCCTTATTCTCTGAATCTGCCCCTCCTTCACAGTGTGTCTTCTGCTTGTCCCTCCTATAACAAATGTTCATGATCCTATCTGGGAGTGCCTCCCCTTTCAGATGGTGGACACTCTCTTACTGTAAATTCTGGAAAGAGGCTTTCAGTCCCTTGATATGCTGCAATGGTGTTACAAGGGCAACTGCAAATCTGTCAGCGCGGGGGTTACTCAAAGGGCAAACATTGCCCCAGTGCTGTTTTCTTGACTGTAGACCACTGATATTTGGAAGCAGAATGCACTTGGATCAACTTCTTTTAAAAGGTAGCGTGAATTCCTCTAAAAGTGCGTGGAGTCAAATTCCTCTAAAAGTGCGTGGAGTCACATAAGTGAGCAGCTGTACAGGGAATATGGGTGCTGGCCAAATCACAACAAAATAGTTCCCTTGACCCCCTGGTTCATTAGTCTTACAAGTCTCTAGTTCTCCTATCACATTTCCTACTAGTTACTCTTGATTTACAGCGGTAGACATACAGGGGGTTTAAACACACCAAAAAAAGTTGACATCTCTGCCTAAAATGTTCCCAGTCTGAAAACCAGTCTTGGAAAGACTCAATGCACTTGCTTAGTCTTGTGTCCTGGAGTCATCCTCATGGACCTCAGTAACAGGAGTCAATGATTCTGTAACAAAGGTACCTCGCAAACAGTTTCTTGAGATGTAGAAGTCACATATGATTCGAGGAAGCTACAGACTGTCTGTGTCATTTAGATAAAATGAACAAAGACAATAACCGGAGTTACCCAAATTCAAGACAACTTTTAATTTAAAATGACACCCCCCACACGTATATTCTACACATGGAAAATTATAATTTTGTCCTAATTTTCCATGTATAGAATCTAATTAGTGGAAGGTTGTCCTAAATGTGTGTCCCTCACTGCTGTGCCAGGGAAAGCAGCAGCAGGGAGGAAAGGGGCCACATCCTTGCCTCTTGCTCCTCTGCCCCTTGTCCCCCTGTGCCTGCCCTCTATCATGCACCCCCTGCCATGTGCTTCCCTGAGACTTGCCTGGGGACAAGGGGGAAGGGGAAGGCAGAAGGAGACAGGCATAGGCCAGAGGCAGATTGGGGCAAACAAAATTGGAGGCCCCCCCCTCCCCACCATGGCAGCTGGACTCCTGCAGGGGGAGAGGCCCCTTCCCCTCCTGATGCTGCTGCTGCCAAGGGTAGGATGGGCCTCCGTGCCATGTGGGGGAAGGTGGATGGACCCCGCATGGGCTGGGGTGGGGGAGCATATGCCCGCCTCTCCTCCCCCCACCACAAGCAGAGCAGAGCCCAGAAGGGTGAGGGTGGAAGCAAGCTGCCTGCTGATGGCTCAGGGCTCTCCCTCCCCACCCCTGCGCCCCCTGGACCAAGTGCCTATAGCTCCATCCCGCTCCCTGCCCAGCCCCAAGTCTCGTGCACCTTCCTGGCTGGGCACTGCCCCCAGCCCCTGCCCCACACCCTGCCTCACCATGGGGACCTTGATTTGCCCCCCCATTCCACTTCCTTCCCCCATGCCCCTTCCCCCCATTAGACTTACCTGCAGGGATCTGGCTGCCTGGCTGTGCTCTGGCCACGTGCAGCCATGCACATGCACAGGGGTGGTGCTGGGAGGGCAGCTTGGGGGGCTATTGCCACCCCAAAATTCACCTGAAGCCCCCATATCCACCCCACTCAGCATCACTGCTGCCCACCTGCCCTGATCCTGCCCACAACCTGCAGAGGTGCAGCGCTTCCAGCTGAGCCAGCACCCCCACCAGAAAGAGACTGGTGCCACCCCTTCATCTGCTGGCAGCCCCAAGCAGGATCCCTTGCAGGCTGGAATACTACCTGTCTGCAAAGGGAAACCTGCCATTTCCCAAGGGAACCCAGGCATCTGAGGGCCCCTGGGGCCGGGGCTCACTGATCTGTGCATTAATCCACCTATGGCAGGCACAAAGGGGCACATTCCCCCCCCACACCCTGCTGTCTCCCCTGCACTCCCCTTAGTCGTGTGCTCCCTCCCCTGTCAAATGCACCATTCCAGCCTGAGGCAGGCAGTGACTCAGGTCCAGCTTCAGCCCTGAGCCCAGGGCCAAATCCAGAACTGAACCACCACGAGCTGGTACTTGAATCCCAGATAAGTCTTCCCACCTACTCACCCACCCCCTCTGCCCCCATGCTGATTGGAGGAAAAACCTTGTCTTCGATTTAAATAAATACAGTAACTATCATCACACAGGACATGACAAGTTTAGCATTGTCAAATATTTGAATGTACTATAAGCATATGCATTAATGGCGTCCTTATGATGGAATGATCTATGACTATTTACATTGGCTGCAAATCTGACTGTCTGAGTACAAGAGAAAAAAGTCAAGCCAAACATCCTATCCAGCTTTTACACTACTAATTTAAAAGTGCCATCATCCCCCAAAAAATATGTTTCTGAGGTATGCAATCCCTACTGAATCACCACAGCAGGTATGTTTTTATTGTAAAACTACTCTTTGGAGTGATTCAATTAGTGGGAAGTCCTTCTCAACACAGTTACAATGGAGTTTGGCCTTGCAGTATATTTCAGTTTTGGCCAAATTCCGGGAGCACTAGACCAAGGCTCTAGCAAAGTTCAAGAACATGCCAAGAAAACATAATTAATTCCTGTCTATGCAGCAAGGACATCCCATATATTCTCAGCGTAAGTTGACCAATGCTACCCAACATTGTTGTCTTTAAGGGCACTGATCTGAGTGGCATCACTAACAAAATAACTGCTATGGGGCCTGAGAAAGGTGAAGCCTGGAAGAGACATGCATTCACTTTAACCCACACAATACCTGAAGGGAGGTGCCAGAAGAACAGGTAACATCTTCCTTAATTAAAGTGGCGTAGGACTGTGGGTATCGGGAGGGACACATCTGATGACTTGGTACAATGCGGCCATAAAAGGAAGACTGGATGCTGATGGTGGTTCTGTGCGGGCATCTCAGGGAGACGTATTCTCCGTCACAGGCATGGGCAGTGTAATTCTTTAGCATTCGTGATATATAACCTGCCAGAAAGACAACAAGAACCATCATCACTAAAAGGAAATGAGTTAATGGCAGCTTGGTATGCAGCTAATTAACTCTCGCCACACTCCTCTGAAATAGATTATACCCCGTTTCACAGATGGGCAACGGTCAGAAAGGGTTAATCGAGTCTGCTGGAGAGTTGTAACGAAAATGCTGTGGCATGCTGCAGCGTCACATGCATTTAGTGTCCTGCGTTTCCAAATGGCTGTGGGGGCGCTTTAACTAAGATTTGTCGAACGAGCTTTAGTTCAAGTGCCCCCGCTGCCACGTTGACATGTGGGTGCCCCCACTGCAGCATTTTGATTAGAGCTGCTCTCTGGGAGTCATTCTAATTCAAACACCCCCCACCACCCCAGAGCACGTGTAAAGACACCCAAAGGGGTTAAGTGACTTGCCCTTGGGTACATCCAAGGCAGAACGGAGAATTATGCCAGAGTTTGAGGCCCCTGGTCCAGTGTTTAGGCTGCTAGATGAAGACGTCCCACATGAGGACTGGGATTTTTTTCCTTTGACAGCATCACCTCTTTTAACAGTGAAATGGAAAATTCCCTCTCCCCCCGCCCCCTTATGCAAAGTTTTTACGTTTTTTGGAAAGGAAACTGCTCCATAGTGCCAAATCTTTGCCGAAGAGGTTATCTCTAGTAAAGGTCCAAGACTAGCATGGTCAAGGCACAGCAGCTTTGGTAACCAACAGCACACAAGGGAGCAATGTGGCCAACATCATGTTCTGCCACCTTTAGCTCCCCAGTACCAATGACCTCATTCCCATTACAGCAGGATCAACTTGGGGCAGCCTTTGGTGCAAGTTGAGAGCAAGGCAAATTCATGCTTCTGGGCTATCACAAATCCCCATCTGCTCTATTACCACTGAGCCTCCACATACACACACACACGCACACCACCGTCACCATCGTCATCTATCAGCTCAAAAAAAGGAAAATTAATTTAATCTAGTGGACAGGTGAACAGAGTCTCATTAAAGTTACGCTAAGTAAGTGAAAGAGACTGAGGATCACTACCGATTGCAGATGGGTTATCATGGCATCACCTTTAGACTCTGCCACACACAAAGCTCCAGGGAAAACCACTGCCGTTCTGACTCAGACATCTGTCCCCGAACCAAGGACCTGTGGGTACCTAGGATCTCTCAGGAACTACTAAGTCCTTCTCTTGAGCAATTTGAAACAAAACTATTGATTTCCAGGGTTTACCCTGACTAACCAAGAGGCGCTGTGTTTAAGCAAGTCCTGTGGCCACTGGAAGAGCAAGCTAGGTCAAGACTCCCACCAGCAGTGATTTCTACCTGGTCCTTCATGCTGCTTCTGGGTAACATCCCCAATTGCTCAGCTAGCCTACACAGTGAGAGCTGCCTTCTCCTACAGCCAGGCTCTGTCCTTCTCCCATCTGCTTCAGTAGCACAGGGCAGCACTACAGATCAACCGTCAAGGATGCTAGGACTTCTGGACACAGAGGCCTGACTCCTGCAGCTAATGGGAAGCAACAGTGACACCTGCTCCTTAGTCAGATGGGCATGGTCACCTCCCACAGCAGCTCCAGAGAAGAGGACATGGTTGTAATTTGGAAGTGAAGTTCTTTTCCCATTTGCAGTAAAAATGGTGTGTTGCAAAACTGGAAACCAGTACACCAACCTGTATTTCAGTCCTTGTTTTTAGCATTTTCTTCTCTCCCTGCCCTTTTATCCTCCCTTTGCAGTGGAAAAAGGAAGGAGTATGGCAGGGAAGACAAGCAAGAAAAATAAAACAGGAAGGGAAAAGAGTAAAAAAGTTTGAAAATGGAGGTTAAAAACTGATTTTTTTTTTTTTAATAAATATATTCACGATACATGAAAAAGGCTCGGGAGGTCTCCACAGAATTTTCTTCTCTGTTTTGACCAGGTTTATACAGGAGACCACAGAAACAAGTGAAGGGGCAGCCATGCTAGACAGGGCTCTAGCATATCTGGGACAGATGGAAGATCTAAAGGCATTGAGGACAAACCGAATCCTCCTCTGGGGCTTAATGCCACGATTCTCAGACCACAGGTCCCAAGCCACAGAGCATCTCTTCAATTTAGCACCCGTGGACCCCTGCACCAAATGAGGCATTTGGTTGTTTTTCACTTCAAGCAGCAGGGAATTTGGCATGTCTTTCCTGCAAGCCTGAATACTGCAATGCACATGCTGTATCTATCAAAGTTAACAAATGTACTGTAGGGTTTTTTCCTGCTGAACTGGAATGCATTTGCTACCATTCACATGGGGTTGTGGTGCTGTTTCTTTAGCACTGACAGCTCATGTGGCTTCTGAGCCACCAGAATAGGATGTCACTGGCCCAAGAGTTAAACCAACACATGTAGATGAATCCCAACATGGGCTTCCTTTATGAAGGTTGGAGGTTTTTTTACTTCCTTTTTCGAATGTCATCATTATTTAACAGCGCTACTGCTGTACCTCATCAAGGTACAGGCAAAATATACCCTTCATTCAAATCAACATACTGATTTGTGAGCATTCAGCAAAATTTGTTCAAAAATAAAAACAGTATGAGATGCAGCCCCAACAGCTAGAAGGTATCATTTGGCTGCATATGAAGAGGCAATAGCATTGTTATATGTAGAAAACTTTTATCACTTGCCTCAGGAAGCTCTATTAGTGTAAAATGAACTGCTCTGCACAGTGTGGTTTCCTTTGTCCTGAGGTTCGCTGGAGTCAGATTGGATAGTTGCTTTCCCTCCCAAGGGAAATCAGAAAGCAAGATATGCGTTGGGTAAGTCAAATTATCACAAGATACAAACAGACATCTCATTTGTCCTGGGATAAACCATGCTGTCCCCAGACAAAAGTGTAATCATTCGGATGTCCATGTCTGCTGTCCTGGGATAAATGCTAAAAAGGGTCATGGGATAGGAAGTACTAACGGGATAAGAAGTTTATCCAAGGATATCACAAAGCACCTCTGAAATAGTTATCCTGGGATGGCATCATTGAAACAATGGCAGAAAAGTGACTGTACGTTCAACTGCTCACTAAACCCTGATCAGAAGAGCAACATCTGTTCGTGTCCACAGAACCAAAGAAAAGTAGGAGCAGAAGGGGCCGCAGGGGATCATCTAGTAGTCCAGCCCCCTGCTCAAATCAGAATCATTCTTGACTAAACCATCCCAGTCAAGCGTCTACTTTGCTCTTAAAAATTCCCAAGGATGGAGAATTTCCTGGATCTCTGGGTAGGCATTTCCAATGCTTAACCTCCCTCAAAGGGAGAAAGTTCTTCCTAATTTCTAACCTCAAGTCCCCCTGCTGCAACTTGAGGATTCAACACATTTTTTAAAAAGAATAAATCATTTTGCAAGGTCACTTTACCATTCTAGGACTTCCCAAGGCCTTTGAATGTATTCGGGAGACAGGGAAGTGTTCCTTTTGCTAAGAGAAATGCAAAACTCTAGAGCTCTTGCTTCAGAGATGATACTTTTATTAAACCGGCCTCCTCTGTGCAAAAATGAAGTTTATTTTCTACTTATGAGGACTTTTTACCATCTTCAGTTTTCCCTGAGCCTAAGGAAGGGCGTGTATTTCCGAAAGGTTGCAGAAAAAGATAATTTTTTTTTTGTGATTTCTTAGTTGAATTAATAAAAGGTATCTCTGAACCATGACTTCTACTGTTTTCCATTTCTTTTTGTCTCAGACCAATAGGGTTACCAAATACACCCCTCCTACTAAGATGCAGTCATGTTGTCCTCGGCTAAGCCCATCCTCTGAATATTCAAATATTTTCTCAAAAGCCATCCCATGGTATACCTCCCATACCAGGATATTCAGTCTGGAGGATGGCTTTCAGTCCCTGTAACAGGACACATCACATGTTAATGCCACTCACTGTTCCTCTTTTCCATTGGAAATCTCAGGATATCTTGAGTTTGTTCAAGCTCAAGATAGAGAAAACCATGGTTTAAGCCTTTGGATGCTGATTGGTTCATTGCAACCAAAAGGATGATTTTTGAAGCCTCCTCTATAAGCTGTCCTCAGAGAAAGGATACTGGAATAGATAGATCACTTGGAATGGCCACTCTTTTCATAAGCAGAGAGAAGGGGCTAGGTGTGTAACTGATAATTATTCCCTCTTTTCCCCTCCCTACCAATTTAGGAAAAGTGCTTTTGAAAATGCCAGCAGCTTCTTCTTTATCCAGTGGCTCATCCTTCTACGCTCTGAGGTTAGGAAAGTTAACATCTGAACTGATTTTAGCAGTATGATCTGGAAAGCCTGGAGATGATATGCCACAGGCCTCCAATGCTACATTCATTTTTGGTGATTTTTTTTTTTTTAGAAAAGAACCCAGTGTCAACCCCCTGGGGATGTCACTGATGATGCTGAGACACCAAGGGGATAGATACCTTATAAATACACAAAAAGGGGGCAAGAAACACTTTCTTCTCTTTCCCTAGGTGATACCATATTGTTCTGATTATAGGTTGACTTTTGTCCTCCAAAAAGCAGCAGTCTCAAAAAACTAGAGATGAAAAAGATTTTAATTAAATCAACTTATCTAGCCCTTGTTCCTCGTAGAGTATATTTAATCAGCCGCAAATGCTTATTACCTGGAATAGAAATGACTAAATTATGAAAACCTAACCTTCAAGACAAAAGATAAAGTAATTAGTAGTAGGCTTCTGCTATTTGCTGACGGCAGACAGAGTTGCCATGACAATTTTCTTCTGTATTGACCTGAAGTCCTGGGAATCTAGAAGCACTGCAGGTAGATCCTGGGCACTTCGAAGGCAAGAGGTGATTAAGAAAAACAGGCTTGCTGCAGTGCCACTAGTTCTCCTTCCCAGAAGTTTTGCGTAGGGAAAGCAACCTTGCCAGCTCTCAAGATTGCGTAAGGAAACTTAGTATATTTGAGATGCTACTGCATATCCCAGCTTCCGGGGGCAAGGGATTAGGGAATGATCTCAATATTTTAAAATGTTTTCAGAGAAATTATGAACATGTGTTCAAAACCAGATGAGGAATAAGAAAACCCAAAAAACATTTAAAACCCCACAGCTGGTGATGACATGGGGTAGCAACAGCACTTTCTGTACTAAGGGACCCCAACACTTGCACTCTTAGTTTATCTTGCATTGTAAAGGAAGGGAGGAAGACAGGAATGGATTTGTTCCTTTTATGTTTCAGCACTCCCAAAATAACAACTCCACTGGCGTGATGCACTACATTTTCCTTTGGTTCAAAGAGATTTTGTCAGACGTCATAGCTGGGATTCACATTCCTCGGAGAAAATAGCAAGCAAAAGTCATGCCATGGTTTTTTATTTATATATTTAAAGAAAGAGAGGAAATATCCCTTTCATCCATAGCATTTAAAGGGAGTTCTCTCAAGTCAGGAGTGTTTGACTTATCAAATAGCTACTCATTAGTAATAAAAAAAAACTTCCTAATTAGTAGTAAATAACTACTAACTGCTTATAATAAATAGCGGGGGGAGGGGAAAATCTACAATTTTCACCACTACAGACCTGCCTCTAGGGAATTGCTCCTTGGTTCTCATGCAACCCCCAATTCAAACTATGTAGCACATACATTGACCATGGTACAATAGGGTGTTATAAAAGACACCATGGATCATTATACAGTTATCACAAGCCCTGCCATAACCCTGTATGCATTCCTGTGCAGGGTACTTTGAAACCAAAGCAGCTGATGGAGAGCTTCACAAAAGTGCATGCAACCCAAATTATATCACACTAGTTTTTCCTCAAGCAGATACAGAACCACACACACACACACACACACACACACCCCTTTATAAAATGTATTCACTGGTTTATAGTGTTTTGTGACCAGTGACTGCATTTTCCTGTTTCTAACAAGCAAAATTCCAGTTTCACAGGGCTGTAATGCATGAGGCCACTAAAAGCACCTCAGCAGCCAGTGCCCATTTCTCCTTTACCAGGAAAAATCTTTCATGGACTTGCAGTGTAAGAAAAAAAAACCCACTCATGCCAAGAGAGCTCTACTGGCCCAATTTAGAAACAGTCTGGCAACCCCTTACCTTCACAGGAAATACATGATTGTTCCTCCTAGCCTTTAAAATAGTATGAAAGAAGCCACAGAACTTCATCCAATATTTTCTGCATCAAGCCCATTCCTCCTATCCAAGCTGCAGCTCATCTTTGGAGAGATGCTCAGTCTTGATTTAAAGACTGAAAGCAAGCAAGATGCCAACATGTCCTCACCACTAAAAAGGCACCCTTCACTTTATTCCTTTATCCATCTCCAGTTTCAACTGGATCTTGGCCTGCTGGGTAACAGAGCTGTCCACTGTCAAAAGCTTCTTTCCCAGACTGGTGCATAGACTGTAATTGTGTCTCATACCCTTCTTTAGGATGAACTAAATCGGTGGTGTGCAACCTAAAGCCCATGGGCTTGATCCAGTCCCAGCAACTGGATACAGCCAACAGCACAGAGAATCAGTGGTGAGCAATTTAGCTTGGCACATCCCCGTCGCTGCCCTGTACCATGCTGCTGATTCCCTCTGCAGCTGGAAGTAAGCTCTTTTCGTCTCTCCCTCCACACCTTTCCTCTAACATTAGCAGCCACCTCCCTTTGCGCCCCTCACAACACTCCCCTACCAGGGGCAAATAGTGGCCCTCTGTGTACCTGAACCATAGTCATAGGGTCGTCTACACATTGTCTTATGACAAAGTAGTGACATGCTGCATCACCGTACAGTGTGCTACAGCGATGTAGCAATCGTGTGTCTACACATGATCGCCAGCTATGTCGTTGTAGTAGCGCACTCCCCAGGTATAGTGTGCTGTGACGACAAAGTAGTGGCAAAATTTACCTGTGCACCGTGTGCACAGCACAGATCGAGGCCCCCGCAGTGAGGGAGGGAGTGGGACACAGGCAGGGACAGGGGCAGGGGTGAATGGGACCCTGGCCTCATTCACCCCAGTGTGCGCACATACTGGGGGGAGCACATGCCTCTCGGGCTTCCACCGGGGTATGTGCAGCGACAGGAGCCCCCCCTGGACAAGCCACCCAGGCTCCGACTATCCCATCACCCAGCCCGGCTGGGGCCCCATTCACCCCAGCCCCTGCCTCCGTCTGTGCCCTGCTCCCTCCCTCACCACGGGGACCCCAATCTGCCCCTCCCCCCAGCCCTTTCCCCTTCACAAAGTCAAGCGGTACTTGCCTGCTGGGCTGGGCAGTCAGTGATCCACATGCCGAGCTGCAATCGCGCACCTCACCCCTGCTGCAGCCACCTGGAGCCCACGGCTGGACTGCCCTGAGGCCCTACCCACTGTCCCACGTTTGGGGGTGCTGAGCCCAGTTAGCCCCAGGCTTCTGCCGCCTATGTGGCTAGACTGCTGGAGCCAATTATGTCTCTGTTATATTATAGACAGAGCTGGTAAAAGAAAAAAATGGGTTTACATCAAAGGTTTTTCGGGGGGGAGGAAGTGTTTTAAATTTATCCATGAAATTATCCAACATCTTGACAAAATAATGCTTCCGTTTTGTTTCAAGGTTTTGAAATGCAAAGGTTTTCTTGACTAGTTAGTTCTTGACACCATTTTCACCCTCTTATCCTGAAAACAGAGAGTGGAAGAGGAAAAGAGGGGAAACAAATCATTTTTATACTTTAAGACAAAATAAACATTTTGTTTTGGTTAAAAAGAAACAAACCCAGAAAATATTAGAGAAAAAAATTCAAATTTATTTTGAAACGTCCTTTTTTCTTCTTTCGCCAGAAAAATGTAACCAAAATGCTGATCAGCTGTAATGATGAATATATGGATCCAGGATACATTTAGCTGAACAAATCAATTTGATAGGCAGAAAGCTGTATACTTAGAAGCAACAGATTTTCCATCATCTGAAACATATTAAGTCAATACAAACCAACTTCCCTTGTCCCTACGTTATAATATGGTTAGTGCTACATTTGAGATGGAGTCTTTCAGTTTAGTGTTTGTATTTCTAAGATCTAGAAACAATTTAAAAATCACCAGTCAGGTTGTCATTTCCTATATTTCCCAGCGAGGGGTGTTTGCATGATCAAATTCCTTTTAAATATTTTTGAGGTAGTGGAACAAAAAAGAGGTTTTACCAATAGGGACATTATTCAGATACTTTACTGAGTTCAGATGATATTCTCCCAAGATGCCAAAGCAGCCTTGTTCTTCAGACATGCTATTAACTCTTACTTTCCAACGTACTTTTTATGCTCCCAGCAGTGATGCTACGAATGTCTCATTACAGCTGTGTTGACCTGGTAGAGTAAAAGAACATGCCACTAAGATATGATAGACAAACATGGCTGGAAACGTGACCTGCATCCAGGCTTCCAGCCGGAGCGAGTAACTCAATGAGTGTGCTTCGTGCCAGGCAATCTCACCGATAATCCTGTGGTTGAAACAGTAAAAGCAGCACTCTGATATCACAGAGAGCCTAATACGTGCGCACGGAGTTTGTTTTGCCTTGTTACTGTTACTCCAGATAGAAACTTGCCATTGTAAAATTCTGCGGGACAATTTATTTTCACTCCAGCTTCACTCTCTTGCCCATTTTCCGATTTACAGTATTGCTAGCCATAGTCTCACTGTAATGCACTATAACAACAACCGCAAATAGTTTGGCTAAAGCTAGTCTAGGGTTTTGCTCAAAGGGGCAGCACCTGCCCTCAAAGTTGGAATAAGGTAATACAATTTTAAATGCACAGCAGGATTTGAAAAAGCCTCTGCCCTGCTGCTCCGTGTCATAGAGGTGCAGTGAGAACTGGATAACTTGAAGGGCTCCAAATCAGATATGGTAGCTTTCACTTCAAGGTTTCTGGCTTACATCCAATTCATATCAATAGCATGGATTATTGTGGTAATTCTTTCATTCTTTTGTGAAAAACTGCTATAGGATTTTAAAATAACCATTTCCTGTCCACAGATTGTTAGAGCCATCCCAGGGATGTTAACAGGCAATACCATTAGTATCTCTGCTGCACCGTTCTAGCGGAGAGTTTCAAGAACCCATGGAAAAGTTCTCATTAGCTATTCACTTTTCTTATTAGGTGGTTTTCTTGACGAGCCAGCTCTTGGGACTCTATAATTGCGTGACAATCTTAGATTTTATTTCAAAAAAGAAAAAGGGCAAAGCTCCTAACCCTCACGCCTATGGAGAAAAACTTAAAACACACAAACCAAGGACAACTTGAAGGATCAAAAACCAAAAGGCAAATAAAGGGAATCCAAACATTTTTCCTACTTGTTTAAATGTTAATCTTGTGGTTTTGCAGCCAGCCTCATGAGTTTTGCAAAGCTCTGGCCATACTAAATGCTATAGGATCTGAGAAATATTCACATAACTTCTGTTTTAGTGCCACAAAGCGATGAGGAGAAGACACGGTTCTATGACAGGGATCTCTGGTGCGCTGAGGGTCCAGTCTCATGCGTCGAGATGCTGCACCTCTGATCCTCAGACCACAGCTTGGGAGCAATGTGCTGCATGTGAGACTCTGTGATGATGCTCATGACCACCAGAAATGCTGCTTTCCACAAATGCATTTCCTTCAGGCTAACAAGAAAAGCAATTAGATGTTGCCTATGGTGCATTACTGGCTTCATGCCGTTTCCCAGGGTCAGCAAAAATTGGCTTCCACTGCTCTACAGCTAGAGAGATCATCTGGGTCAGTGTGCACTCCTGAACCTGTTGGTGCCATGCCACACCAGGTCCCTCTTACAACCCAACCTTCCTTTGTCCTGTTTCATTCATCCTATCACAGCCATAACAAACTTTTATAGCACTTTTCCTTCACTTCTCTACTGTGTGTGTTTAACAATAGGACCTGATTCCTAAACCCCCAAGTAGAGTCCTTCACCCCTTCAGAGTCCTCCTGATGTCGCTGAGCCAGCAAGCAGGGTCTACAGGTAGTTAGGAAAGCAAAAGTGTCTTCTTGATACCTGTGCTGTAAGGACCTAACTTATGTTTCATTACTGTAAAATAGATGCATGAGTTAGTTCAGTGATTAGTTTAATGCTTGTGTAAGGGGATCCACCCCCTGCTTGGATATAACTCGTACCCCGCTCCCTGCCAGTTAAAGAACCCCCGAACTAGACAACGGCAACAACTGGAAGTCATTAATGATTGTTCAGCGGCCTGTATAAAATAAATTGGTGGGTTCTTTATGGCTGCTCTGGGTGGCCCCGCCACACACTTTGTACACCTTGGCGATGATCTCAGCAGAGAACTGAATGGGAGTAGAAACCAAACAGTAGGTGGTCCCCCCAGAACACAACAGAGACCCGCGGGCCGGGCAGCGTGGGGAAATGCACATTGCTGCTGCGCTCGCTAACTTCTCTGGGGGTTCGACTCCTCCAGGCTGGCAGCTTGGCATCTTTCCAGAGTGCTAACTTCATCTGAGCCACCTGACCGCTCTGCGCTTCCATGCAATATCCTCTCTCTCCCAAGATGATTGATGGGGCCCGCAAATATTTCCTGAGCTTTTTAACATTCCCCACACGATTGCTCTAGGTTGTGCCATTTAATTCTGCCCATGTATTTCAACAGAGGGAGTGGATGCCAAAAGCCAGAGCAAAATAGGAGAAAGCACAAAGTCTACCTACAAAGAGCTACATAATTATCCCAGACAATAACTGCTATGATAGAGTGAAAGCCAAAAGGATGTAACTTAGGGTACAACATAAATGGATGTTGTAATGAGCCTAAAACGAGGCACTATAAACTCAGGAAACTCCGAGTCAAGATTCAATCTGAATGAAATCCAGATAGCTAAAAAGGTGCAGAAGGGAAAGCTAGGATACACAAGGAATTCTGCCCTGTAGCACCACCGTTAAATGACCATAAGATCAAGACTGATGGAACTACTTGTAATATCAGACTAGATTAAACAGATGTTAGCTTTTTTTCTCCTGGATTTCTTCATGCATTTCCAATATCCCTTTATTCCCATCCTTTATGCAACCACAGATTGACATCATTCATTGTTCCCAATGAACTAGTATGTTCATAAAAGCATAAATAACATGTTCCTTTCATAGGAAAGTCCCATCTTTTGAAAATACTGCCCAATCAAAATCAGACTATAAAACTGAAATATCAGATCTTGTCATGTAAAGAAAAAAATGAAAAAATTTTCAGTGGAAGTGTTGAAAGAGGAAAAGAAACAACATTATTAATCAAAATGATTTTTCCATTACAAATTAATATTTGGAAAGTAAAAGGAAAAGAGTTATTAACTGTCGTAACAATAATTGTATTCTTAAATGTCCATTCAAAAGAAAATACATATGCTCCCTAACTAAAATAAAAGTTGTTGGATCAAAAGTCTCAGCTTTAATACAGTTATGTTTTATATTGAGAAAATGTTTTGGCAAAAAAATTTGAATTTGAAAATGTGAATGAAGCCAAGATCTCCCTTATTCTAACCAAAGCAATGAGGAGCCCTAAGCAAGAATCAGAACCCCATGATGCCAAGAGATGTAAAAATCCTGAACAAAAAGACAGTCCTGTAAACACGGAGCTCTGTACTCAGTGCTATCAAGAGAACTGGTAGTAGACAGCCCTTTTGAAGAGTATATCTTTGCAGAAAGCTCTGCAATAAACCAGTATTCCTCAATCACTGCTGACAGAAAAACTTTCAAAGTTTAAAGCAACCACAGGGAACTACTATAAATAAAATATTTTACATATTATAGTATTGTTGGAGCATTGCAGCCATGATGCTCCAGGAAACATGCGAGAGAGCAGGATTTCGGTGGGTGCTATCTTATATTGGACAGCTGCACAGTTGGGATGGACTTAGACAAGCACTTGAATGCAACGTTCCCAAAGAAGAGTGTGCTGTATGCAAAAGCCTATCTAAGTCCCTTGCAACTGTGCTATTGATTCAATAAGAGACACTGCCCACAGAAATCCCTGCCTCTCACACACTATATTATATTAGGGTGACCACCCATCGCTATATATATTTGGGTGGGCCAGTCCCGAAATATGAGCATCAAGTCCTGGTCCCAGGCTGAATGACTCCGGGACACCATTTGTCCTGGATTCCCCTTGACGCAGTCAACTATTGCCCCAATACCATGTGCAGGGACCCAGGTTTTCCATTCACCACAAGAAAACCGCAGGAAACAGTGCGCTTCCCCTTGCAGGCTGGAACAGTTCCACCCTGCAGGGGGTTGCTTGGGGCTGGAGTGAGCGAGAGGCAGTGGGCACCATGAACATGTGTGCACATGCATATGCACATAGCCGGGAATAGAGCCCCAGCTGCCTGCAGATAAGTCTATGGGAGGGCAGAGGCAACGTGGAGGGTCTGGGGAGGTAGACTGAGGCCCCCACAGTGAAGGAGGGAGTGGGGCAGGGTTGGCAGATGGGGCTGGGGGCACTGGCCAGCCGGAGCAGTGCATGGGGCCCATAGGGCCAGGGCACGAATGCACAGTCATGGGGCCCGGCCAGGGAGTGGGACAGTCATGGGGCTTGTCCAGGGGCAGCGGAGGGGCATGTATCCCGCCTCTGCATTGTGAAAAGGTGGTCACCTATAATATATACTAGCAAATGACAGGCGGGTGGCGGGGACAGAGCACCCCCACCCACCGCCCCGCACTGATGCCACTTCTCATCCAGCCATGCACAACCCCTCCCCCCACACTCTGTGTCCAGCCCCCCCACACCTCAGATGCACACACACCCAGCCACACGCCACACACACACCCAGCCACATGCCACACATCCACCCAGTCACATGTCACACAGCACACACAGCCAGCCACACACCACACACAGCCAGCCACACACTGCTCCCACACACATGCTGCCACATGCCACACACACACACACACCACCACACACCACCACACACAGCCACATGCCACACACATACACCCAGCCACATGCCACACAACCAGCCACACACCATGCACACACACACCCAACCACGTGCCACATGCCACACACCCAGCCACACATACAGCCACAGCCACACGCCAGCCCCACAAGCAGCGCTACACACACGCCACCTCCACACAGAGCACCACACATGCTGCCACATGCCACACACACGTGCCTTGCTGCCCAGCCCGCCCAATGGTGGGACTCACGTGACACCGCACCGCTGTCAAAGCAGCCTCAGCAAGGCAGGGAGCAGAGGCAGAGCGAGGCCACAGCTGCAGCCACCCCTGCCCGTGCACAGACCAGGAGCCACGTGCTCCCTGGCACCACTTCTGGAGGAGCCGCTGGGCTCCCAGTGCCCCATGGCCCAGCCCAGCTTGGCCGGGGCCCCATTCACTGTGACCAGGGCCTTGGCTGGGCCAGGTCATGGGGCAATCAGAGCCCAGTGGCTCGTGCAGGGGCACAGCATGGAGGAGCCAAGGGGGCGGTGCAGGCCTCCCCTCACCTCCCCAGCAACCCCACAGGACATGCTGAGGTGGGAGCTGACCGCCTGCGCCCCTGGAGAAGCCACTGGGCTCCCATGGCCCCACGACCCAGCCCAGCCTAGGCACAGCCCCGCTCCTGCCAGGATCAGCCCGGCACAGCCTCAGCCCCAGTCGCCTCTGGCCCTTCTGGTGGCAGCTGCAGGGTGGCAGCTGCAGTGGCAGCGGCTGTGGGCTGCCACCATAACCCCCACCCTGCTTCCCGCTCTGCGCTCCCTTCCCTGCCAGCTATTGGGAGCTGGGGGGAGAAGCACAGCACGTGGCAGTTCCCTGGCCCCCAACCGCATCCGCCCGCTCCCCTGAGCCTCGGCGCAAAGTTGTGCCCTTCCCTGCCAGGGCCAGCCAATCAGTGCCCACCCTCTGGGTGGCACATGCACAGTTGGCTCTGAGCGTTACGGACAGACAGACCGGCAGACAAGGCTTTTATTATATCAAAATATATATTCAAATAAAGACTGTGCACAAAATATTGCTGTGTTAAAACTGCATGAGAAGAAAAGAGGTCTAAAGTAATCTGGAGCCTAGCTATCCAAAGGGATAGTTAAAACATCAGCTTCTGCAACCAGTGCCAAATCAGGAAATAACATGGCTAGCATCACATCGCACAGTCCTTACTCTCCATCCCAAATGAGCAGGTACCCATTTACAGTTGGCTTGGCTATGGGCAACCTTTTGGCAGAAGTCCAGGGCAGGTACTTGGGGAACCTCTAGAACCTCAGAGTCCACAGAAAGACATTTTGGCTGCTCCACCACCACAACCCAGGAAGTCTGATGCATCTGTGCTATTCTGCTATTAAGAGGACGATGGATAAGCATTTGACAGGGACGACGATAAAACACCAGATAGTACATTTCTTTAAAAACGTAAATTAAAATTAGTTTTTATTCATAAGCTAGTGAACAGATTTGCCTGGAAAGTCTCAGGAAATTCCTCCTGTGCTTCCTGAAAGTATGCTTTAATTTGGGAATGGGCGTACTATGTTTTTCACACATAGCTAAGTGGTCAAATCCCTGCTTGGTGGACAAAGCTCACTTCAATCCGGTCTATGGGGGTGCAGCCAACTCCTCTACAATGCAATGCTCGTCATTTCAGTTGCCCGGAGAGCATTCACCAATTCCGGCATAAGCAGCTTCTCTCTCTCTCTCCTGTTTGCTCAAAGAGTCGACCCCTAAACAAACTCCTTACACAAATAAATCAGCACTAAGCATGGGCAGCCGTAGAGCTTTATAACTACTTAACATAACAATTCAATCAACAGGAAGAGTGTTCTCTAAAAACAAAGTGATAACAATTTTGGCTTTATAGCAAGAATAATAATTTTCCCTAATAAGGGCTTGGCTAAAGCAGGAGAACAATGGTATAATTAGTGCTGCAATGGTACCAGTATAACTCTCCATGCCGCAGTATAACTATACCAGTACCTTTCTGCTGTCACAACCCATAGTGTTGGTTTACACTTCCAGTTCCATCACCCATGAAGACCTATAAACTAACATGTAAATAAAGCCCTTTTGCCCCCCCTCCCCACCATGAGTCTTCTCTGTCAAAAAATGAAACCCCAGAGATCATCACCACCCCAGATTTTAGGTCCAATGGAAATGAGTCTAGTTAAGAAAACAAACCTAAAGCGCCGATTCCTTCAGCAGTTGCTGTTAGCAGCTATTGAACCAGAGGTTAATATCTTGAACAGGATGTACCCCTGTGTGCAGCTGACTCCAAGGGCATGTTGATGCTAAACTTTTTTTAAAAGACTCTTGGGGTCTTTTGGCAAGGGACTGACAGCTCTTCTGCACTTCCTGGCCCAATCACATCCCATTAAGCTAAAAACAAGATGGTAAAAGCATCCTTTGAAGGAGCTGCCAAAGACCAATCTGTCTGTGCATTGCTCAGGCAATAATCAATACAGCATTATGCAATCAGGGGTCAGTATCCATTTATCTCCCTGAGCCCACAGTCATCATAAGCAGGGATCCGGGTATTCTGTTTCCCATGGGAACCAGAGAGAAATGCAGATTTTTCATTTTAACAAAGAAACACACAGATTTTGCACTTTTGCAAAGAGCCCTCTGCAGGATGGCAACGTTGCACCCTGAAAGGGGCTGGGGGCGAGGGAGCAGGATGGGCAGACAGGGGGCACCATGTGCACGTGCATCTGCATGCACGTGGCCACCAGGCAGCCTGGAGAGCAGCTCCAGCAGGTAAGTCTGACTGGGCGTGGGGGCAGGATTGAAGCTTCCATAGAGTGGGAGGGAAGGAGTTGGGCAGGGCTGAGGCTGGGGCTGCTGCCCAGCCGGTCAGTGTGTGGGGCTTGGGGCCCAGGGCCAGAATGCATGGCCACAGGACCTGGGCAGGGAGAAGGATGGAGTTGCAAGCGGCTCATCCAGGGGGCGGAGGAGAGTGGAGGCTGGCTCCCAACCACCGCATGCACTCACAGGGGAGCATGGGGAGCACATGCCCCCCAGATCTGTGCATGGGGTGGGGGTGGGCTGCCTGTGGCCCCCCCCACAGAGCCTCTGCAGCTCAGTGGATGGGACCCAGCACTGCAGGGCAGAGTGATGCGGGGCAGAGAAGCTCCTTGCCATTGCAAGCCCCGTGATGCCCTGGCAAAGCGGCCCCTGCCCTCCTGGCAGCAGTGGGGATGGGGGTAGCATCACAGGGCCATGCCCTTCGCT
The DNA here is from genome assembly GCF_001723915.1 of Gavialis gangeticus. Taxonomy (NCBI): domain Eukaryota; kingdom Metazoa; phylum Chordata; order Crocodylia; family Gavialidae; genus Gavialis; species Gavialis gangeticus. Next base: position 41,138,916 of record NW_017729028.1, read on the forward strand.
GCTGCCAGGTGGGCAGAGGGCACCTCGCTAGAGTGGCACAAGGCTTATGGCAGCAGCAAGGAGCTTCCCCACCCAGCCCCACTCTGCCCTGCCGTGCTAGGTTCCACCCATGGGGCAGCAGAGGCCCCCGGGCAAGGGCTGCTGGATGGGGAGCCTCAGCTTGCAGTGGGGAGCCTACCCTTGCCCCCTCCATGGGCTCCACTTCAGTCATGCCCTCTGCAGGGGAAGGGGAACCGGGCTCTGTGCTCTGCTGCAGCAGCTGCCGCCTCCCATGGGTGGCAGTTGCAGCTCAGATGATGCCATGGGGGCAGGGGGCTGTGGACCCGGATCCCTGGCCCCATAGCCCTGGCAGTTGGGGCCCCCTCTAGCAGAGCTGCAGGAGGGCTGTGGGTGGGGAGCAAGGGGCACCAGCAGGGCTGGGGGGCTGTGGCTTGGGAGTGAGGGGACTGGACCTGCATCCTGGTGAGCAGACGGAGCTCTGATTTTCCATGATAAAAAACCTAAAATAAAACACCAAAATGTATAAGTATTTAGAATTTATTTTATTATCGTGATTGAGGCACTGGTAGGCTTCCAGATTGCTTGAAAACTGTAAATATATCAATAAAACTATGTTCAATTGATACCTATATATGTAGTGGCATTTCATTTTAATCACAGATTTGCGGGGGGGCTGTTATCAGAGTTTTTACTATTTTTATCAGAGAATGTGTGGGTTTTTTAATCAGAGAAAACCAGGATCCTTGGTTATAAGTGTCCTTCATGCATGGAAAGATTTCACCAGTATCTGCAAAGTCACCTCAATGCCTCATTCACAACCCTCCTTTGCCATGATAGCTACACAACACTCATCAGGCACCAAGAGCTTTACCTACCAAAGCTCAAGTCTATCAGGTGCATAATACTGAAAGACCCCGAGAATGTATACAACACTCAGCCAAGTTACACATAAGCTGGTTTAAGTGATCAGAAACTGGTTTAAATCTGTAACAGAACAGATGCTCAGTACACATAAACTAGTTTCAAAATGTCTGAGACTGATTTAAGATAAACCTGGTTGAATGTAGTATCAGACTGAACTGATTCGGATCAAAACAGTTTATGAAACTTCTGTCCCAGACCCCTTCCTGGTTCAAGTTAAATCACAGTCTTCCAGCATCCCAGCATGCTTTCCAGCCCTGGGCTAGGCTGTCTGCTCCAGCAGAGAAAGGTTGGGGAGGAAGGAGAAAGAGGCAGGGACTGCCCACCCCTCCCCAGGCAAACCCTGGCTGGGCTGTGGGGCCAGGAAGGGGGATGAAACCCCATTCCCCCAAGTACAAAAGCTGCCCTGCTGCTAACCTTACTAAAAGTTACTCCTGGCTGCAACTGTGGACTACAAATCCCAGAGGCACCTGGAAGGAAGAAGAAGAAGTGATGAGCAACCCTGAAGAGTCTTGCTGCTGTGATGCTGGACTGCAAATCCCAGGGACCTTGGGAGCAGCAGGAAAAGGAAGTGCCAGAGAGCCATTCACTAGTGCTCCCTGGCTTCTGGACTGAGTCACTGCAGGCATGTGGCTGCATTTCCTGAATCAAAGGTAAATGCGTGTCCAATTGTTTTTCAGTTTAATCTTTGCTCCTTAGACTAACCTACAAAGTCTGAATCAATTCAGCCATGGGCTTTTTGACTATCTGTTCATAGCCATACTGACCATATAACAATGCCACTATAACATGCAGTATAAGATTCAAGAAATTAGCTCAAATCTGAGAGAGATGGTGCATTATTATCATTTTAAGTGTGCATGTATTTCCATGTGAACAGGCAAGAAGAAGAACACTCTTCATGCTTTTTGACAGTCAGATAAACAATTGAAAGAGACCCCAGAGGTAATTAAGAGGCCAGGAGCCGAAGCAGTTGCCTCTCCACTTGAGCATACAGAGATTAAATTATGTTACTGAAAAGCATGGAAAGTCAACAAGCTGCACAGCTGGCAAAGAGTCCTCACAGACTGAATGGTTGCGACTGCAGCCAGCACTTGAGAAATGAATGGCTTCTGAGCTCTGGGAACTTATGATATTGCTCCCTCTTTCCCTGAATAAACTGGGCCAAAACTGTATGGTAAAGCATCCAGTTAACAAAGACCACATAGCCCAAAATAATCAAGTCTTTAGTTACTCCAGTATTATCTACTAACAACAACAGCCTCCAACAAAAAGGAGAAATAATACAAGGTGTTGGACTACTCTTTGCTTCTTCTCAGCTTTTTTTGTTATGTTTTTATTTTCAGCTACAGATCTCCAGGAAAGCAAAAATCGTAATTAAAGATGAGATGCCTACCCATTAGGGCTGTGCAAAGTTTTGGGTGCCGATTAAATTCAGAGGAGATTCGGCCCGATTCGGTGGCTGAATCTCCAAATCTGAATCAAATCAGAAGACCAATAAATGTTTGAATCGATTCAAAGCTCTCTGAATCGATTTGGAAAAGATTCAGAGAGCTTCGGAGATTCGGGCAGACCCCGCTCACTGCCGCACGGAGCTGGACCCGAACTCCGTGCCGGTAAGTAGGGGTGGGAGGGATAAGGAGGGTACCATGGAGGGACC
>NW_017729028.1:41146496-41146717 GCF_001723915.1 Gavialis gangeticus
CTCCCAGCCCCCACCCCCATGGCTGCCCCGCCCAGCCCCATCTGCCAGCTTTAAAAAAAATAAAAGCCCCACACTCACCGGTGCTGCAGTGGCTGTCAGGGCTTCTGGGGGCTCATGGCTGAACCCCCCACACAGTGCAGGGCAGTGGGGGGCAGCGGGGATCCCCCCCACCTGGCAGCATCCAGTGAGTGGGGGCTTTTTTTTTTTTTTTTTTTTTTAAA
>NW_017729028.1:41146731-41155307 GCF_001723915.1 Gavialis gangeticus
TTTTTTTTTTTAAGAGCCGGGAGCTGGGGCCAGGCAAGACAACCATTGACAGGGCTGGGAAAGCAGGCAGAGGATGGGGCCTGTTTGATTGGGAGATTCGGCCAAATAGATTCGGGACAGTGATTCGAATCACCGAATCAAATCACTATCCCCTGAATTGACCGAATCCGAAGCAAATACTAGCCGCTTCGCACAGGCCTACTACCCATTATGGATATATCTAGGCAAACACAGTATATACCCAAACCAAGGCATTTAAGAGTTATTCTGGACAGAATTAATACAACGTAACTTTCTTGCAAGGACTGAACTGTGTAGTTTCTTTCAAACGCAAGTAATGAAGTCCGAGAGAATGATACAGGATTTGTTACAGGACACAGGAGCATGTCTATAGCCCCAATTACCTTATATTGGTGAATTATAATGTCATTTATAGAAGAGTCCAAATGTCTCTCCATCTTGCAGGAGCATTTATCTTGATTTAAATGTTTTAACTGCGTTTCCAATCGTGCTACAATTTTGTGCAGCGGCCTTATTAAAACAAAACAAACAGGTCCTCAGTACGCTACAAGATGGAAGCCAGATCTGTGACAATTCATCCACAGGATCTACTTGTTAACAGTGTGGTCTGTATCATAGGTGCTGCCTAGTGGCCCTCCGGCTGGAAATTACATGGATCGCCTCCCCTTCCCATTCAGAATCGTGCCTCTGCTTCGCGTTTCCAGTCATGTCAGACGCCTGCAGAAAAAGCAGCAATCACAATAGGAAACCAGCATGTGCTTTAGGCAGCTATCCTGAAAGTAAGCAAGACTCCATGCATCCAAACAAGCCTCTAGCCATGAAACAACATTTGGAAATCACTGTTTGGGTTTGGTCTCCGAAGCGGTCAGCCTAACATCTTTCACAAACGCTGCACTCAGCTATGCAAATAAAAGATAATGTCTTCACTGTATTATACCTGCCTACATAACACTTTATAGTGCCAGGGGCTTAGATTTTAGAAAGTGGGTCACAGAGGTCTCCTAAAATTATCCACATCTAAGAGAAACTCCTGTCCTCATGTCTAGAGATTGTGGCAGAGGGTGGGGGGCAGATGGTCATTCATGCACCTCCTTCTCTCCTACCCATAGGGTTTCCTCCAACTTCCAAAGTGTGAACAGAAGAGTAGACGGAGAATACCAAGGTTTCTTTCATTTCATTTCTGCTGCTTCTTCAAATTTGCAGTGCAACACACAGTTGCACATCCGCTCTGTGCAGTTTAAAGTGCCACAAACTACACGTGCATGCTCACCTAGATGTGCTCCACCTTCCCAAACCCAGGGCTAAGTCCTTGTCTGAATTAGAAAATTTGCACCAGTGTAATTAGAATAGGTGCATGAGTGTAACTTTACCAATTAAGCTGCATCATTTCAAGTTTCCCAATACAGACAAGGTCTAAAAGTAACTTGAGCTTTTAGTCATGTGGCTTTCCTGAAAACAACAGAAACATGCCCTGTCATCCTTTAAATTAATTTTTAAATACCACTTTACATGGAGACATTAGAAAAAAACCCAATAAACTTAACATACAAATGATAGGCAAGACCTAATGCATTTTGACAGCTGCCTTTAAGCAAATCAAGTATCACAGCAGTATCTTGACAGTTTGACAAGAGCCTACTTGGCCCTTTTGTCTTTGGGGACTGAGAACACCAGTGCCAAACAGGCATTTCTCTCCCCTGCCCCTATTTCAGAAAACAGACCGTAAGGAGTCTACAAGCATAGAAAGGCTTGGCTCCCTGGAATATAGAGAACTTCATTTAAAATAGGATGAGTGCCAAAAGTAAAGGCAAGAATGCAAAGCCCCATGGGAGCTGCTCGTACAGCCATCATAAAAGAGCGAACTTCTGCACAGCATTATGTGTGGAAGCTTTGGTGCCTTCATACAGGAATGCAAAGCCTCGCTCCATTGAATGAAGCAGATGTGAGCTGGAGAGTCACAGAATGCAATACATCCTGGAGATGGTGGATAGCAGGTCTGAACCCCCGGTCACCCTACGGCCCCTTACACACATTACATTTAAGACATGATTAACAGGTTAATCACACCTTAACCAGTAACTCAGCCACATGTGCAAGTCAATTTAAAGCGTGATGACACAGTAAACAAGCCCTAAAGTTATTCCACATATACTACATTATATGTGGAATACACATTATATGTGGAAAAACTTTGCAGCTCATCTGTATCATGCCTTAAATTGAAAGTGTGGCCACCTATGAGTGGGACCTGTCAAAACCCCATGACCCACGACCAGATGCCAGGGTCCCTGTGCACCAGGAGCTATAAATGCCACATGTGCATCCAGCTGAGCAGCACACAGGGTTTTGACAAGGTTCCAGTACATGAGGACCCTGGCATTGGGCTGCAGCAGTCCAGTGGTCCCTGTGCCCAGTCACGCATCCTGCCATGCACATGTAGCCTGGTGGCAGGTGCAATTACGGGGATCCCAGATCAGACCCCATCACATCTTAAACTGAATGCCTGTCAGAGGCCGATGTGAAAGGCAGAGAAAGAGGAAAGCCTGGTTTCTATTATACACACAGTCCTATTAAAGGAACCAAGAATCCACGCTCCAACAGGACAGTCCCCCGTTAACCTCTTCCACAGTTTTAATGCACCTTTTAACAGTCTCCTGGTAATTAAGGTGGTTTTCTTCCTCACAAGTGGAACTCAAGGCTTTTGTTATTTGACAATGAGCAATAATGGAAGGCGACAGGTAGTTTTTTCTGCTCACATCTGCTGAACTGCTCAGCATTGCTTTTCAGCCTTGCAACGTTTGCACTGAGTACACTGGGAATAGTAGAGGACTGTGAAAAATGGCTGGGTGCAGAGGAAGGGTCTGTGATACGCACAAAATGGCCAATACAGGACCTTCTGAGACACCGGGGAGAATCCGCGCAGGTGTCACCAAGAACACCTGGGCTTCAAATCACTCTGCTCCTACCCAGTGGGAAAACTCAAAGAGCAAATCCAATGCCTGATCCCAGCCCTGGGATTTTAGCTCCATTCTTTCCCTCCGGCAATATTACTCATTTATTTCTTTATACCATTGGTAGATCTAATTTTAAAGCTAATGCGACAAGCAGCTTCAGAACAAAACTCTATGCATCTCCCTAGGATATGCAATAGCAGCCAGGCGGTTGCCCGCCTAATGACCTTAGACTGTGAAAGTGTATTTCTTCTTGCATTAGGCAGGCCTTGGCAGATTTATGAACCCCAAGAGAAGAAAGAAAACGCGAGCGCATGAAAAGAGGAAGACAAGATAGAAAGGAGTTAAACAATGAGGAGAAGCAGCAAAGAAAAAAAATAAAGCAGATAAAAAACAAAAGTGAGGGAGCCCACCGACATACGAGGAGGCTGGGACAGGAGGATCAATCTCCCGGATGGAAGCACTGGTCATAGAACAGCATGCTCTTCCAGTGCAAATCACCTGAAAGAGTGGGGGCGGGAAAAATAGAGAAATAAGCTTTGAAATGAGAGAGGTTCAAGAAAAAGGAAGTGGGAAAGAGAATTAGAGGAAAAGCAATGTATCCATCTGTAGGTGTTAAACCTCCCTACACTAACAAACATATTTCCCATGCCATACGCTTCCTGAATTAAGCTCCTTCCTGAATTAAGTTCCTGACCTCAGGCTTCTCCTTTGAACTATGCTATAGGAAGAGTTGGTAACGTGGCCAATAGGAAGAAAACGCCTGGGGAACAGAGAGTGTGGGACTGGTTTTGCAAGGGGATTGAGTTGAAGCAACAAATTAAGGATTGCACAGACCTCCATAATCCTTGTGACAGGGAAAGATAAATCCAAGAGAAAAAGGACTGGCCTGGCACACATGGATAAGTGGAAGCACCCAAAAGAGTCCAGCTGTAATGCGGGCGCGCTCCAGGGTTTCCATCCTTTGGGTCAGCTCCTCACCTGCTGGAAGCGGTGCTCCATTGATTCCGGCTGGGGGGAGCGGGGTAGAGGGCAGCAGAAGTGTAACCGCATCCTTGAAGCCCTCTCTGTCAAAGCAGAAAGTGAAAACACAAAAAACTGCTTTTCCACAGGGAACTCTCCCTCTCCCCCTTGAAGCGGCTCCATCATTATTAGGTGCTTCTTTCAGGGAGAGAAATAATATTTGGCTTCCTTGGCAACAAAGAACAAAGAGACAATGGAAATCCGACACTGGAATTTATTAAGCCGCATGCTACACTAACCCCTTGTATAGGGGCCACAAATAGGCGAAAGAGTGGCCTCAAAGCAACAACCATTTAAAAAGGTTTTGGCAGAAAGCAACTAGTGCTGCTTCAACATGAAGCAGTGGTTTGAACTGGGCAGGTGAAAGAAGAGGATTTCTTTTGCAGCTGCACTTTGCTGCCTCGCATCTGTACGCAGCTGCATTTCTCAGCTAATCTATTGCTTCCAGAAGCATATCGCTGGCCCGCTCCTTATTCCAACCCAACTCCACTGTGCTTGTGGAAGGACTTCTTTATTATTTAGATTAAATGTGACTTGAGAGAATATATAAAAATCCAAGACAGACAGGTGTGCAGAGTGATCAGCACAGTGGCTGTAATTCCCTCAGGGCATAAAATGCTGTTTGCTGAGCTTCCCATTCAGAGTCATCAGAAAGCAAAGACCGAGGTTAGAGCCAACTGTGGGCAGAAGAGAAGCAACCAACCTCTCCAGCCTCCAGGCGAGTTCTGCCGCTCACAAGCTGACCCACATGTAGAGGATGAGAAAGGTCTCTGCTACCAGATTAGCAACTTTCTCTTTCCACATAGTGCCACCTGCATGCACGAGGTGATATGAGCCAAGGTATTTGCAGTCCTTTTCTTTGATAAGTTTACAGTTTAGGGCTGAGATATGCAAAACCATGCAAGTGCCTATTAACGTTCATAGGAACTGGGTGCCTTCACACAGTGAAGGCACAGTAAGTAAAATACAACGGAAAGCAGAATCAAGTAGACTGAAATATAACACATGACTACATCGTGTACCCAAGTTAGCATAGGTCACAAGAACTGTTGTACTGGATCCGACCAAAGGTCCATCCAGCCTGATATCATGTCTCCACTAGCAGATTCTTTAGAGGAAAAGTATTTAAAAATACCATGTATACAGTAAAATACAGCATACAGAGAGTGACCATTCCAAGTCACTCTCAGTCACCAGCAATAGGTTACAACCCCTACATGCTGGGTTTTAATAGCCCCTCATGAAATCTGCCCAATCCCTTTTTGAACCCAGTTACAGTACTGGCCTCCACAACATCCTGAGTCAATGAGATCCACATGTTCATCATGCTCCTGAACTTGTTTTAAGAAAAGGAGAGCCAGGTCAGGCTCTGCTACTTGCCCGCTGTAGTCCTATGCCCATCAACACCTGCTCCAACGCATGTAATCACGCAGCACCCCACATTTCAAGATTCAACCTCTCAATGCCTTTCCTGTTTCTGCCCTGAGTGCAAGAAGAAAAGAGCTGGTCACAACATCTAAGTGAAACTTTTCCTTGAAAGTGTTTACTTTTAAACCCATTCTGGTATTAAATGACCCGCTCTACCTTCTCAAAGGAAGAAATAGCTTTCTCCAACGTAGAGGATATCCAACCCCCAAAGTTTTTGCTACAAAATAATGAAATAAATTAACAGATTTTTAAACCAGCACTGCTTGACTCCCAGAATAATTCCAGCCACAGAATTTCATCCAGTGTTGGGCTTTTCTCTGCAAGCACCTATTTGTTCTTCCAGAGGATGATGCTTATATCCACCTGTCAAAGCAGTTTTCCACATTGACAGACCTAACATTTCTGTAAAACGATCTTAAAACCAACATATGCTCTTTAACAGAGTGGTGTGGAGTGCAAATTGTCATCAGTCTAGGTAATGTTTCAAAGCCTGTCCAGTTTTGTTCACATCAAAAATGCCCCTTGGCTAAACAAATAGTTCTGCGTCACACCCAAGGGAGGTAAAAACAGGCCTTCCTGTGAGACTGAGTCCTTGGCCAACAGTATCGTCTATCCTTATCAAACTGACCACGGGTTTGTTTAATCAAACTGTTGCTGAGGACAATATGTTTCACCTTTGGTCCCTAAGTCATGGGAGAAATATGGCTGCATGGAAAGGATTTAGTGATCATAACTTGATCACTAAATCCTCTCCAAGTATGTCTGGTCTTTGAGATTTAGGAACAGACTTGCCCTGATACTACAGTAGTGAGGGCTATAAAAAGAACTGTTAAAATATCAATATTTCTAACAGTTTTGTTATGAATTCCCCATAATCGACTAATGCCAGCATCTTTCCCAACCACTGGGCTTCATTGGCAACCTACCGGGAAAATGGTCATTTCTTCTAGGGTCCAGCTTTACCAGACTTTCCCTTACGTGCTTCCGTGAATGGTCTCTCAGTGGAGATTAGAATTAGGATTCCCAGTTAAAGACTGAGAAATGCATGCTGGGATATTCTCTTCATGTTGAAATAAAATACCAACTCTGAGCTGTGATACTTGCCATGTAAATCAAGGGATATCTACATGGAGTATCTTACCCTAAAAATAGTCCCATGGTCTGGAAACAGAATGGCTGACTATGAAACAATTACATGATAAATAGGACCAGCAAAGGTCAAAGGGAACTCTGGCTTCCAGGTCACTCATTCAAATGGGGTACAGGATACCAGAAATAAAAGCTGTTAGTAGTGTGGTCACAACAACACTTTTTTCCCATAAAAATATAAAGTTTATTTTAATTTGAAATACGGTTTTTGTAGGTAAATTTCAAAATGACATTTTCAAAGCCCCAAATCTGAAACTGCTTTTGATTGTTGTTCTTTGGTCCTACTCTTTTCTGTTTTGCCACTGAATACAATAATATGAATTCTTTCCTTTAGATTTAAAACAATAAAGGTGCCTACCCCAAGACGGTAGTTGTCCTAACCTAACCAGTCATAAAAATACCACTGCAGCTCAACAGCATTAAAAGCATCAGTTCCACATGAACATGGCTTGCCAGGCCCCTAGCCCGCCATCTTCCAGGAAATGTTCTGTCATTTCTGGGAGAACGCTTTCTCCAGAAATGCTAGACAAGAGACATTTCTTTCAGGGTGCAAATCAGGCAATTTGGGCAATTTCAGACCCTGCACAACCCCATTCCCAAATATAGTTATAAGTATGTGTATGTATGAGTGTATAGTGATTAATATTATCTATTGCTTTGGGATATAGATATGTGTGTGTGTGTGTGTGTATGTACGTTCGTACATATGTATATGTATAGTTGTATATAATTCTTTATATGTTAAATAAATTCTGTACATAATTAGGAACCCTTTGTGTGGTGTGGCGCTATAGAGAATAGATGGATCTGTACCCGAGTCACAGCATCCCACTCACAGCACTGTTGCCTGCTCACCTATCACATCCAACTGAGGACAGAGCACACTCTTGGGTGTACCCAGGTTACACCTGTTTCCTGTTTTCCATGAACGCTGGGTGTCCCTGGATGCTGGGGGGCACAACAAGCTTCCACAGGCAGCAGCAGCAGAACTGTCGGTGGCAGGAGCATGGTGGTGGTAAGCGGGGAGCTCCCGCAGGCAGGCACACTGCTGTCGGCGTAGGAGGTGGGGGACGGCAGTGGCAGCTGGCAGCAGCCAGCAGCAATCACGGACTGCCTGCAGACACCGCCAGCGGTGTCGGTGGCAAGTAGGGGTGGCGAGCAGCGACCACCTGCAGGTGCCACCGGCACTGTCAGTGGCACCTGTTTGCAGAGGGTGCACCGCCACACTCAGGGGGTGCACATGAGCTCATGTGCACCCCCTATGCAGCACCAATGCTCTTCTCCATTCTATAACTTTTCAAGACTTCTCCAACTTTAGGAAGTCACAGGGAAAAAGAAAAAAGGGCAAACCCTGGATAATACCTGGTCTATTGCTGCTTGCCCAAATAGTCTGTCTACACAAAGGAAAAAGAAATAAAGCGTTCTTCCAGTATTTTATAAAACCATAGTAGCAAACAGGCTAAAATCCAGTGAAAATAAGGTAGGCTGTGGTTTTCATCTGTTTTAGCAAGTCCAGGGAACAACTACACTGAAGCTTATAGTTTACCTCAACCAGTCAAATGGTGTGTAAAATTGCAAACTATCTTGTCTTCAGTGGACTTCATGCTTAGGGGCAACCAACACGGGTTCATTAGTGGCAGGTCCTGTCAGACCAACCTGGTGGCCTTCTATGATCAGATCACCAAATCCTTAGACGCAGGGGTAGCAGTGGACATAGTCTTCCTGGACTTTCAGAAGGCCTTTGACACTGTCTCTCACCCCGCTCTCATTAAGAAACTGGGGCACTGTGGTGTCAACACCTACACAGTCAAACGGGTCACCAACTGGCTGCAGGGCCACACCCAGAGAGTGGTGGTGGATGGGTCATCTTCGACCTGGAGGGATGTGGGCAGTGGAGTCCCCCAGGGCTCAGTCCTCGGGCCCGCACTGTTCAACATCTTCATCAGTGACTTGGACAAGGGGGTAAAAAGCACCCTGTTCAAATTTGCTGATGACACTAAGATG
>NW_017729028.1:41155974-41163410 GCF_001723915.1 Gavialis gangeticus
TAGATGAACACCTTGCTGGGGTCATTTGACACCAGTACTCTTTCCTGCCATGGCAGGGGGTCAGACTCAATGATCTGCTCAGGTCCCTTCTGACCCTAGAAACTATGAAACTATGACTTCTAACTTGTGTTAATTGCCCCTTGTTAGCTAACAGGAGATAAGACCACATCTTTCCTCCTCGTGAAGACCAGGCTAGAGGATTGAAAGAGAGACAGAGACAGAACAGGAAGGGCCCAAATTAAACTTGTGCCCCGATCGCCCACTGTACCCCACAGGAGCAGTCAATCTTCCCCTGTCCTCCACCACTCTTTGCCTGTCCCCACTATCAGAGGTGCCCCACAAGTGCTCTACAAGAGAAAACACCTGATTCTCTGCACGTTTTAACAAGGCGCAGCACAAGAAACAACCCAGCCCAGAAGAGACCCTCAAAAGGAGATGGGGAAAATGAAGTCAGGGAGGAAAGATCTCAGCCCCCCCCCCAGAGGAGAGAAATAATCTTCTCCTGAAGCAGTAGATAAAGGAAAGGAGAAAAACGCAAAAGGCAGATGGCATATGCAACCAGGAAAAACACACACAAGTGCAAAAGGAAAGGAGGTTTCACAACTGCATTTGACTTTGTCATTAAATATGATGTTAATGCTGCTCAAGTTGCTATAAAGACAGGTGACAATCAGCACTTTACCTCCTCCCAGGGTTTGTTTCTCTCCTTTTTCAATTACTGGAGATTTTTGTAGGTCATTTTGCCCTCATTGCAAGCCAGTTTTTTATTCTATAGTGAAGCCAGAGTCCTTAAGCAAATGGCATCACAAATCAACTAGTACCAAGGAACCTGTGACACTGTAAGTTCAGCCTCCCCCTCTGTATCAGCTACTCACAGACAAGGGAGAAATGTTAAAAGCAGATAGCTTTGATAATTAAGTAATAAAACTAGAGGATTTCGCCAGCATAAGAAGTCCTCCTTTAAATTCAAACACTATGCAACTTTCTTAATGAATTCTGGTCTCAGCTGTAACTTTCTGAATGTGAATGGGGGCACTAGCAGAATTTTCAAATGCAATCATAAAAGCAAAGCATAATATATTAAAAATAACATTAAAGCAAAATCACCTAAGTAGTAAGAAAACACCCAGTTCCTAGGAAGTTTCTAAATCGCTAATGTACTGCATACTGTGATCAGAAAGTAAAAGCAGACCGGTAGTATCACTGTATCATTACCATGACTGGGGAGAAGCCTGTAAACTTATATATTGAATACAGCATACCAGCCATTAAACCATTGTTATCAGTGGATAAAGGAACAATGGAAGAGAATGGCATTAAATGTCTGTCAAATTCAAATCTAAATAGCCCAATACATAACCACAGCTTTCAGCTTTGGGTGGCATGTTTATCAGCACAGTCTATCAATCCACATACAGTATCTATCCCTACTTCCATAGCCTGAAGCTGTCATTGTGATGTACAATGTATTAAACAGAGTTAAAGAAAGAGGAAGGGAAAACGTGAAACAGAAGAACATTGCAGAGCAGGAAGATGAAAGACATACAGGAAGGCACCAGATTAATGGACAAGCATTTACGTTGTGATCAGTTAATGCAGAGATTAGCATGCAAGGTATTTTCTGCATGAAACATCCTGTCAAAGACACAGTGACATACAAAAGATGGAGCAGTCAAAGTCAAACAAGCTGTAACTCCATCTTCCCTTCACCTTCTCTCACCCTAGGGCCGGGGAGGAGGGTTAGTCTGGAGGAAAGGTCAGAGGGATAAAAACAATGCTGGGGAATCAGTTGGATGCCTCAGGTTCCACGAAGTAGAACCGTCCCTTGGAAAGGATAAATCAAGGACATAAATCTTGGGTTTCCACAGGCAGCATCTCAACAAGGAGAGAAACTTCTTGGATCCAGTTTCAGAGTAGACATTACCATCCTCCTGCCAAGAAACAACAGGGCTGTTTATGTCTTGGATCAAGCAACTGCTGCAGTGGAAAAGAGCCAGAAGAGCCTTCCCTTGTCCTACCCATGAAGGCACAGGGGTCAGACAGACCCCTTTGCTCATTACAAATGCAGGATTCAGATGGAGGAGGAGGAGCAGCCCCCAGCGCGAGTGCATTAGGAGGGGAGAAAGATGAAGCAGACCTAACCACCAGTGTCAATGCAACAAATGAAACAGAAGCTTTCAGCCCTGCAGACTGTAGGATCCTGAGCAGGTACCTCCCAGCTTTTGCTGTTCCTCAGCTGGAAGAGAGGGTGCAAGTAGGAAACTGTTGGGACAGACATCCCAAGCAGGTCCCTGCGGACTAAACACCAGCAAGGGGCCAGCTACTGGTGTAGGTTGGGTTAAATATCATGGAGGCCGGTGATTGTAACCACTACTGTTCATTTAAGACAGGGGTGTCAAACTCATCCAACCCTGTGAGCCAGATAAGGGTCACAGGGCTGATCTGTGGGCCAGCTTAGGACCATGCACCAGAGTGAGCATTGGTGGGCCACCCCCTGCAGCAGAGGCCACATGCTGGCCCCATGCACCATGTGCAGAGCCCCAGAGTGTGACCAGCGCGTGCTGCACGTGGCACATTAGGTTGGACCAGCTGTGTGTGCTGCATGTGGCTTAGGAGCCAGGACCAGAAGCCAGCTGCACGCAACTCCCTCCCGGGCCAGCCCTGAGAGTTATACTTACTAAGCTTACGTAGCTTGCCTTATTTGGGGAAAGAAGATACATGTTGAAGGTATTCATGGGTTACTAGATAAGGTCAAATATGGTCACACTCTTTACCCTAAGTACCAGCAGGGAAAATAAAAATTAAATCTTCTTTAGAAGTCATTTTAGTACTGAGCCAAAGCCACAGAACCAGCCCTGAAACTATGGGCGGTTCAAAACCCAAACATGCAAGAACATTTTGTAGATGTCCCTTGAGAAAGCTGAACCCCTAATCATGAACCACATGCTCCAGTTTGCAGAGTTAACTCTGCTAGGACTCACCTCCGATCAAAATTCACTTCTGAGAGGGCTTTTCCTTGCCAGCCACCAAGCACAATGTCCTCATATTTCAAAACCAAATCAGCTGAATGGAAAGTCAGATGCACACCTCCATCCTATCTTCTTTGCCTTCACTTCGTGCTGTTGTTGGGGTTGCTGGCTCTTGCTCTTCATCTCCGAGCATTCCCGGCAAGTGCATTTTCCAACCTGATAGTATCCTCTCTTCTTCTGGGTCTTCCCAGGTCTTTGCCTCCAACCAAAAAATCTCACATCTCATTGGCCTCAAACGGGTATTCATTTCTGAGAAATTTCCACTACTAGAAACCTTTCTAGGACAAGACACAATTTAGCCTGCAGCCACCCCTCTCCCTTGCCCTCCAAGGCTTCTCCAGACCTGGCAGTCCTGGTCTGGGGAAGGTGTGGGGAGCAGAAGCTGCTCCAGTCCCCTCCTGGACGCCCCTCCTGAGGAGTGGGCAGTTGCTCCTCCCCAGCCCTCCCAGTCTATGGGAGGCATGGGAGCAGCGAGGCAAAGCTCCCTGTGCTTCTCCAGCCCAGGGTGACCCTGGTCTGGGGAAGGTATGGGGAATATTTGCCCACCACTCAACTCGCTGTCCCCTGGAGGAGTCAAGAGGTGGGAAAGGCAATCTTTGATTTTTTCTCTGATGAACACCCATATACTTGTGTTTTCTATTGGAAGAGTGGTGATTCTCCTAGTAAAAATGTAAAACCTGTACTTATCCAGTATCTCACATGACCTATCCATTTCAACTTGTTTTCCCCCCATTTTCTAAGATGGAGGCTTCCTACATCTTGATTCATATCATTGGTGGCTTATGTTCCTTTTGTTGTCAATCATGACAACGAGACCTGGGCGTCATGATTGAAGACAAAAGGAATATGAGCCACCGATGCGATGCCGCAGCTGGCAGAGCTAACCAGACACTGGCGTGGATCCAATGAGGCATCTGAAACAAGGCAAAGGATGTCATCCTCCCGCTCTACTCAGCTTTCATCAGACCACAACTGCAGTACTGCATCTGGTTCTGGGGGCCGCACTTCAAGAAGGATGTGGAGAAGCTTGACAGAGTCGAGAAGAGGGCCACATGCATGATTAGAGGCCTAGAGACCAAGACATATAAGGAGAGGTTGAGGGACTTGGGATTGTTCAGCCTGGAGAAGAGAAGGCTCAAGCTTGGGGGGGGGGCGGCACTTGGTTGCAGCCTATAAGTGTATCAGGGGAGTACATCAGGGTTTGGGGGAGCATCTATGCACCAAGGCTGCCCAAGGGAGGACAAGAAATAATGGGCACAAACTGACTGAAAATTGTTTCAGGTTGGACATGTGGAAAAACTTCTTTACAAGCTGAGTGCCAAGGTTTTGGAACAGGCTCCCCCCAGAGGTGGTACAGTCATCCACTCCAACGATCTTCAAAAAACGTCTTGTTGCCCATCTTGTTGGGGTCACTTGATCCCAGTAGTCTTTCCTGCCTAAGTGCAGGTGGGGCTGGACCCAATGATCTGTTAAAGGTCCCTTCGAGCCCCTAACAACTATGAAAATATAAAAATATGAAATTTCAATGTATACTAGGGGTGTCAAAGATAAGGCCTGAAGGCTGGATATAGCCCACGCAGCAGGAACGTCCAGTATTCAGTGCTGCCCCTAGGTCTGGATCTGACCCACACATGGCACGGACCCACCCTGGCACCACATACAGTAGCACTCTCTTACCCTCCCCCCCCCACCCCATGCCAGCTGCTCCAGGACATACACCACATGCATCTCCTGCCTCAGGTGGTCCAGGACACATGCCACACACGGGGCCCTCTCCAGCCAGTCCAGGACCTGCACTGCATGAGCCATCTCCCTCTCTCCCACACCATTCCAGTGTGCAGCATGGGTCTCAGAGCAGCCCGAGTGGGTGCCCCATGCAGCATGCATCCCAGACCAGCCCCAGATAGTCACTGCATGCAGTGCAGTCTTGGGCCAGCCAGGCCAGCGCTGAATGCAATGGATCCAAGACGGGGGGAGGGAAGAAATGGGTCCATGGACCTGATTTGACTCCCAGGGCTGGCCACATGCCATTCATGAAGCCCATGGGGCCAGATGAGTTTGATACCCCTGGTGTAGCCCAGGGATGTGTTTCCCAACATGCATTTCCCAACTTGAGCAGGGCGACGTAGCTGCACTTCTCTTCCTCATTGGCCAGTGTTTGAACTCTGCACATCACATATCTCCTAACCATGGTCTCATACACTCTGCTCTTTAGCTATCCCAGGGGATCCCTGCCAGCTCTCTCCATTTGCACCAAGCATGATCACACCTGCATCTCACTCCAGACTCAACCCTAAGTCCGGGCATCTGAATCACTGTACAAACATCATCCAGTCTCATTTTACTAGTTCCTCATTGTCTTCAGTGAAGAAATACACATAGTCCTACTTTCATCCCTCAAAGCAGAACTGTAACGCAGCCTTCTGTTGTTCCACATTCCTGTCCAGTTCATGTTTACCTTCATGGTATAATACAGGGGTGCTCAGCCCCCAGCCCACAAGTCAGATCTGGCCCACACAGCCACAGAACCTAGGCTGAGGACCTCCCCACAGGTCTGGAAATCCTGCAGCGAGGAAGCAGTAGCAATTAACACTGCCACCAAATGTCCAAGCCTCGTGTGGCTGCAGCAGGTCCAAGTGGGTGAGCCCCACTCTGTTCCCTTGTGCCCCAGCCAGGCCAGCACTGCACACTAGATCAGGCCCACAGACCAGATCCAGCACGCAGGCAGACCTGCCATTGCCCACGTGGTCCACAAGCCAAAAATGTTGGGCACTACCAGTATAACACATCAGTAGCAACATATTGTTTGCATTTGATATAGAGCCCGTCCCCTGAAAAAAGCATTAAAAGCTTATTTGAGCAGTTGGTTAGACTACCTAAGAACTACTCGCAAGCTAAGTAATGGTAGGATTGGGCCCTTAGATTTGTCCATACTTTCTGAACAGGGACAGGGTCTCATATATGTCTGTGGTGCCGAGAAAGCTGACAGCTCTCAGCCAACATCCATCACCTTTAATTTTTGTTTAGATACTTAGGAGACCTGATTTCAGGTCAGCTCTTCCTCCAAGTGTCATATGCAATATGCACACAGCTCATTGATCAACTAGTCCCTACTTGAACTACTGCTTTGTGACCTTCTGACCCAGAACAGAGCAGCAAAGTCAACATTTATCTTTTGATCTGCAATGCATTGGAATTGCTCAAGAAATCATTGCAGCCCTAACTCTGGCTGAGATTCAGGAAAGTAATAAATGGGCTTAACTTTAAGCATGTGTCTAGGAGTCCTGTTGACCTAAATGAAGGCTGAAATCCATAAGCGTGTGCTTAAATGCTTTTGCAGAACTGAGTTGCTTTCCTGAACCCAGGATTTTGTCTTTTTCTTATCCCTCACCCCAACCCAAAGGAATTTCATGAACTAAATTTTCTCCAGTCATAAGATCCAACATTTTGTTAGATACGGGTTAATTTAGATAATTGAATGCTTTAGAAATCTCAATTCCCTGCACTGTATAATATTCACCTCCTGCTTGGCATAAAGCAGCTCACAAGACTATATGCTGTCAACCCTGTTGAACAACTGAGAATTAGTTTTAATCTTTAATCCTTACAGCTGTATTTCACTCTACGTCTTATGCTACTTCTAGGAACAAGGGCTGCAGCATGTTACATATGAGTGACTTGGTGATAAACAATGGAGGCTTTTGTATAAGGGATTGGCATGCTCCTTGGGAATGGTCCAGAAGAACAAATTGATAGGACATGCTTTACCTGTTATGGTAGTATTAAGTCACAGCTGATAGCCTAACTATCAGCTTACGCCAAAATATCACCTTGAGCAGAGCTATACTTCCCATTAACTGTAAAACTTGGAACAGCCCATGAACGCAGAGAAGCACTGGAGATAATAATTATAATTTCTTTCAGCCTGGAGGCTAAGGAAGGGCTTTTCTTATATTGATTCTAGCATTAAGCATTATAATATATAACTTTCTCGGTTTATAAGATGAGTAAGTCTCTGGAGCTGTGAAACGCAAGATTATATTCAGTATCATGAGTACCACCTGCAAATCTTTATTTATGAAGGTAATCACAGCGCCCTCAATGGTAATGCTCCCACTGGCTTGGCAATAAGCACCTCAGAGAAGTCTAAATGCCAGGTGTGCAGTACACTAAAATACTGCACCAGTAAAGCATCCTAGGGGATCACAGCATATGCCATAAAAACTGCTTCTGCCTGAATAACTTATTTCGCCTCTCCCCCTCCAAGGGAAACAAACGGTATGAGCCAAAGCAGGACTGATCCTCCTCCTCTCTCAGCACCCCACTGCCAGCCTCGAGGGCCCCAGCCCTTCAGCCCACTGACTGAAAGGGAGACCGGACTCCAAATTAAATTCATATTAAAAAGTA
>NW_017729028.1:41168410-41170089 GCF_001723915.1 Gavialis gangeticus
ACAGTCTTACCAGGGTACACATTTGCAATAGGAGGATTTGCCAACTCAACTTTGTCAGTCCCAAATCACATTTCAGCACATCCTCACTGATATAGTTAAACCAGCAAGGGGCTAGAGCTCAAGCTTTGCCTAAAAGAGAAAAACACAATTTTCCAGGTGGGGGTTATTTGTAACCATCTCTTCCAAGTGTCAAGTGTCACTTTGTGGCCTACAGACTTGCTTTTAGCCTGCAGAAAGCCCCAGGCAGGCAGGAAGGAGCATTCAGCACTCACAATGATCAGTTTGCAGGATCAGGTCTTAAAATCATAGTCTCCAAGGCAGGGATTATATAGCATCTACCACAATGATGTTCCAGTCCTGACTAGGATCTCTGCATGCCATGTATATATTAAAGGATATCTCCTTTAATATCCTGCAATCATGGCCTGAGAACTCAGATGACACAACATTGATGTAGCTACACTGAACAAGACCCAACAACCGGGAGATGGGCAGCTTGAAGAACATGGAGGTGGCTATACCTTCTTCTGGAAATATAAACAGGAAGGAGAACACCAACTTCACAGAGTTGGTTTTGCCATTAAAAATTAACTCACAAACCAACACAATGAGTTCCCTATCAGAATTAAAGAGTGCCTCATGACTCTCCATCTTAAACTGGCAGAGAGCCAATATGCCACCTTCATCAGCGCGTATGCCCCAACTCTTGATACCATTATCCTGTCTTTCCACCATCTGTTTTTCATATCATGCATCCTCCTTCGGACCGCTGCCTTGGTTTGCTGGAGATTCAATTTCTTTTGCTTGGAGTTGATATCTTTTTCCCAAGCACAAAAGGCCTTGCGCTTGCGATCAATCAGCTCTTGGATCGCTTGGTCACTCTCACCAAACCAGTCTTGATGGTTCCTGGTAGAGAATCCAAGTGTCTCTTCACAAGTGCTGATGACGGTGGCCTTGGGGGCACCCAACATGCTGCTGACAGTCTCCCATTGTTGTCGGTTGGAATTCACCCATTTTTCATTGAGGCGCTGGTGGAAGAGGTCTCGCTTGCTTGTGTCCTCAAGTCCTTCAACATTGATCTTCTGTTGACATTACTTCTGCTGCAGCCATTGTTTGGGTGCCAGTTTGAGTTCTGTAACTGAACAGATGAGTTGGTGATCAGTCCAGCAGTCATCAGCTCCTAGCATAGCTTGGGCAATGCAAGCATCTTTGTGCAATTACATGGGCAATTACATAGTCAATCAGGTGCCAATGCTTAGATTGTGGGTGTTGCCATGAGGTCTTGTGCTTTTTTTTCTGGTGGAAGTGTGTTGGCAATGGTGAGTCCACGCTGCTGCTGTGCATGCCCCTCCCCCCTGCACTGCACACCCCGCTTGCTCCCCCACGGTTGCTCCCCACACCCACAACTGCCCCACACACTTTGACTCACCGCTAGCTCCCGAGCCGCAAACTCCTCTGCTACACCGAAGCACTCCAGACCGCAGGCTCCCCTCCCACTGCAGGTTGTACCGCCCCCACACCTGGGGCATGGCCATAGGCAGGAAAGGGAGGTTGGAGGGAAGGGGAGCCTGGAGGCCTCGGCTTCTGCTGCAGCAGGAACAATGAGGGACACTCGCAGTTTGGTGGGAGCCTGGGGCACATGGCCACAGGCTGCCAGTCAAAAAACCCTGTTTTAAACC
>NW_017729028.1:41175089-41181098 GCF_001723915.1 Gavialis gangeticus
CACCACACACTTTGACTCACCGCTAGCTCCCGAGCCGCAAACTCCTCTGCTACACCGAAGCACTCCAGACCGCAGGCTCCCCTCCCACTGCAGGTTGTACCGCCCCCACACCTGGGGCATGGCCATAGGCAGGAAAGGGAGGTTGGAGGGAAGGGGAGCCTGGAGGCCTCGGCTTCTGCTGCAGCAGGAACAATGAGGGACACTCGCAGTTTGGTGGGAGCCTGGGGCACATGGCCACAGGCTGCCAGTCAAAAAACCCTGTTTTAAACCATCCCTGTAGATCAAAAAACTACTTTTGCTCCTAATAGCTATAAAAGATTGCTGTGCATGGTGGGTGGTGAAGAGGAGTATTGCTTCAGGAAACAGCTTACTGTTGACCAAACCAGAAACATGTCTAAAGCCATCTTTAAGTGAATAGAAGGCCCAGGAGGGATTAGGTCAGGTCTTTGCCATGGCAAAAAACCACAGAGAAATAGAGACTGATCCAGTTTGGGAAAAGAGAGAAAAATCAGTAAC
Organism: Gavialis gangeticus; assembly: GCF_001723915.1. Lineage (NCBI taxonomy): Eukaryota > Metazoa > Chordata > Crocodylia > Gavialidae > Gavialis > Gavialis gangeticus. The sequence continues at coordinate 41,175,606 of NW_017729028.1, forward strand.
CTTGTCACAACAGGCATTCAATTCTTTCTCCATAATCCATTTTCAAAGGAAGAGGCCCTCAAGCTAATTAATCCAAAAGCTCATAAAAAAGCTAAAAACAATGACTGTGAAGGCTGTTTTTTAGTTCACAAGGATATCTGGATCCTAGAATACCTCAAACCACCCCACCTTCAATAAGTTCATGTAGCTCTTAGCTCTGATTACAGCATAGCAGTGAACTGGGGGATGCCTGTGGTCAATGTTTTATGGAAAACTCCATTCAGAGGGAGACGCACACATAGAGATAGTGCCATACTATTGCTTTTAGTATCACAGCTGATTTTCTTCACTGTCCTACCTAAATATGCATTCAGTGACTGTTCAGAAGGAATATACCTTCAGACCAGATCCAAAGGGAAACTCTGTAATCTTGCTCGTCTCAAAGTGAAACCGAAAACCCGATAAGTTCTTGTCCGTGAAATTCTCTTTGCTGATGATGCAGCAACTGTTAGTCATCAGAAGCAGGGCTACAAAGCCTCATAGGTCACCTTTCTCATGCTTGTGAAGATTTCAGTCTCACCATTAGCTTAGAGAAGACAGTAGTCATGGGTCAACAAGTTGACCACCCTGCCAAAATTAGAATAAATTATGAAAGCCTGCAAGTGGTTGAAAAAATTCACTTGGGCTCCACCATCTCACAAAATCTTGGCTTGGAAGCTGAAATTAATGCTCGCATTGAAAAGACAAGCAATACCACGGCTAAACTTCAAAAGAGAGTTTGGAAAAACAGAGTGTCGAAAAAGATGTCCATCTACAGTGCTTGTATACTTAGCTCTCTATTGTATGGCAGCAAAACACAGACTCCTAATGAATGCTAAGGAAGAAAAAAAACTGAACAGTTTCCATCTTTGATGTCTCCACTGTATCCTGCGCATAGAACGGCGTAACAAAATCTCCAAGTTCACTGTTCTCAAACAGGCCAAAATACCTATTATGTTTCTGCTTCTGAGACAGAGACGTCTCCTTCGGTTAGGACACGTGAATCATATAAGCAACGACCAAATCCACAAGGGCGTACTCTATGGTAAGCTAGCCACTGACAAATATCAGCTTGAATAGCCCAAACTCTATTTTGTTGATGTCTGCAAGAAAAACCTTCATGAGCTGCGAATCGATGGCCAGTGCCGGGAATCAGTTGCTTTGGACCGCTGCAAGTGGAAAGCTGCCATGAAGCAGCCAATGATGAAAAGAGGCATTGGGGCAGTTGGCTACAGTCGTAAGCCCAGTTCCCTCAGTCTTTCCTCATAAGTCATGTCCCCCAGACCTCTATCCATTTTTGTTGCCCTCCGCTGAACTCTCTCCAATTTATCCAAATCCTTTTTGTAGTCGGGGGCCCAAAACTGAACACAGTACTCCAGATGTGGCCTCACCAGTGCTGAACAGAGAGAAATAATCACTTCCCTTGACCTACTGGCAACACACCTATGAATGCAGCCCCGGATGCCATTAGCCTTCTTGGCAATAAGGGCACACTGCAGGCTCATACTCAGCTTATTGTCCACTGTAACCCCCAGGTCCTCTCTGCAGAGCTGCTGCCCAGCCAGTCAGTCCCCAGCCTGTACCGGTGCATGGGATTGCTCTGTCCTAAGTGCCGGACTTTGTTGAACCTCACGAGATTCCTTTTGGCCCAATCCTCCAATTTGTCTAGGTCAGTCTGAATCATAGCCCTGCCCTCCAGTGTATCTACTACGACCCCCAGTTGTGCCCCAGCTCTAAACCGCGCTGTGATCACCACAAGATCCCAGCTCATGTACATAGTTGCACATGTACAGAGTTGCGAATCTGGTTCAGGGTTCACAAATGAGAGGCTACTGCAGAATGCTCTCAGTCAGGTTCTTGCAAAGAATTTACTCCCTCACCAGGGATTTAAGGGATGAAGACAAAGAAAGTCACAGTGCAACTGTCTGACAGCTCTCCCGTTCTACGAGAGCTCATTGCTTTTACAGTGCTCCACAAATGGGAAAGGCTCCTTGAGAAAAAATGCTGAGGGCTGTGATGACAGGAAAGCAGTACATGGCACATAAGGATATGTCTGTCTACACTGAAGCTCAGGGCTCCCAGATGGGACCACTTCTGAGTAGTCCCTGCCCACCTGCTCCCACTCACACGTGCCAAACCTGGAACTGTGACGGTGAAGCTGCCCTGGGATCAGAACTACGGTTTTACTTTCCCTAAGAAGTGCATCTTGCAAACATCTGTCTTCAGCAATGAGCCCAATACCCCAAACACTCAAATCTACCTTGAGACAAAATAATATTTCCAGTGTGTCAATCAAGCTCATAGTACTGGAAGAATAACTGTCAAAACTGTTTTAGGTACAAGACATCTCTTCATTATCCACACAAATATTCAGCTTAATATATCTATAAGTATAGAAAGATAAAGCATTTCCTCAGGATTAAGGATTTGCAGAGAGGTCCTTTGAGCATATCTCAAAGAATTTATTCCTGCAAAGCTAGTTGTTAATCTAAATTAATTCCTGGTGTCATGGTGCTTATATCCTTTATAGGCTCTATGTACATACTTACTATGAAAATCTACCTTAGTGAGGTATCATGCAAGTTTTGCCACATAATAACTAGGATATTATTGTATATTGCTACATCCGTCTAACTTCTGCTATGCTAGCAGGAGGGCGAAATTAGGCCGTGTGTGTCGCAAACAAGGCTACTGCCCAAAGATTTGTATTAATCAGAGGTACAAGCATAGAAAAATAATACTGAAAGGGACATCAGGACCATCTAGTCCAGGGGTTCCCAAAGTTTTTATGTCACGGCCCAGCAAACCGCAACCCAACAGTCACAGCTGACCTTGGCTAAAATTTCCAGCAGGAAGACAGGTAAGGATATCCCCACCCCCAGGCAGGGGGGCTGGACCAAACCTTGCACTGTTTGGGCCAAACCCTGCCTCTCCGCCCAGCTCTGGGGGGGCTGCAGTTTGCCGGTGCGCGGCCACTTCCAGTCCAGCAGCTGACAGTGCTGCGGACCAGCAACCGACCCGCCGCGGCCCAGGGATTGAGAGCGCCTGATCTAGTCCAACCCAAAGCAGAATTGCTCCTGTATAAACCAGGCCAGCCAAGTGTTTGTCTAACCTGTGCTTAAAAACTTCCAGTAGTGGAGAATCCCCAGCCTCTCCATCTAACTTGTTCCAGTGCCTACCCACCCTCTAAGTTGATTTAGATCAACACTTGCCTCTGAACTGGACCGAACAGCCCCAGAGATTGGACTGAATGGCCCAAGAGGCCCCTTCTAGTCCTATATTCAGGAGCAAATTAATATTTTTAACCCAACATATTTTCAGCTAACTACGCTGTTTGGCTGATGCTGAAACATTTCACGGAGCTGTCTTGATTTCAATGAAGTTTTTTGCCAGGATGGTTTCTGCAGTCCAGGACTCTCTGGTAACTTCTGATGAGAGAAACAACATAAGCTTAAATGGCAATACAATTGTTTTAAACACAATTAAAAAATGATAAAACTTTAAAAAATTGCTGTGAAATGGCATGGTCATCCTCCAGCCAGTTCTAGGAATAAAGTCACTCTCATTTGGTCTAATCAGTGTCACCAGAAGGTCCCAACTCCGCACAGAGCTCCTTGTAAGCAAACCTCTAGTTGGACTACACGGGTCTCCTTGAAGAATCAGGTCCTTAATAAAAATGCAAGAGGCAAAATACACATGCCCAATGTATCTTTTTATTAAAGATGTAGCAAAATTCCCTAAATTTGGTTGAAGACAGTCCAACTTGTTTTAACATAATCTACCATACCAACTCCCTAGGCAGACAGAGATAAAGCCATTATTAAAATAAAATTAGAAAAACTGTTTGATCATAGAAAATTAGGGTTGGAAGGGACCTCAGGAGGTCATCTACTCCTGTGGTTCTCAACCTTTTTTGGACTAGGACCCATTTGTAAACGTTGATGGCCAGTCCCGACCCAGTGCCCCTCGCTCCCAACCCACTGCCCCCCACCCCCAGGCTCCCAGTGTGCAGGGCAGGGGTGGGTGTGTGGAGAAGGGCAAGGGGGAATGGGGGGGTCCAAACAGCCCCTCGCAGGCTGGAACTCTTACAACCTGCAAGGGAAAACCCATGGTTTCCCACATATTTTTCTCCTTTAAAGGTGAATCCATTTTTAAAGTTTGTTTGTGACCCTTTCACATATTTTTGTGACCCACACTTGGGTTGTGACCTGCGGGTTGAGAAATGCTGATCTAGTCCAACCCCTTGCTCAAAGCAGGAACAGCCCCAACTAGATCATCCCAGGCAGGGCTCTGTCTGGCTGGGTCTTAAAAACCTCCAAGGATGGAGATTCCACAACCATTCTGGAAAACCTGTTCCAGTGCTTTACTACCCTCCTAGTGAGAGAGTTTTTTCTAATATCCAACCTAAATTTCCCTTGCTGCAACTTGAGACTGTTGCACCTTGTTCTGTCATCTGCCACCACTGAGAACAGTCCAGCTCCATCCTCTTTTGAACCACCCTTCGGGGGGGTTGAAGGCTGCTATTAAATCCCCCCTCAATCTTCTCTTCTCCAGACTAAATAAACCCAGGTTCCTCAGCCTCTTTTCAGAAGTCATGTCCTCCAGCCCCCCAACCATATTCATTGCCTTCCACTAGACTCTCTCCAATTTGTCCACATCCTTTCTGTAGTGGGGGACCCAAAACTGGACACAGTGCTCCAGACATGGCCTCACCACTGCTGAATAGAAGAGAAGAGAGTCACTTCCAACAATCCTACCAATACAGCCCAGTATGCAGTTAGCCTTCTTGGCACACTGCTGGCTGAGAAATTATAGCACAGGGGCCCACGCCAAGGCTTGAACCCTCACCCTTTTGGTCCCCAGCTCGCTACACAGGCCCATGAGCCAACAGAAAAGAACTTGCTCATGATAAAAAAAGAAGAATTCCATACAGGAAAAACAGGTGAATGAACAAAAATTGTGTGGTGCCAGAGGACTGGAAGAGGGCCAATGTGGTTCCCATTTCCAGAAAAGGGAGGAAGGAGGACCCAGGAAATATAGGCCAGTTAGTCTTACCTCGATCCTGGGTAAGCTTTTTGAGAGAATTATCCTGACACGTGTCCACGAGGGGCCAGCAGGGGAGATTACGCTTAGGGGCAACCAACACGGGTTCATTAGAGGCAGGTCCTTTCAGACCAACCTGGTGGCCTTCTACAACCAGGTCACCAAATCCTTAGATGCAGGGGTAGCAGTGGACATCCTCTTTCTGGACTTTCGGAAGGCCTTCGACACTGTCTCTCACCCTGTTCTCATTAAGAAACTGGGGGACTGTGGTGTCGACACCTACACAGTCAAATGGGTCACTAACTGGCTGGAGGGTCGCACCCAGAGTGGTGGTGGATGGGTCATTTTCAACCTGGAGGGATGTGGGCAGTGGGGTCCCACAGGGCTCGGTCCTCAGGCCCTCACTGTTCAACATCTTCATCAGTGACTTGG
>NW_017729028.1:41181502-41210880 GCF_001723915.1 Gavialis gangeticus
CTTCTGACCCTAGAAACTATGAAACTATGAAATTTAGGGCCTCATCTGACACAGGGCTATTCAACTGGGAGTTAACTCATGGCTCACAGGCTCCCACTGCCTTTACCTCCCTGCACTTTCTCCCCACAGGTCCAGGCACCATTCCCTCTCAGCCATTGCAGTCTCACTGCAACATCTACTCCTGCTGCTGCCGTCAGCGCTGCCTCCTCCCTAGGCCACTGGGGTCTCTGGTATCACCCTTCTTCCTCCTGCTTCTGCTTCCAGGGGGCAGCACACTTTGTGGCCTGGGGCATCGGTGAATCCAGGATTTTAAGAAAGGGGGAGCAGCACCTGGAGCTTCAATGGTTGCTGCAACCCCTGCTCCCAGACTCCCCTCCCACCAGGGTGGGCAGACCTTACCATTTGAAAAGCAGCCACTGAGACTTTTAAGTCCCCTGCTCAGGTAAGAATCCTCCCTAGCTCCTGGCACCCCTTCCCCTCCGTGCTCAGCAGCAGGTCCCCTCCCCTCCATTCCTCACTTGCCCTCTCCACTTACGCCCAGGTTGCAGGGAGAGCTGCCTGCCACCACCACTGCCCTGGACACTCCTGTCCCACTCCAGCCTAGCAGGAGCAGGAGCAGGAGCAGGAGCAGGAGCAGGAGCAGGAGCAGGAGCAGGAGCACTCCCCATCCCCAGATCAGCCAGGAACAGTGGCAGTGGTGGGCAGGAGAAGGGAGAGGTTGGGGAGGGGGAACATGCCACTGAGCATGGGAAGGGGTCCTGAGAGGGCAGATTCTTACCTGCTTTGGGGACAAAGTCCCCAGAGGCTACTCCCACAGCTTGGTCCAAAGGGAGGGGTATGACGGCATCACCCCACTCCCTCTGGGTCCTCCCCCATCCAGGGGTGCTCAGAAGTTGGGTGACACTGGTCTGATGCATAAGGAACTCAGAGGGCAAGTGCTTTACTTCCAGGTCTGCCACTCATCTTCTGTGCCACCATAAAGTAGTCACTTCCCTGGTCATTACCCACTTTTTTCCTTTTTGTTTAAACTGTAAGCTCTTGTGGCAAAGGTCTCTCTTTCACTGTGTGTCCACCCAGTGCCCTGGTTTCATCCTCTAAGCACTACCAAAATGCTTTAAAAATTGCTTGCAGAACTTATTGCAAGCCACAGCTGCTCTTACAGAATATAAAACAAAGGCACGCTGTTAGTAACTAGACACTGTTCACAAATCCATGCTTTGGAGAATCCCTGAGGTCCTGGAGTTGCCCAGGGAAGATCAGGGCACTGGAGATCTGTCCGTGCTTTGCAGATGGCTGCTGCCATGCATCAGACTCTCAGGAAAGGGATGCTTACACTAGGAAAATTCAACTTGCAGTTTAAAGAGTCTCTAAAGTCATATACAGAAAGCTTACGTTTTCACTAAATTTTTCATTCCCTGCTGCACAGTTCACCTTTGACTCGTTTGCTCATGAAAATTGATTTTAAAACCCCAGGCCTGCTCTATTCTGCTGTAGGTACAATGAAAAGGCCTCGTTTATTTTAAATTAACCTCAGAGAAATTCATTATATTCTTGTAAACCAGTTTAATATCACACAGTGAAAGCTTCACCCAGAAAGGTTCTTAACCTCATAAACCACAAACTTTTAACAAGGAAAAAAAAAATCAAGAGAATATTATAATTCAGTTCCTCATGAAGGCAGCGACTGGAGCGCATTAAGCTCTCCAAGTCAGACTGGCAGAACAAAGCCATAATAGACGTGCTCAGTGATCTAAATGTGTACCAGCTATCAGCGCATTTTACCCAATGAGGTAAATAAATATTGAAAGCCTGCAAAAATAAGTGACTATACATGCAGGCTGCAAGGATAATCGGGATCTGGCCCTTCTCTTGCTGAAGTCAGCATCAAAACTCCCTTTGCTTTCCCTATCCTTTGTATTTAAATGGCCCTATTCCAGGGGTCAGCAACCCCCCGCACGTATGCCAGAGCATGGCACACGAGGCCATTTTGTTCAGCATGCCACAGCCAGCCCTGTTGGGTGGCTGCAAGCCCTGCCTGGGCTCCCTGGCTGGCAGCATCTACCCAGAGCCTGGGCCAACTGCAGCTGGGAGGTCGCAAACGGATGCCACGGCTTTGCGGAGGCAGTGGGTGCATGTGCCGCTCCGGGTGGATGGGGGGATCCTGGAGCAACGCAAACTTGGGTCACTCTCCAGTGCAGTCAAAATAGAAAACGGCTATAAAAGAAGCTGCTGGGAGAAGCACAGGTAAGAGCATAGACTAGGACCCTGCCAAGCAAATCCACAAGTTCTTCCTAAGTACTGCCCAGAAAAGACAAGCACAAGTGTTTGAGTGCCAGCCATTCCCTAGAGCAAACGCAGGGTTTTAAAAAGCTTGAGGCCATTAGATGAGCATTCAGATGAAGCTGATGCTAATTTGGATGAATGGCTAGTGACTGGACTGATCTGTCACTCACGTATAGGAACATACGGGGATCCCGGCGCAGCTGACTCCATCACTATCATGAGCTACAAAAGGAACTTAATCTTCTCACCAACTTTCGACAGATCCTCCCCACGCCCCGGCCTCCCTCAGCTTGTATCCCCACCTCCAGGCTCTGTGTTTTGTCTAGCAGCAAGCAGGTGAGATCGGCTGTGTGGTCTCATAAACTTCATAATCTTTAGCCCAAACTTGCCTGACTGATTCTTCTGCTTAAAAAAGCAACAAAAAAGAAAGAAAGAAAAAAGCTAACATGTCACTCTTAAGCCTTATTTACATTCCCTCTTCAAAGCAGCTCGGATAGCCCCAGCTCGAGCCTCCCTCCCACCACGGATGAGAGATCTGCTCCCACGATCGCCACCAAGGACAGGCAGCGCTGCAGTTTAACACGTAAATCAGGAGTTACACCCGTTCTTCTCTTCATATACGGTTTTAGGTACAGGCAATCCTCCGATTAGGGCATCGCACTCTCCAGCAACACAGATGGGATGGTGGGTCAGAAACCAGCATGGTTCTTCTATGGGAAATGGCAACTTTTAAAAATACGTTTTCATTTTGAATCTCTTTGGACAGGAGCATCTCTCCAGTCCAAACCAGTGAAGGTGGCGGAGCAAAATGGAAGAAAAGAGATGCTCTGTAACAGCCAGGAGCCTCCTAGTTGGGTCACTCACCTGTATTACATGGGAGACCCACGTTCAGGTCCTTCCTCAGCCCAATTCAGAGGAGGAATTTGAACCTCTCAGATGGATGCTCTACCCACAGTCTGTCTCTCCTTGACCCAAATAGTGTATATTCCTATACAGAGCAGAGCTGCTCCTAGGAGAGAGGCTGACGGTTGAGCCTGGTCCCTCAGGGACGCAAATGTAGGTGTCCTGTTCCTCCCATAAGAGTCCTAAGCAATTAGGTACTGGAGGGAAGGGTTGGCATCCTTCTGGCTTGTCATGACAAAGATCTTGTTTTCATCCAGATACAGAACAAGACCAAGCCCCAAAACCTATTTTTTCATGAAACAGAATCCTTATTTTCCTGCCAGGCCCTACTTGAAGAGGCACCGGTGCCCAAAGTCTAACTCCATCGGGCTCTATTAAAAAGACTACCCTTATCTTCCCTGTATTTCTGTTTCCTGACATGTCTCCCAACCTGCAAAAATGAGTAACGGACAGCACCATTAACCCACCTTCAGACTGGCGGGGAGAAAGCACTACAAATGATTGTTCCTTACCGCATTCAGAAAGACCCAGCACGAACGGCTGCATCTACCACTGTCAGGTTGTTTCACTTCTATTGAAGACTCAACCATGGGCGATTAACTTGCTTGTTTGAAGTGGGGGTGGCATTTATTTGTAAGTGGAGGAAAGATCAGAAAGCGCACACTGGTTTTCCCATTGCCTGGCTGCACAGACTTGAAACAGAAAGGGAGGGAAATTTGCTACTTGGTGTTTTTACTGTCACAACAACAGTTTTAACTAGGCTTCAAGTAACATTTGGATGCAAAACAGATGCCACTTCCTTAATGTATATCCCAGAAGGAATTTGGTTCTGTTTTCATGCAGGCCGTCTCACAGGCCCTGTGGATATCCAATTTCCCATTCAAAGCTCTGGCAATAGAAACGCTGAAAAGCAGATTCTTGTGGATTTCTCCTCTCTACCGTGCCTGAACCTGTAACATGAATGGGGCTTTTGGTAGCTTTGTCCATACCGCCTTCCTTTTTAATAACAACTCCATTTACTGCTTACAAAAGCCAGTCTTCTTCCTTCACTGCAACCTCTTAATAAGATTCCCTCCACGTCACTGAAAGTCTGATTGTGCTCTGGGACTCGGTTATTCAGAAGACAAGAAAGTTTGGGTTACAGAGCCATTCTTGCTGGCATTCAAACTCCCGCTACCCCTCCCTGCACAAATCAGTCCTTCAACACAGAGAGACTCTATTGCTGGCACTACCTCCCGAGAAGGGCAGGCAGGAGGTACTTCCCACCAGGAGCCAGTGCACGTTTTCGATTTCACGGAGGAATATAATCTCCTAGATGAGAACTGAGAAGAGAAGCCAGGACACTATCGGGACAAGACTGCCAGGTCTCCAGTGATATCTCCTACATGCGGTATACAACGAACAAACTACTGTGTACAAAGAAGAGTGGGTAAAATGAATGGCGTGCTATTGCTATCCTGCATTTAAGAGTCTGATCAGACACGTCTGAATCCCAGTCGGAGTAGGGTGACCCTAATTGGGCGGGACAGTCCCAAAATGGAAACATCAAGTCCCGGTCCCAGGCTGAATGACTCCAGGACAGATTTGTCCCGGATTCGTAGCATCATGCAAGGCTCCAGGTTTTCCGTTCCCCATGAAAAAACGAGGGAAATGGTGGGTTTCCCCTCTAAGGCTGGCAGCATCCCAGCCTGCAAGGAGCTGCAGGGAGCGGGATGCAGGAGGCGCCACGTGCACACATACACGTGGCCAGGAATACAGCCCCAGGCAGCGGTGGAGAGCAGCTCCCCCAGCTGCCTGCAGGTAAGTCTGGGGGAGAAGGATGCAGATTGAGGCTCCCATGGCAAGGAAGGGAGTAGGGCAGGGTTGGTGCTGCCCAGCTGACGCGGTGCATGGGGCCCAGGGCAGGTGTGGGAGGTAGCCACAGGTGGCTTGTCCGGGGGAGGCAAATCCCTGCTGCTGCATACACTCCCCACTTTATGTGCAGAGCCGGGGAAGGATGTGGGTTTGGGGCTCCCTGCTCTGCTGCCCTGCCCCCAGGAGCCTCGTGCCAGCTGCATCACCATGGCAAGGTGCCCCCTGCCTGCCTGGCGGCAGCGGCACAAACTTGTGCTCCTCACCGCTGCTGGGTGGGCAGGGGCACCTCGCCCTGGCGGTACATCCAATGCAAGACTCCCAGGGGCAGGACAACAGGGCAGGGAGTCCCAAGTCCACAGAGGGCAGCCTGCATCCACCCCTACCCCCTTGGACTCCAATCTGCTCTGCTCCAGCTATGCCACGGGGGGAGGAAGGAAGCAGGCACGTGTCCCATCTTGCAATGTGGAAAAGTTGTTCCCCGTAGGTGGGAGTCCCCTTGAACACAAGTGTAGCTGGCAAATTTTGCACCCTGGGGAGAACCCCGATGGAGAGCAATGGGGGAGCAGAGGGGGCTGAGCTTAGGAGTGGGAAGGCTTCAGTCCTACCTGCTCCAGGTTTCTGGCTGCCTCTGCCACCTTGCTGTGTGCTCACGTCTGGCTGTTTTTGCCATAGCACAGATTCGCTAGGGGGCCACCATTCTGGGCCCCCCTCTAAGCTGGTGCCCAGGGCTGATGCCCTGCTCACCCACCCCATGATATGCTACTGCCCCTGGAGTGCACTCAGGGTGGTGGGAGGGCTGAGTGCCTCAGAGCTCCCACCACAAGCAGAGCCCACCTTCTGCCAGCACGGCTATGCCACCTCGTGGAGCGAGACGGCTTCTGCCACCGCCCGGCAGCCCAGAAAAGGCACATACAGACTCCCCCAGACCCTTCAGCAAAGTTAACCTCACCGAAGCACTGTGAGGTAAAGCCGTGCTCTTGTAATGGTAACTCTTGGGCCAGGTGCATAATTTCAACTGTTGGGATCCCTCTTCAAAAACATGCATGTGTTGCCAGTTTGACCCTGTGAGTTCCCGAGATCCGGTTGACATTAGCAGGCAATTCCACCGCAGCTGGGCATGGAACGAGGGAAAGTTTACCGGTGGAAAAGGAACATAGCACTGATATGGGAAAACACAGCAACATTATAGTCCTATGAAGAAGGAATAAAACACACCCTCAAAATAACTTTGGCAACTTTCTGATAATTTAATTCCCCACCCGCCTGTTTCAACATCCAAGCAAATAGCACTTCCCCCTCCTCATCCACTAATCCCCATTCATGGTGATGGCAGCGGACAGTGTGGTGCTGTCTGTTCCTGTTCCTGAAGCTCCCCGAAGGCAGGCAGAGGGTTTTGTTCTTTTTAGTCAGCAGGGAGAGGATCCTCACCAGTCTCTCTGCTCTGTTACTGTCCTCTGTAGCTTCAACAAGAGTCCTTTCTTTGGTGAAACCTGCTAATCACAGTGATCCCCTCGATGGAGAGGAAACCAGGGGCATCACCAGACACGCATTCTTTGCCAGGTCTCCTCTGCGCCAGTCCACCGCCCTGGCCACCACACCATGCAGCCTCCCTCCAACACTGCTTTTCAACAACTTCAAGCTTGCATGGGAGGGAACAATGCTTGCGCGGGAAAACAAAGTACTGCCAAGGGACGTTCTAGCTGCAATGTGTACCCGCAAATCATTCCCTTGTCCCTGGCAGCTGAGTTCTGCTGCCAAAAGTTTCAAAAGTCATATCAGAACGCGTGGTAGAGGTGATATCTTTTATTAGACCAACTAGATTTTTGCAAAAAAAAAAAAAAACCTGCAAAAAATCTAGGTGGTCAACTACAAGATATCACCTCTACCACCAGTTCTGATTCCTTTTGCCTCTAGACCAATACAGATACAATGTGGATACCTGAAGTCACATCAATACACAAGCTTTTGTAAACATGAGCCGATTCATCCCTGCTCCACTGACAGTGTTACACAGTGTTACCCCAGAAATGAATTTGGCCCATACTCTCTCAAACACACAACACAACTCCTTCAATCCTGGCTATACAACATCATGTCGACAGCTTTATTTTAAGCAAATTAAATGTCTCCCAATGACAGACAGAACTTTTAGCATTGGAGTCCGGGGCCTGGGCACGTTTGATCTCTCCTTGCCCCCCTCCCACAAAGTAGGATGTGTAGACAATACAGGGAGGGGAAGGGAGTTCAAAGCAAATTCCTTTCAGAAACAGAAAGCAAAGGTTTCGCTCAGAGAGGAGCTGTTCCACTTGTCACGCCAATTAGGGTCTCGGTTAGGGAGGGAAGGAAAGGAAAGAAACTGCTTCTCCATTTCTGCGTGACTTAGTTAACACTGATTTACTCCAGGGAAGTCTACATGGAAGAAATCCATTTATTTCCTTGCAGGCCCAGTCATCCTAGTACATGCCACAATCACAGCTAACAGGATAACACTACCTGTGTTGCTGAGTAGCGCATAATAGCATTACTAGGTAGTACCTGGTGCAGATTTGAACTATGGGACAGGGCCTAGAGATGGCAATTACTATGGCACTGACTCCATACTCGGTTTCTGAGGGACAGCATTGTTTCCTATGTGATTTAGCACTGTGCATCTCTGCTAATTAGACAGAAACGTGGTATTTTTCCTGCCCATACACTTCAGGGCTGCACTGTATTCAGCCAGCCTATGGGCAAAGACAACTGAAGCAGACTGCAGAATGTGATCCTCCATTTACATATGGACAAGTACATCTCCCTGCCCTGAGCCGGTGGCTACTTGCCATTAGCGCAGATACCCTGGAACTTCTCCTGGAGAAGCAAGCACAGTTTTACACTTCAGGTGTCAGTGATGCCATGGTCTTATTTTACCCCTGTCCACTTCCCTTTCACACATCTGCCAGCACGTTTCACCCTGGGATAGTAAGCTATATCCTATACATCTGCTTTTCTTGCACACGTACAGCATGCACAGTAAGGAATCGGATCCTGAGGTACCATAGGCTGCAGAGAAAGCAAGCAAGACAGAAAGCCAAAGTAGGATATTAAATCAGAGCAGCAGGAATCTCTTAGGCTGATACAGTAAGCAGTCCTGTGCACCAGGAGGCAGCTAAAGAATGATGGAAATACACTATTCCCACAAATCCAGAATAGCTAATAAAACCCCATATGAATTATGGCATGTAAAGATGGAACCAAGAATTTCAAAGCATCACCTGCACTGTAGAATATTTCCACATGCCAAAAAAGCATGAAAAAACATCCTGGTACTGGAACTAACAAAACCGGGTCCATCTTTTGTCAAAAGCCAAAGGTGCATCTTGATCTCTCCATCTTAGGGAAGCAAAGTTGAGGACATTAATTTATCACCCCCCCCCAAGTGGTGTTATGTTAGAATAGATGTTTAATCTATGCTCAGAAATGCAATTCAGGGCTCCAGCTGGAACTTTCTTCTCCTCTCTGAAGATGCCCTTCAAAAAGGGTGTCATGCCAAGGAGAGACCTATTTTTGCTTTTAGACATCATCTTCCGTAGACTTCACTGCAGATTGGAGTGTTGATTAAAAGAAGTGAAGTAGGAATGAGTCCCACAGAAAACAACCATAACATCAGCCAAGTACCTCTGTAAATGAGTGAAAAACCATGGCCAGAAACACCACGATGTTTTCAGCAGTGTAACTAGGGGAGCCCCAACTCAGAGGGGGCACAAAAGCGGCAGCCACTGCAAGTGTCAGCCCAGCCATCACCACTGCCACAGGCAGCACAGCCCTCCTGCCACCCCTGCCACCGCTGCCACCCAGGGAGCTGACCCTGGTAATTAGGCCTGCATTTGGCAGTGAAACCCTTGCTACGTTCAGCACTGGTTGGGTACCCTGAAGCAAACGGGGTTCTTCCCAATTACATATCATTGAAGTGCTTTGCTTGGCCAGTGCCAAACACATTCTGCCTGGATGAGATTTCATGCACTGCACTTAATTTATTACAAATACATAGGCCCAGATTTTAAGGAATGAGCACAAGACTATGCTTCTCTGAAAGTTTGAATAATAATAGTGAGAATTTAAATACAGCTTTATTTATTCCAAGCGCTACCCTAATTATTCCTCTCAGTTGGAACTGGTTGAGAATTTCTCCTCATCAGCAACTTTTCACCAAAACATTTTGGTTTGCTTTAACTCGAGGAGAAAGTTTTTTTTAAATGTCATCTGGGTTGCAGATTTCCAGATTTTCATTTTTTGTAACTGAGTTTTGTTTTTCTTTTGTTTTTCCCCAGGAAAAATACAGAAGTTGCAAAAATTTTCTTTAAGTTACAAGGAAAAATAAGTTTTTTCACAAAAAAATAAATCAGCACTTGGACCATAGATACCTTCAAGCTATGTGGTATCTTCATAGTTCAGAGATGGAAAACGCTATTAGAAACCGCAGTGTGTCTCAAAATAAGACTGTGAGTAAAAGACCATAATGCATCATTTTCTACTTCTACAGTTACTTCTATTCCCAGCACTTCAGAGCCTGTTGATTATGTATTATAAAAAAAAAGAAGAGCATCACACACACACACCCCCCGCCAAGGCACACACCAGAGCTGAAATTTGCTCCTAAAATTTCAACCAAGGATCCACTGTGAAAGATAGCAGGACCTCCTGGTTGATTCGTAGACAGCAGATGAAGCAAAAAATGTCTTTTGGTAGACCACCTAGGTGTGGTCTACCAAATGCTGACAAGTGGCACAGTCAAAGCACAACTAGGGATGAGGAGAAGCAGTTGAGCCAGTGGCAAACAGCCGGGCTACAGGACTGTGCTGGGGATAGGCCACAGCAGCGCCTCCTTGCCAAGTGAATCATTTTGAGAGTTTGCATAGTTTCTTTTTTAAGCTTTCACAGGTCAATGAAGAGTTAATTCTGTCCAGCACACAAACCCCTCCGCACAAATTTTCTTAATCAGTAATGGCCACGTTCCAGCTGCAGGTCCATGGGTGTGCAACTTCCATTGAACACCTAGACCACAAAACTGGGTAGGATTGTTATAACCTTAATCTAGCAGTACTGTGGCACACTCCGGGCCTCAAAATTTCGCCCGGCAGTTTCTTCAGCAAACTCAACAAGATGTGAATGAGTTTTTCTGTTTGAAAGCATTCTAATCTCAGATTTAAGTGAGAGAATAAGTGATAGAGAATCTACCACCTGGCTCTGGAAACTGGTTTCAGAGGATACAGCAATTACCCTCATGGTTAAAAGTTTGCCTCCTACTTCCAACAGGTATTACTTGCAAGTTAGAGTTGGATATGGCCCCATGCTCTCTGAGTAGGGGAAAGGAGCATTCTTTACTATCCACAGCTCTTCAAACATGACAAACTAAAGACTTTCCTAGCCATATATTGCTACAAAGCAACACTAGATTCACTGCAGGATGACCGAGCCACTGCAAACTCCTCACAACTAAGGACAGAAAATCAGTCTTCAGAAAATCCATTTAAAACACAAGTCTCACACTAATTAGTGTTTTTCTTGGAGCTCCATCTCCTGGAGGTAAGCAATTATGGGAAAAATCTCTCCTCTAAGAGTATTTCTGGCCCTTACCATTATGCAAACATGATCTGACTTCACTCCAAAGGCTTGGAAAATAGAAGGCAAATAAACAGAACTCTAATGTTGGTTCTTTATTTTCAAATCTCATTATTTTTAAGCCAGTCACGATTCTGGGAGCTGACTCAAATTTTTTGAGTGCTGGAAGTGGGTAATATGGTAGAATTCACATTCAGGCAAAGAAAAGAATGCCTATGTCAACAAAGAGGAAGAGCTGAAGAGTCTTCCTCAAGGAGCTGAATGGGGTAAAGGGAGCCTACAGCAGCTAAGATGAAACCCAGTGCACACCAGTGGTACACCAGCAGCTTTGCCAGTGAATTCAATAGAGTCTGTGGCAAAATCCATTGCGGAGGGGCTGGCTGGAGCACGAGGGGGCTCCAGCATGGGGCTAGCTGGCAGGCAGCCTCTGCACTGAAGCACCCTCGTGCCCTGGCTAGCCAGGGCAGCATCTGCATGTGCGCTACTGCGAAGTAAAAAACTGTGAAGCAGGATAGCACTTGTAAATAGTAGTGCCAGTATTTACAAGTACTATCCTGCTGTGGAGTTAATTAATCTACTTTGGCAGAATAGGGGTGCATGTGTAAACACATGTGATGGGCTAGCTGGTAATGATTTGGCCCAGGGGTTTTGAAAGGGCAAAAGATGATTGGAGGACTTGGGATTCCCTTTCCTCACCAATCAGGCCCAAGACTGTCCCTCCATGTCCCCTGATTGGCCTCTTGGGTCACCTGGAGGGGGATAAAAGGGGCAGCACAGCTGACTCAAGAAAGCAGCAAGGGACCATGAGGAAGGAGTTTCAAAGAGCTGGCAAGAGGTGGGCCAGGGGGGCAGGAGCAGTGCCCCCAAAGGAGTGGGACCCGCAGGCAGCAGTTGGACCCTCAGCAGCGCGGCGTGTGGCCGGCAGGAGAAGCTCCCCACTGGGCTCCAGGTTCCCCTACGAGAGGCTGCAGCCAGCAGGAGAGGTTCCCCAGCTCCAGCAAGAGGCCAGGAAGCTCAACATGAGGCAGGGGCTCCGGGAAGGTCAAAACCCCTAGCAGTTTGGAGCAGTATCAGCACTGGTGGCTATGTGGTAGAGTTTCTGCCTACCATGTGGGAGAGCTGAGCTGAAGTCCCAGCTGGGATGACTTGGGGTGAGTGAAGTGGCAGGGAGAAATTCTTGTTGCAGTGGAAGGGGATCATTGTGTCTTCCCTCTTTCCCCCCCGTCAGGTACCTAGATTTCTTGTTATCTGACATTTTGTATTTTGTGCATTTTATATTTTGCCAACCAGTATTGTTTGTTCTGCTGTTTGTGTTTTATATTTTGTTAAACCTGTCTTTTGTCAACTGGATGAATATGTGTATGATTGTAAGTGCCTAACCTTTATTGAATCCTGCCCCCTCGGGGCATTGTAGTGTCCCCTATACCCCCTGGTTTATACTGGTTATGTTCCCAGTACTGTTTTCTCATTAAAAGGTATATGGTTAAGTCCCCATTGGTGGTCTGGCTCTGCTGTATAGGAGAAGGAGGGTCCCTACACCTCCCACAGCACTTGTGCACCTGCTCTGATCTCTTCAGTTGGAGAGGGGGTACCTCTTGGAGTACCGCCCGGGTTACACACACAACATTTACTGTGCAGCTAATCAGTCAACTGTGCAGGAAACATTTTGTGTAAACGTGCCCACTGAACTGCAGAAAACTACTGCATGGGAGTTTCCTTTGCACACGGAGAGACACATTCCTCAGGCAGGTCAACGGAAAATTCTCTGCTCTGGTCTAGACAAAGCTTATGCACAGCCATGGCTTATGAATAAGGGATTTGCAGTGAGGACCTGAAAAGAATATTTGCCCAAAGGAATAGCATTTTAGCATCTTGAACTGGGAAGTCAGTCAGCAAAGCAATGAGGGCACTGCCACAAATTGCTGTTGCTAAGTTATTATATTGCAAAGACACTGTGACAATGACAGGTAACGGGCTAAACTCTACCTCTGCTGCATTGCCAAGAACAGTACCAGCAGGCTCTAGCTCGCTCCAAACTCTCTTGGGTGTCCCTGGGGCTGTTCTGGTGTAATACAGAAGAGAAAATGATCCCAGCAAGGTGTCTGTCCAGTCTCCTCTTGAAGACTTCCAAGGTTGGGGACTGCACCACCTCCATGGGAAGTCTATTCCAGATTCTGATCACTGTTACCATAAAGACATTCTTCCTTACATCCAACCTGAAACCATCTTCTAACAATTTATGGCCATTGCTATTTGTCCTCCCCTGGGATGCCCTAGTGAACAGTTTTTCTCCCAGCTCTTGATATTCACTCCTTACATACTTATAGATGGCCACCAAGTCCCCCTTCAGTCTTCTCTTCCCCAAGCTGAACAGTCCTAGATATCTTAGTCTTTCTGAAAAAGGTTTGTCCTCCAGGCCCTTAATCATTCTCGTGGCCCTTCTCTGGACCCTTACAAGATTCTCCATGTCTTTTTTGAAGTGCAGCACCCAGAACTGGACACAGTACTCCAGCTGGGGTCTCACCAGCACCATGTAAAAAGGAAGTATCACTTCCTTAGCCCTGCTCACGATGTATCGGCTAATGAATCCCAGTATGGTATTCGCTCTGTTGACTATGTTACACTGGCAGCTCACATTCATCCTGTTATCAGCCATAACCCCAAGGTCCCTTTCAGCCATCATGTTGGCCAGGACATCTCCTCCTAACCTATATTCATGTCACTGCTTACTTCTTCCCAGGTGAAGCACTCTGCACTTATCCTCATTGATTCTGCTCCATCCACCTTTGCAACTTGTCCAGGCCCACTTGGAGCCACATCCTATCCCCTAACTTGACCGCTTTTCCCCATAACTTCATATCGTCTGCAAACTTGGCCAGCATGCTTTCCACATCCTCGTCTAAATCTTGATAAAAATGCTGAACAGCATGGGACCAAGAACTGAATCCTGCGGGACACCACTGGCCAACTCCTACCAAGATGATACAAACCCATCCACTAACACTATCTGGGTTTGACCCCTTAGCTAGTGCCCAGCCTACCTGACCATGGACTCTGCCAGCCCAAAATCCCCCCATTTTTTTTTTTTTTAATAAGAGAGTCATGGGAGACTATATCAAAGGCCTTTTTAAAATCCAAGTATATGATATCAACCACATCTCCCACATCTAGGCAGTTCGTTACTTGATCATAGAAGGAGACAAGGTTGGTCAGACATGACCTGTGCACAATTAAACCGTGTTGGTTATCCTTCAGCATCATGCCTTCTGCCAGTCTCTCACAAATGGACTTCTTCATAATTTTTTTCCAAAATTTTACCCAGTATTGAGGTCAAATTGACCAGCCTATAGTTTCCTGATCCTCCCTCCTCCCCTTCTTAAAGATGGGCACCACATGGGCCCTTTTCCAGCCTTCTGGGACCTCTCCTGAACACCACGAGTCTTCAAATACCTTTGCCAATGGTCCTGCAATGACTCCAGCCAATTCCCTCGGCATTCTCAGGTGCAGTCCATCTGGTCCAGCTGACTTAAAGATATTCAGCCACTCTAAGTGCTTCCTCACCAGTGCAACACCGACCACTGGTGGGCAATCACCCTCTCCCCAACCCCAATCCTCCCACCCCCGCATCCATCCAGCATCCGACCAGGAGGGCGACCACCATTTGTATGCAGGAACACCAATGCAAAGTATTCATTAAAGAGTTCAGTTTTCTCCTGACTGTCTGTTATCAGCTGTCCCATCCCATTCTGCAAGGGCCCCACATTTCCCAACATGAATGGGTTTTGATTCTAGGTCAAGTCACACCAGAGAATAAGGAGGAGCTACTAATTATAGAGAGTGGAAAATTGCTTCCTTAGCAGTTAATCCTTCTATTTATCCATCCAAAAGGTCAGACCCAGAAACCCAACACCCTTTAAAAATACAGTGAATAGTCGATCCTTGTGGCCATGTGCCAGAATTCCCAATTATGAGCTAATCTGTACTTCTTAGGGGCAAGAAGCCTGCACTGGCCATTTAAAGTAAATGTAAACACTGATTTTTATTCCTGGGTCACTTTAAATAGCCTTTTAAACCCATTAGCCTGAAAGTACAAATGCATTTCACTGTAGCCTATTTATATTGTTTAGCTAAGACAAGCGACGCTTGGGTATCTCATTAGTTAAAGACAAGGCCTAACACATGACCGCGGATGCCATAGACTTCTTCACACTTGCAAGCGTGAACTGCTTATATAAAGGACCACACATGTAAGAGAGGATTTGCTACATGATGCAATTTTATCCTTAGGATTTCAAGATCCTTTTACCTTCAGACATATAAGTATAGAGTTTAATATTTAAAAAAAAAAAAAGGCATGAGCAAATACAGTGCTGTAGACGAGGGCCTAAGGATCTAATCCAGAGTTCACTGAAGCTAAAGGAAAGATGCCCTTGCCTATTTCAATGGGCTCTTAACCCGCTAGTTTTGCCGCTGTACAGTGTGCAGGCAGTGCACAGGCTCCCATCCATAGCTCTGCCAGCACTCTTCAGGGCTGCCCAGACATGCTTCTGCTAATCCATTCACAGCCCCTTATACGCAAAAGATGATTGCCCCAATACAAGCTGCGCCCAACGGCCTGTGACGAAGATAAAGGTGTAGAGGCTAGGAAGGGACCAACAAGCTCATTCTCAATTAACCCAAGAACTTGAGTTGATCTCTTTTGCTGTGGAAAGGCAGCCAGTGCACAAACTGTGCTGAACCACTCGGATCCCGGTACAGTCACTGTTTATTCTAAACTGGCACATCCAAAAGAAAACCAAAGAAACCCACTAAACAGGTTGGCAAGTAATTTTCCTAGTCACTCTTCCCCTTGTTCTTCCAGGGTGGACAAACTGCATGCAGGTCAGAGCGGTGTCTTTCAAATCAAATTTTAAAAATATTGTTGGTCCTTTCTCTTCTGTAAAACCTTCAAAGACCCCACAATCAACTGAACTTGGGTTTGTGTCATTGGCCTACTCCCCCAGCTGCTGGGTCCACTCCAGAGGTGAGTACCTTTCAATGCTGTTCGATGTAGGCAGCTGCAATGTGCTGTGGAAGGAGAGCTGCTGCATAAAGGGTAAGATCTTTTTCAAAGAGTCGCCCGATTTCTTTTCAAGTCAGTGGTACCAATAGAGCAAAATCCTAACCAACCTGGTAGTAGGCCAGGAGCTGCAATACCGAGCAACTGAAAATTGTACATGTGAAAAGAGATTGGACTTGCCAAACAGGACAGGGAGTCATCTGCTTCTGGAGCATAATGCATCAAGCTGAAAGCAACGGGGAACTCGAGGTGTGCCACTGATGATTTTTCTGTCGGCATTTGCCTTGCTCTTCCCTCATCAGCTCTAACAGCAGCCATCAAACATACCACTCCTTTCCCAGAAATTCACGGCTCAGACCCAATCCCATTGAAGTCAGACATCTTTCCGTTGACTTTAATAGGAGTTGCATTAGACCCTAGTGGCGTAGACCCTATGTGTGCCAAACAGCACCTACCCAGACACATAACCCAGCACAACGCTCTAATGACCAAGCCACAAGTTAGGCATGATTGAGACCCCAAGGAGGGTATCAAGCCCTCCTGTGTAGCCATGAGAGACAGCTACATTGAGCCAGGAGGAAGAAAACAAGCCAGAGGGCATGTGGCTCAGCAAGATGGATTTTGCTCTGGGTGGAAAGTGGCCCTGGGTTCTACCCTGGATCTCTGTCCTCCATCCATTTTATTCACTGAATAGTAATAAATAGTAGGTGCAGTGACTCAGCTTCAAGAGAAGAGCTGGAGAGAGGACTGGATAATGCCTGACCTGCAGGCAAGTGGCTGGAGCACTGTGCTGGAAAGCAGATGTGTGTTCAAACCTCCTGAGTGAGGGGAGCCTAGAACATGGTCTCCCACTTCCTGAGTAACCTAACCACTAGGCTATTGGGACCTAACCACTAAGCCACTGAGAAGTTGTTCCTCCTCCTTTGGCATCTAACAGCTAGAGTGTGCATACCTGGGTGAGCATACAGTAATGTGTACCTGCCCGGCTCTAGAGGACAGCCCTACTGAGCTGTGTGGACGCTTGCAGGTACATTCCACATGTGGACTAGGATCCCATACTGTAAGTGCCAAAACCAACACTTATTTAGCTGGCTTAGGGCCATTTGGGCATGTAAAGTGAAATAGGATCTAGCTCTAACTGTACATGTACAACCATTAAGGTACAACTACAGGAACCCGCATCTTAGAATATCACTTTGCATCTAATGACACTTTACACAGACAACAACCCCCCTACACATCATTATGATCTGCCTTTACACAGAAGGAAAATGCAACAAGAAAACATTAGGAGACTTACAGAGAGTTAATGAATCAATTTATTCCTCAGGTCCTTCAGTGTGCCTTTATGTCTCTAAAGGTAAAAGCCTACAAGTGTAATACTACACCTGCAGCAGCTGCTTCTGTGGTTTACATGTCCAGGACTGAAACATCAAGAAAGTGGCAACACTGCCAAAGTTATTTCCTACTTCAAAGGTAGGGGCAAAAACTCATCTCGGATGCCATGATATGATAACACTGGGCAACTCTGGGGACTTACCTCCCCTCGGTTCCATCAATGCAACCCTCCAGGAGTTAATTTATACTTGTATATCCAGTGTTTAAATTATCCAGTGTATACATTATGTTTTAACTCAGCAAATTGATTCTACAGGGGAATATGTACCTCTCTCTCTCATACTCATGCACATGCACATTCACATGTGCTCACAGTATGGGGAACAACCCTGTACTAGCCATGGGTAGATTAAAACAAAAAGCTCTTTTCAGTCACCAACTTCATTTTTACAGTCAGAGTCCCACCCTTGCCCTCTACCTGCTGCTTTGCATTTTTTTTCTGCTTCCCCCATCCTCCATGACTCAGGCCTTTTAGGCTACACTCTCCAGGACCGTAACGGGGTTTCCCTTCCTATTAGGAAAACACCTAGCCCGCTGTGCTCACTGCCACCATCTAATACCTCGGCACTTTATTCTGCTTTTCCACTTCAACAGTCCTCTGCAACCATAAACTACAAATTGAACTACAGAGCCTGCCAATTAATTTGCTGGACCATTTTTCATTCTAGTCTATGCTGGTAGTTTTCCGAGATGTAAAAGCCATGTAGCACTAGAGCCAAGGTGCCAGCTCCCCCATGTCCAGCAGAGCAGTGCTCAACTCAGCCATAGCTATGCATGGGAGAAGGCGGCTGGGAATTTGCTTGAAGACTTTTCCAATTATCCAACTCTCAGCCTGAACCAGGGCCTAAAAGCTCTTCTAAAGGCACACCAGGCTACAAACAGTCCCCTAGGCATTGATCCTCTAGCTGCTGATCCGCATTACACATAGATGCCAGCACAGCCATTCCTCCAGCAGACCTCACAGCCAGCGTGTGGGTAGCTTAGGGCACAGACTTGGCTATACCCGCTTTATGCAACCTAGAAACTCACTCTGTGCCCTGGCTATGCCCTGCACTGCTCCCAGAGCCTGCAAACTTGCTTGAGATGCTTCCTCCAGGCAAATGATCTTGGATCTCATCTCTATACCGAACACGTACCCACTGTGACTCACTCCATGGCTGTGAATATCTAGAATAACAATTCTGTGCCTCAGTTTCCTCTAAGTAGCAAGGGGTCTCCATCTGCAGAAGGGGAAAAAGAGCAGTTCTGGAAACACTCTGTTGTTGATGTTTGCACAGGACTTCAAAGAGGAAAGATCCTGCCTGTATATTTTCCCATTTGATTACAAATGCAGCCCTAGTCTGCTTCTTTTTGACAATACAGTACTGTTTCTCAGTGGGAGAGCTTCAAGCACATCCACAGGTAATGCACAGGGTACCAGGGCAGGGCTTTGTGCAAACATTTTCTATTCACAAGGGCCTGACAGGGCAGAGTCTGACCCTTCCCCTTTGGAGGAACAGCAGGTTTCAATCAACTACAGTTGGATCCCCCCCTCTACCCTTGCAGGTCAGGGTTCCTCATGAACTCTTCATGCCTCAGCTCCCACACCCACATCATCAATCATCACTCTGCCAGGCCTGACAGCCAGAACCACCCTGATTTACAATGGAAACACAGCCAAGGGAGACCCTCTGCTACTCCGAGCACCACTGCTAATAGGTTCTGCTCCTCTGACTGCATGGCAGACGGCTCCCCTGATCACAGCCATCTCAGTGACAAGCCTCAGCCCCTTTGAATGATGAAGGAGTCACCAAAAGGAAGCAAACACCAAATTGGTTTATATGGACATCACCATCTTTCACTTGCAGCTCTCTGGGCACTACTTAATTGCCACCCCCTGCCCCCCATCCCTCCAAGAAGTGGGTGCATTTCTCTTGTGATATTTATATAATGTTCTCATGCTTTTTACACCAAAGTGCTTTACAGGTCAAGGGCCGAATTCCCCGCACAGGTAATGATCAGATGGAACAAGGCCCAAGCAACTACTCCAGAACTGGGGCCTGTGCTGTTACAAGAGGTACAGGAAGAGCTCAGCTGATCCTGCCAGGATTTGACAAAGTTACATGGCACTACCAGCCTAGTCTTCTGGATATATAGGATTTGTTAAACAGTGCATCAGGCCAGATCCACAGCTGGTCTAAATCAGCCTAGCACTGCTAAGGTTGATGGAGCTAGGCTAAATTATACTTCCTGAGGATCTGGCCCACTAACTTGGGCAATAACAAATCTGATACACTCCTGGAAAGAAACTATTCCTGCTTCCATTGCTCTTTGGCCTGTGCCATGGGGTGCATAATGCTGAACTAGCTAAGCCAGTATGAATTGTTACCATATGTGTGCTCTAATCACTGAAGAGCCACCTGCAGCTTGCCTGCTCTTTGGACCTTACATTCACAACTAAGAGGTTTATGTCAAATAATGTTAACCATGGGAGCCAGTCACCATTCCCAGTGCACTCCAAAACCCAGCCTGATCCGATGCTTACTAGAAAAAAATTACAACACACCACTACCAGGGGAACAAGCCAGGATGCACGATGGCATTTCCTCCTGCCTTGTCCTATACCAGTTGGCAAATCTGGCAAGGCCTCACTGTTCCCCCGTTGCTGGCAAGCAGGCAGACTGTGAGTGTGGCTAAGAGACCGAAGGGAAATTGGTCCAAACACTATCCATCTGAAGCACAAAAGCTAGGTCTGGTCCCAGCAAAGGAGCGAGAACTGTAATCACCTGGGTCTTAATCCCAAATCTGTTATGATTCCTCCCAGGTGATTTTGAGTAAGTTGCCTAACTTCAAAAAGATTAAGAGCAGCTACTGATGGCATGTGCCTCAATTTCAGATAAATCTGGACCAGAACAGAGACATAACTAGTATTTTGGTGCCCTTGGCAGCAGAGGTATACCTAGCAGGGGGGCACTGAAATGGAGGCAGGGGGGCTGCCGACCACAGCAGCTATGGTCTCTCTCACCAAGATACAGGTCTACCACTTAGTCATCATCTCCATTCTCCCCTATGGGTGTGAAACATGGGTGATCCACGATCATCATCATCTCAAGATCCTGAAGAGGTATCACCAACAGTGCCTCCAGAAAATCTTCTGCATCAAATGGGAATATCGTCGCATAAACAGCAGCATCCTTCCTGACACCAGGGTTACCAGCACTGAGTCAATGGTCCCCAAACAGCAACTCCACTGGATCGGACACTATGTGTAGATGCCCAACTTTCAACTCCAAAACAAGTGCTCTACTTCCAGCTTTGTTACAGCCTGAGACCTCGCAGCGGTCAGAGGAAACACTACATGAACACACTGAAAGCAGACTTCAAGAAAACAGATGACAACATAAAGAGCTGGAAGAAGCTGGCTGCTAACTGACTCCAGTGGCATCCCAACCTCAGCTAAGTGGCAGCCCACTTAGAGGTAAAGTGTCTTGCCCTCAAAGCAGAGGAGAGGGTGGAGGAAGGAAACGGAGAGAAATCCAGCACCCATGCATCAGTGCTCGTGTCCGTGTCACCCACGGCTAGTTATCCCACTAGATAAGATTACCAAGGATTGCAATTCCCACAGTTTGAACTGGAGGGAGAGGTTCCAGCAGGTTAGCTCTGCAAACTGGACCCATTTAAACATCTCTCATTGTGGAGACATCCAAAAATTAGAGGTGGTTTCTGAGACTACATCTGCCCACATACACAGCCCTTACTTTTTATGCATTTTGGGGAAGAGGCTGCTACGATGACAGTTTGCTTTACAGAATTGGAGATGTGCAGTTATTAGCATCTTACCCTAGCGCACAAGGACTCTAGGCTATTTCACCTTCGTTTCCATGCCACCAGGTTGCCGGTCCTATAAGCCCAGCAACATGCTCTGATGGCATCATTAGCCTTCACTGGGGGCCTGCCCCCACCAGCTGCCTTCTCAAAATAGTCCAAGGATGACACTGCTTGGGACACCAGGCTGAGCTAAATAGCATTTGCCTGCACTCAGCTGTTTCACCACGCAAGCTGCTTTCTCACTCAGACACAGCAGAGGAGAGCTTTTGCACTCAGCTTTTGCTGTTGCAAGGTACTGTTTGTTCCCTTCCTCCCAAAGGAGGGGCCCAGCAATGCCCTACCACCTGGCACAGGAAAGCCCCAAGTAAATTCTATTATCCAGCCCACTGACTCCAATGTCTCCTCCCATGAACTAATTAAATTAACCCCACCCTGCCTAACTGCAGAATTTCATTCCTTTCCCCTCACTCTGGATATCAATCTGTTTCTAAAAAGAGACCAGCGATAAGAATAACAGCCCATAACTCAAAATACAAACTGCCAAGCATTATTATTATTGTTCTATTTTCCCCTCGCAGCTTAAACAAAGCCCCATGGGAGCCTTTGCATTGATCCAAAGCCCGCTGGAATCTCTTTTCTAGTTTTGCTCCGCTCCTTTATTGTGAAGGTCCAACGCTTGAGTCTGCAAGGGAGTTGAAGAGGGAGGAAAAACCCCAAAAACCTCACCCCAAAAAGATCTGGCCTCACGCTCCCTACCCTGTGGTGATCTGAGTCTCAGTGGAAGAAAAGGGACTGTAGCAGCAGCGGACCCAACCAGCCACACCAATGTACCATAAAGCAGCGGAAAGCCTTAAGAAATTAAACTGCATCCTGGAGTTTGCACCCATAGTTTCCACACTGGAGGAGGAGAACTTCATTTGCAAGCCCCAGAGCTCCAGCCTGATTCCAGCCGAGCTTCAGAAGTACAGGCAGTCCTCGGACTTATGACACAATTGGTTCCTGAAAGCTACACGTTGGAACTGATTTTTCCAATAGGAAACAATGTTATAAAAGGGGATTGGTTCCTGAACCAAGGCCCAATACCCTATTTTCACCAGAAATTATCCAGAATTTCATACTCGAACAATTACAGAAGAGTAATAGAGCTACATTAATGTATTTATATTGTAAATAGCAATCATATTGATTTGGAAGGGCTTCTTTGAGAAGACTTGGCTGGACTTCTTGAAGGGCTCCTGGCTGGAGTCTCCTCAGCAGTCTTGGCTGCAGGTTTTTCTGGAGTCTTGTCTGCTTTCTTAAAGAAAGTGTCCAAGGAAGTTTGGACAGACGTTCTCCAGGGAGATGAGTGACACTGCACACTTGTTCGCTGGCATAGTGTGGTGTTGGATCAAGCATTGTAAAGTTGAAACTGATGTCAGAAAATTGAAACAGGGTGACAATTTATAAATGTTGGAAGTGCGAAACGTTGTGTCTCGAAATGTTGTAAGTCGAGGACTGCCTGTACTGCAGCATTACACAGTCACTGCAACAAAGGCGGCATTGTAAATACCACAATTTTGTTCATTACATAAATATATCTATAGAAAATTACTCTATGTCCCAACCTACTGGATACATTGGGGGCTTCATTCATTAATGTTCATAAAGAACTTAGAAATATTTAGGAGCTAGAGGAAAACCAGGAGTTTCTATAATCCCAGGCCCTGTGGGTACAGCAGATAGAGCCTGTACTAGAAGTTGGGACACCAGTTTAGTGCCCTTGGAGGCACAGGAAAAAATGGGCATGTTTTCCCAGGTGCAAAACAGAGATGGCATTTTTCTCTGCCACTGTTTGGAAAAGCGCCTGGAAGCCCATGGGTGAAGAGCACTGTGACAACCTCTTGGCAATTCTGTTGAGTGCTCTGATGGGATTTCAAAATCGGCTCAAGAGTCAAAAAATGAGAGAGAAATATGTTACAGCTTTCTGATACATCTGGAAAGCTCAAAAAGGTCTCAGAAAAGATGATTTGCCATTTTGGACTCAGCAAACCAAACTGCTCTTGCCCTGAGTCTTGCTGCAGCAATTGGGGATGGAAATACAGGGCACTGCAGCAAGGAGCCAATAAATCACAGCAGCGCTGTCTGTCCTTTCACCAAAATAAACCTTGGAGCTCTTCTACCTGCAGTCACTGCTCATTACTGGATGTTTTAGGGATTCCAGAGAGCTCTTAAGAGCCTCATTAGGAAAGCCAACAAGGATTTATAGCCCTGACACTAGCCGGCAGTAGTGCTATGCCCGCCCATTCTCCTCCCTTCCCCCTCCCAAGAAAAAAAGATCAACCATCGCCAAAGTACCAAGCAAACGTAGATCATCTCAGGGTTTCATACTCAACCAGAGATCAGGAAGCTGAATGCTCTGAGCAACCAAGCAAATGAAACTAAAAGGGAGCCAGAGTCTCAAGTCTTTGGTCAAGCTTTGATTTTTGTCCTTAGATTTCCTGCAAAATCTCTTTTAACTACCCTGGAAGCCTCCCCGTTTCTCCCCCCTTGAGCATTTCCTGCCACAAATGTGTCAGGTTTGTGCCTGGTGTTGGGACCCAGAGGTCTTCAGGACTATGTTTGACCTTTGTGCTTAGCTCAAGATGCATGCTTAGCTTGAATTGAGGCTGAGACCTGCACCCAGTAAAAGAAGCAGAGGGAAACATACTGTCCCTGACTTAAAATGAATCAGGAAGTTGGCTAACTAAATTGAATATAACCTGGGCAAAAGAGGAAGAATCCGAGCAAAACCTACTCCCACCTAAGAATAAAAAGATTACCTCAGAATAAAAAATTCCAGTTAAAGGTACCATATTTGGCAAACAGAAGCAAGATTATTAGTATGCATTAGGAGGAAGGCTTAAGCTAATTGTATGTATTAAGAAATGCAAGGTCTATGGCATATAAAGAGTGGTGAGAGAGCATACCCTTCCAAACACTCCCAAAGAAAGCCTAGAGAGACCCTGCCACCGATCCAAGATCCTGTCTTGACATCAGACATGGGAACCAGGAGCCCTGGACAAGACTTCACGACCTGATCTACCAGCAAAGTTGCATTTGCAACATTTTGGGGTGGTGAGCATCTGCTTTGACTAGCTACAAACCTAATTTTCTTAACTTCTAACGCTCCTTCAGTTCTAATTAGAGTTGTATCTGTTAGGGTTCAGAAAACTTGCCCTTAGTTTAGGACAACCATGTCTTAGTCTCCTTGCCTGGTGTAAGACCCATTAATAGTGTCGTAGGAATGCAACACTGGCCCTGAGGAAGAACAGACAGACAGAAAGCTTCCTCCCATTATCCTCTACCATGGCACGTGCGCTGAGGGGGGGGTCAGCTTCACACTCTTCATGTATTGTTGCATGGTGGATTTACACAAATGCACCTTCATGCTGAAAATCAGGTCTTCAATCCTAATTGGAATCTATGGCCTTTAAGGAAAGTTACTGGCATTTTTGATGGGTGCCTTGAATCTAACAAGGGGTGCTTTAAGTCTAAGAAGGGTAACAACCACTGCCTTAGGCTAGGGACAGACATTACACATAAACTGGTTTAAGTGATCAGAAACTGGATAAAACCTGTAACAGAATAGACATTTAGTGCACATTAACCAGTTTTAAAATGGCCAAAACTGATTTGAGATAAACCTGGTTGGATGTAGTATCAGATTTAACTGATTTGGCTCAAACCGGATTATGCAATGTTTGTCCCAGACCCGTTGCTGGTTTAAAATAAACCAGACACCCCCAGCATCCCAGCATGCTCTCTAGGCTGGGCTTAGCAGGGCTATCTGCTCCAGCGCCCCTCTGCTCTCTAGCTGGAACAGGGACTGGCCCTAGCAGAGACACAGGCTGGCATGGCCCCATTAAGGCAAAGTGGGCAGGGAGGGAGTTAATTCTTCCCTCCTTCCCCTTTTCCCCCACTGCAGCTGGGGTCAGCCTGTCTGCTGGGGAGCAGAGGGGAGGGGGCTACGGCAGTGTCCCCTGGAGCTGGCAGACCCTGACTGCAGGGAAGGGACAGAGGGAGGAATACACACTTCTCTCTGCCACCTTCACCTTAAAGGGGCCATGCTGGGTTGGTTGTCCCACAAGGTGTGGAGGGAGACTCTGTTCCATGCTGGGAGGGACTTTTCCCTCCACTCCTCCTCCTCCCAGGTGTGGCACTGGATGGGGACACTTCTTCCTCCTCCCTTTCCCTCCTGCCACTAGGGGGCTGGGGCAGGGGGCTCCATGAGATGCCGCCCAGCCCCAGAGCAAGGGTAGGGGGCAGGGGGAGGCTCTGTTCCATCCTGGAGGAACTCTTTCCCCTCCTCCTCCTCCCCCCAGAGGGGCAGTGGGAACACGGAGCTCAGCTGGGCAGGCTGTGGGTGTGGGTGTGCCGTGCCTGCAGCTTCACACCCACAAAGGGGAAACCCTGCTCTGGACTCCATGGGGAAGCAGGCAATGGGGATCCCTCCACTCCTGGCACAGTGCAGGGACCTGCACAGTGGGGAGCAGGGGAAGCAGCAGAGCTTCCTCCACTGCAAGGGCTAGAGCTGCAGGCTCAGGGACCAGAGCCCCGGGGATAAGGCAGGCTCTGTTCCCTTCCCCCACCATGCACTGCTGGCTGGAGTCAGTGCCCTGACCTCCCTGCCTGCTGGTGCTGCCAGGCAGTGGGGCCTGCACACTATCGGGGGAGCGTGTGAGGGTCCCTCCACCCCCCATCTTCCCTCATACCCCACACACCCTACCCTGCCCAGCTGAGCTCTGTGCTCCTCCTGCCCCTCTGTGGAGTGGAGGAGGAGGAGGAGAAGAGTTCTCCCCAGGATGGAACAGAGCCTCCCCCTGCCCTGGGGGGAAAAATGGCGGGGGAGAGTCCCCCTCTGGGGCTGGGAAGCATCCCATAGAGTCCCCCCCACACACACACACACACCCCGCAGCAATGGGGAAGAAACAGGGAGAAGAGTCCCCCTCTGGGGCCAGGCAGTCTCACAGAGCCCGCCTCCCCACCCCACAGCAGAGGGGGGAGGAGGAAGGAGAAGACCCCCCCCAGCACTGAACATGGCCTCCCTCCTGGCCCCACGGTAGTGAGGGAGAAGGAAGAGGCGGAAGAAGTCCCCTCTGAGGCCAGGCAGCCCTGCATTGCTCCTGGCTGTTGGGGAGCCACTGGGGCCAGGCCATGCCCCCCTCCTCAGCTCAGCTTCCCGGTGAACGGGGAAGGGAGGGCTGCTCTAGCACCCCCGGGCTTCTGGCTTGAGCTACTGGAGGCATGTGCCAAACATCTATCCACTTGCAAACCAGTTCACTCTCTGCAGGTTAGACTAACCTGCAAAGACTGAATCAATTCAGGCTCGGGCTTTTTGAATGTTTGTCCCTAACCCAAGAGACTAAGACTAGCTGGTTCACAGAGGTATGAGCTTCCCTAGGCAACAATCTACAGTGACAGATGCTAGGAATGGACTCCCTTCTTCCCAGTCTCAGACAAATGTGGCTACCTACCACTATACCCCCCAAAAGGTAAACATCTGCTGTTTTGGAAAGAAGAAAGGTATTTGGACACTTCTACACATGCCAAAAAATGTGAGTTTTCTTATCTGAGCTCAGTCTTTCCATTGAATAGGTAAAAGAAAGGTATCTTTAAAGATGAAGGCATGCCCTGCACATACTGATAGCTGACAGCTTCCCTCTGGTCTTGCAAACCATCCAAAAAAGGACTTTTCCCCAGTAGATTTCACTTCCTTACAGACAGGACCAAGCGCAGAGCTAGATCCAAAATCCTGTTAGGCAAGAGGGCTGCAGTATTTTGATTTGGCCAATTATTAAAAAAAAAAAAGTGATTGGTTCTAAGTGATTCAGGCTTTTGGGAGGGGGGGACCCAAAGAAGTTTATTTCTGTGGGACATTTGTCTGTGCAACAAATCAGTCTCTGTGTCATTCTTTAGAAGAGCAGCTGGAACAAGGGTCTCCTTTCCAGGCATGTTATATATCTGCTTACAAGCAGGAGCAGGTCTGTTAATCATTTAAACAAATCTGAGTTGCTCCTCGGTGATATCTATTGGCAGGTGCTGGTATACTCAGGCAGTGGGAATTTTAAAGAGCTGGCAATCATTTTGCTATTAGAAAGTGACACACTGTGGTTATTCTGATGATCCAACACCATTGCAGTACAGCATACTCTCCCCAGAGCTCTTCCAAATCAGGGAAACCTAGATGTTTTAGACATGGGTCAAAAAAATTGCCATCTCTATCCCTAGTGAGACTGCAAGATCTTTTGGAAAGGGACCATCTTGTTACACAAGTACAGCTCCTAGCACAATGGGGCCTTTTAACAGTGTGCTTTGGCACCACCCATGTACTCATCTGCAGTCCCCTAATGGGGCCATTTTCACCCTCTTCACAGGACAAAATCTCTGAACAGTCTCTTCTTAGGCCTCTTCTCCCAAAGTGCTTTGGCTGGCCAGAAGCAATCTCTTTTTCCACTTCCTTGCACAAGGTCCCTAATGCCTGAACCCCTTCCTGTCAGCTGGGCCTCCTCTTTCTTCTCCTTCCTCCATACCTACTGCTGGTTGGAAGGATATAAGTGAAGCTAGCCTGGCCCAATGGTTCTCTTTACTGCTTTCTCCCCAGCAGATAGCTATCGAGTTCTGTAAGCATGGAGATTTTCAAGCCAGTGCTACCTTGCAACATGACTGAACGTCATCCTGCCCTCTTGCTCTCCTGCCATGCCTTGATGTTTTGGTTTTCTTGGTGAGGTTGGATGATCCCCTGGGCAAAGGTCCATCTGGCTAGACCCCCTGTTTTTCTTCAGGGATCCATCTTCCCTACCCCCTGCTGCTTTCTTCCTGGATCTGGGCTGTGGTGAAAGATTCTTGCCAGGCTAGTAAATTTCCAGCCTGGGGCCTCTCTCTGGGCTCCTTTCATATTCTTTACATCATTGGTTACCTCCTCTTGTCTCGCCTCTCATTAAATCAATATATAGTTGTTAAGTTGACTAGTTATTCATAAACATAACATTATGCACATTCACTTGCAGAGTCCCCAAATTAGTTCACTTCATTTAAGTAATATTATAAATTAATTCCATAACTCCATAAATTAACTCACTTATGGGTTTCCCATTCACCTCCAGGCAAAGTTTCTTTGGATAGATGTGATATCTTTTATTAGACCAACTAAATAGTTGGAAAAAAGTTCTTTGAAAGCTTCTGGGCACAAATGCCCTTCATCAGGCACAGGGAGGCTGTGCTGGTGTTATGTGTTCTGTAAGGGAGAAAAGAAGCTAATTTACAACAAGCTTGTCTGTGAAAATGCAAATGAGTAGAAGTTAGGAAGACAATAGGTAGATAGTGGCGAGGGCAGGAAGGGAGGGAAATGTGTGAAGGAATGCAAGTGGTCAGCTGGAGGCAGGTTAGCTGGGGTATCAGATGTCAGGTGCAACTCTGTGCATGAGCTGTACTCTCTACTTTTTGGGGGACGCCGACTTCTGGTCCATCTTCCAGCTCTTTCTTCAATTGCCTGCCTGGCTCACTGAGCCACCAATGATGGGCTCCCCTCCAGGCAAGCGACCCTGTTTCCTGGGGGGCCTGTCCCTTTCCTAGGCTGCCCCTGGGCCCTTTTCCTAGGCTGCCCACCTGTGACCACAAGGTTCTCCCAGACACACTCAGGTGAGTTTTCCCCTGGCTGGGCCAGCTTCTTGGGTTTGTAGCAGGGACTTGAGTGGTTCCTGCTACAGGTCCCATCACAGACCCCAACCTGTGAATAGGGTCACTGCTGTAATGTAAATAAGTAGGAATACATAGTGCTAACATGGTTTTCCACTACTATTTAGTAACACTCTTCTCCATGACCTCTAGATATTTGAGTAAATGCTGTTGTAACTGTGCTGGCATCATTCATGCCATGCTGCAGATGTAATGCTGTGGCAACTGCATGCTACAGGCTCTTGTTTATGCCTGTTACACAGAGGCTGAGTGTGTTAAAGTCCCAGCTTGAGAACAGAGGCTCTTTTTAGTTGAAATGAGAGCAGCTCATTCCTATAGCCCTGGGCTCCTTGACTTGGTCTCTGGTATGTCATCCAGAAGGGTGGCTATCATGCATGTTTCATAGTTGGTAGAGTTGGAAGGGACCTGAGCAGATCATCAAGTCTGACCCCCTGCCATGGCAGGAAAGAGTACTGGGGTCAAACGACCCTGGCAAGGTGATTGTCTAGCCTTGTCTTAAAGACCCCCAGGGTAGGAGCCAGCACCACTTCTCTTGGAAGTTGGTTCCAGATCCTAGCCACCCTGATAGTGAAGTAGCGCCTCCTGATGCCTAGTCTGAATCTACCCTCTGCCAGCTTGTGACCGTTATTTCTAGTCACTCCTGGTAGTGCTCGGGGGAACAGGGACTCCCCCAATGCCTGCTGGTCCCCTCTGACTAGTTTGTAAACGGCCACTAGATCCTCCCTCAACCTTCTCTTCTGGAGGCTGAACAGGTTCAGGTCCC
>NW_017729028.1:41210982-41212942 GCF_001723915.1 Gavialis gangeticus
CCAAGCCCTGCGGAACCCCACTTCCCACATCCCTCCAGGTCGAAAATGATCCATCCACCACCAAAGCATGTGCTTCCATGCATGTGTCTGTATTGGCAGAAACTGGATGTACAATTAACCACTGCTGCAGATGGAAAAGCCAGTGCCTTCACCATGCTTCCAGTGCTGCTTCCCACAAGGGAAGCCTGTATCAGTGGTGAATCAGCAGCCTGAGTTTTGCAGCAAAGGAGTGTGGTAAAGATGTGTAGGCCATGACAAGATCCAAATCATCACATGTAGGCAATGTTTATGCATGAAAGAATAGTTCATTCTCTGGACCCTTTCCACTCCTTGATCTCTAAACTGAATCACTCGCTGCCTCAGAGAGATCATGGTCTGTAATTTAACAGGTGACTAAATAGACAAGCATGGGTGTTTGGGTGGGAGCATTAGGTAATTAGAGAGAGAGGTGATTGTTATATAGGTAAATAGAAGTCTCAAATATCCAGCATGCACAGGTTCCAGGCAGGGCTGGTGCTGCTATGCTGCAGCTGCCAAGGGACCTGCTTGGCTTCCCCATCATCCTCCTTGTATTCCCCTACTGCAGCACTTGCTCCAGGCAGCAGCACTTGCTCCAGGAAGCTGTGGTTGGGGAGGAGCTGGCGGTGCAGCTGGGAGGAAGCATGGGGCTGGCGCTAGAGGGAGTGTGAAGCCTGCATCTAGTGGGGCAATGGGAGTGCTGAGATCGCATGGGCAGTGTATGTGGGGTGTAAAGGAGGGTAGGGGGATATGGGGACTCCTCCCCTATACTCCCCCCACATGGCACATAGCCCCCACTGCCAACAGCAGCAACAGTAGGCAGCAGGCCATCAGGGTGCTCATGGTGCACAGCTCCAGCCAGTTCCGAGAGTTGCACGTGGCAGCAAGGAGGAGAGCCAGACTGGCCTGCCTCTTGCGTGGGGGTCTCCACAACACACCTACAGCTTCCAGCACTTGCGCACCACTCAGTGCCAAATGTAGGCTTAAGCAATGTAAACTACAGCTTAGGGCCTCACAATATGAGGGGCTTCTAAATAAGAAAAAGAAAACTGGACATTGTTGTTCTAATAGGACAAAAATATACATATATATGGCTCCACAGTTATTATTCCTATTGAGTTCATAAATTTGTGCAGAAATAATAATAATTAACCGTAAAATTTCATGAACATCAATTTTCATGGATTTCGTGGATTATTTTTATTGTATGAGGCCTCTTAAACTGGATATAGCTTAGGGCCTTGGTATGTCATGATCTGGCACTGGTACCACTGAGGGGAAGCCCCGTGCAATGGAGCCAGCTGCCTTCCCCACCCCCTGCCGCCACATGCAGCTGCTGGGACTCCACCAGGAAGCAGGGACCAGGGCTCCCCACCACTTCCGCTGGAGTCCTGTGAACTACATGTGATGGCAGCAAGCAGGGAAGGCAGCCAGCTCCATCACAAGGGGCTTTCCCCAAGTGGCATTTAAGTGCTGGGAGCTGTATGTGCACTGTGGGGAGCCCCACACAATAGAGGCAAGGCATCTTGGCCCTGCTCCTTGCTGCCACATGCAGCTCCCAGAACTGGCTGGAGCTGCACATAGCCAGGCAGCAGCACCTGTGTGGGCCACGAGCACCCCAAGGGCCTGCCACTTGCTGCTGCTGCCGCCAGCAGCAGAGGCCCTTTGCCATGGGGGGAGTGCGTGGGCAGGTTCCCACACCCCTCCACACTCCCTTGCACTCCACACACCCACACCCTGCCTCCACAACCCCCCCCCCATATACACACTCCCTGCAACATACCCGACTATTATGCAATTACCTCTATACATACTATGCAAACACAAATCATGACAAAAATATTTTTTGAAATTAAATTAAAATATGTTATAGTAGATGTTTGACTTTTAGGTTTTAATTTTTTTTTCTAGTTCCAAGATGGCAACCCCTCCGCAAAGGAAT
>NW_017729028.1:41217942-41233081 GCF_001723915.1 Gavialis gangeticus
ATACCCGACTATTATGCAATTACCTCTATACATACTATGCAAACACAAATCATGACAAAAATATTTTTTGAAATTAAATTAAAATATGTTATAGTAGATGTTTGACTTTTAGGTTTTAATTTTTTTTTCTAGTTCCAAGATGGCAACCCCTCCGCAAAGGAATACTTCTGGGGGCAAAGGAAGGGACTTCAGGTGGCAAAGGTCAGAGGTTAGGGGCAGGACTTCGGGTCCCAATATGACAACCAGGAGGCGGGGCACCCTTGCAGCCCCCAACAGCTCACCAAAACTCACTAAGTGGCCCTCCAGCCAAAATAATTGCCCACCCCTGATTTAGATTGTCAACTGTCTGGGCAAGGAGACTCTATGTTGCATTTCAGTAGGAGTTGGGCACCAATAACAATCTGGGCCATAGTAAGAGGCAAGACTCAGAAGCTTACAATCAAAGAGATGCATGGAGAAACGGAGGTGTACAAAGATGAAGAGTTCAAGCTAGCGTCTATTGAAACCTTTCAACATAGTTTAACTCCAATCCTAAGGGCACAGAGTCATGACAGTCTGTAGCAGAATTTAAGCCTCTTGAGTTACTCTCATGCCTTCTTCAGTAAAATGTAGTGTCTAGAGCACTGGGCTGGGACTCAGAAGATGTGGTTCTATTCCTGGCTCTGCCACTGGCCTATTATGACACTGGCAAATCACTTCACTTCCCCCATGCCTCAGCCTCAGTGTTTGTACCAACCTCCTTTATGAAGTGCTACTGATGAGAGGCACCGGGCAGTGTTAACTGGCTGTCCTACAACTAATATGTGAAAGAGGCTTTCTTGTTGCTTCCTTCCATTCTTTTAGGGGGGTAAAATTGGGTAGAAAATAGAGAATTATAGGAAATCTACCTCCTTTGATACAGTGACAGAGATTAGCGCAGTCGCTGCAGTGTGAAAATTGTAGAGATAGCTGGATATTGCTGTTTCAATTGAAATGAGAAATCCCAGATGGCTTGAATAACTGTCCAAACAAGAAAAAATGGTTTTATTAAAAAAAGCAATTTTATTGCTTTGTTCTTGTTATATTTCTGTGTGTCCAACGATTTCTCAAAAAAATTCAAGACAAAGGTCTATTTTCAGCTTCATAACAAGTCCCATTTACAGCAATACTGCCGAAGAAGCTACTGTAGTTTGTCAGTGTTCATTATCCTTATTAAGAGAATGTCATTATCAAAGGGCCACTGTCCATTGATAACCCAACCACTGACAGAAATGCAGAGGTAAATGTGAATCCAGTACTGCAAACCCTCAAGCATGTGAATAGTCCCATTGATTCTGTGGGACCATGCACATGGGTAAGGACTACAAGGAAAGATATGTAATGTTAGTAGTCTCCACGCCACTAATCAATAGCAATGAAGTACTGCAACAACTGGAGCAATCAAGATTCGGCACAGACCTGACAATCTACCAGCAAAGGCCAGTCCACTTAGTGCCACTACTGGACACTGCCTCCCCAGAGCAGTTCCAAATGTGGGATGTCAGCCAGGGTTACACTTACAGGCCCTTGGAAAAACACAGTAATTTCCAAAGTCAGCTAGACACTACGTGCCCTCTAAAGCAGTAAAAATGGGTCCTGCATCCCAGGTTTCTCCCCAGATCAAAAATGCCTTGCAGTCAGAAGGAAATGAAGCAGGATTCTCCCTTCCTGCATTCTTGGGGGTGGAGATGTCTTAGAGGAGACACAGCTGGGAGAAGAATAATTCTGAGCCCTTTCTATAGCCTGGGAGTCCTTGGCTGAGTTCGTTCCCCCATCTGCTTCCTCCAGGACTGCATCATTCCCTATGTCTTGGCCTCAGTGGGGCTCCACAGATGTAAATGTGTCCCTCCTGTTCTGACCAACAAGCAGAAAGGGGGCTGAGAAGCGAAAGAGATTGTTGCTTCCATCTCATGGTGCCAATCCATCCCTAATACAAATCTTTTCTAGTAGGGAATGCAGTGCTCTCCACAAGGCCCCTTCAGCTCACCATGATGTAAGTCAAGTGAGACATTTAAACTACTCCATAGTTCATATCTAGACCCCGTGTGGACCACACTGCCTCCCTTCCTCCCACCAACAGGCTTTTACTGAGCAGAAACAATTCCCATCACATCCAACACTGACGTCTGGACAATGGGAAAATGCATATGAAATTTAAGCAAACAAAAGACGCCTTAGGCCTGCTGGGGTCAGAATGCGTATCTGCATGGTAGACTGGACTTTCGTCTAACCCAGCTCTGCTTCTAATGAGACCGGTTCCCATTATTGGGAAGGAGACCATTCACTTAATCTGCCCAGAGGTCCATTTGTCAAGCAGCCTGGGGAAGCAAAACAACTTGATCAGTTTGGCTCATTTGAACTTGAACCTCCTTCCCTAATTATAAAGACAGAGTTAAAAAAGAACAAAGGAAAAAAAAATGATTTCTACTTCTCTAGCATGAAAAAAAAATCATTGATGAAGAATAAGCGTTCTCCTCCTTAGGGCCATGACAGACCGCCATACTCCTGCTCCCAGCTAGGAAAATGCACATTTCATTGAATAAGGAAAAAAAAAAGTGTGTGTGTAGGGGGGGAAGGATCCTTTTTCTTTGTAAGCTAAAATGGGATTGATTTGGGAAAACGTTGTCAGAGCATTTGAAAAGGGATGTGGTTGTGCAGTGCAGCAGTCGTGGCCTTAGGGAAGGGCAAACCAGGCGACTGCCCAGGCCCCAACACTTTAGGGGGCCCAAATTTTCTGGGGGTGGGGAGTAAAGTTTTTTGCAAGGAAGTTGCTCGATTTGCAATTTAACACTTGGCTATTTCTTTAATTCCCCCCAAAAATATTTAAAAGATCCATGATACAACTGTGGTGGGTTAATATTTACCCAAGTACAAACCTCTAAGGCAGGGATGAACAATTATTTAGGGTGGAGGACCACTTACTGAGTTTTGGCAAGCCATCGAGGGTTGCATGCCAGGCAGCCAGGGGCAGATAAATATTAATTTTCTACATTTTTTAGGGGCCCCGCGGGCTGGATAGAATGGCCTGGTGGGCCACATCCAGTCTGCGGGCCACATTTTGCCCACCCCTGCTCTAGGGGGCCCCAAATGACTCTCTTGCCCAGGTCCCCAACAACCCTACGGCCACCACTGAGTGCAGTTTCCATTTCTGCAATGTTTCTTGAACATTTTATACCCGGAGCTGGTATGGCAGGAAGCCAAACGAAATGGCGGGCAATGATCCTACCACTCCGCGCAGTGCTGCCATGAGCAGGGTTCCCACGGGAAAAGGCCCGCTGTCACGTGGTACGGGCTACAACGTATTTTACGCCGCGAGGATCCTGCAGTGTAGCTAAAACAAACGTTATTTGGGAAAACACCAGCCTGCCTTCAACTGCTTTTTTCCTCTACACAATTCATTCCCTCAAAGTTATTTAGCGGCACGAAAACCAGTGCTGCCCCACTTTGTTACGCTAGCAATCCCCCAACACACCAGCACAGCCGGGGTTTGAGGTGTGCACCTCACCGCCACCTGGGGAATTGCTGTCGGGCTCTGCTCCGTTCTAGAAAGCTCGAACCGCTTTGGTTTCTCATCTGGTGTGAGCGCACGAACCAGGAAGTGAATCAGGGTTAACAGCAGCAGCAGACAGTTGAACAAAAGGTGCACAAGAAAAAGAGACCGTATTCAGAAAGAATCAGATCAGCATCTTCCCTTTTCAAGGGGTTACATGAACAATGAAACCTGGAGAGAAAGTGAGCTCAGCCAAAGGCCAGAGCTTTATTTTACTGAATTTACCCACAGCAAAGAGGGGTCAGGATGTGCCTCGAAAAGTCACAGTTACTGACCCTGTATATTTGCAGAAAGAAAAAGCATGAAAACTCATCAAGGAAAATGTCTTTAAGAGCCTGTTATTCATTTATGAGAATCTCTAAGCATACAAGTTCCTTGCACCATTTGGAAAATTCACCTCTAGCTTGTAGCATGCCCTTTCAGCCCTATATGCTGAAAAATGCTCTTAAATAATCATTCGAAAAATTCCTCTTGTGTGAATCTACTCTAAAAAGGGACGTCTTACAATTTACCTTGGGCATTCAGCATCTGCAGTCACATCTGCAGATGAACGAAAGCTTATTTTGTAACCACTTTCAACAGATTACACATAAAAGAAACCGATGTTAAAAGACCATTAATGTTGCAAAAATCAGTCACTCAGAGCTAAGGAAATAACAAAAAGATGCTCGTCTATGCAGGCCTCTTATGCATATGCACTGACACATGTAACTTAATGACCACCTGGTTTTTTTGCCTTATTCACTGGATATGATGGGACTGATGTAGGGATAAAACAGGGTTACATAGGCAGCTTTAATTCTGGCAGTTCCTAACTTCTGAGTTCTTGACTTTACAGCCTAACGATGTTCTTCTGACCTTATTCTCTGCATTTACTTTTCTAGGTTTGCATTTGCCAGTGTTGGGTGGGGGGTAATTAGCTATGTCCTGCTGTGCCTCCTCAGCATGCATAGGGAGGCCTTGGTACAGTGAGGTCTAGCTCCACAATACAGAAAGGTCTGGGCAATTTTGTGGCAGTTGATCACTGTACCGATGCCGGGACTGCTCTTCCAGTCTACACCTGTCCAGCCATTTTATACATATATGTACATGTATATATGTACACATATAGTGCTTAAATTACTTCACGGCAAATGAGAACGAAATGGTATAATCACATTTCTCCTTGTCATTTTTTTAAGTTAGCATTATTGTTACAAGACTGACAGAGCTCTCCGTCTGTGACTGGTTTATAGACAATGAAGCAGTAGATGGCACACAAGAATACCCAGTATACGTTCCTGTACTATAGAAGATCAATCTAATTTCTTGTTCTGTTCAGCAAGTGACTTCCATCTTGACCTCTCAACATGGTATTAAAGCGGGCACCATTTTTACTGCTCAAATTCTTCACCAGAAAGACTTCAGTAAGGGCTGAGTACAGCAGTCTGTTATCTACTGCAGTGCAAATACATGGGGGTATCTGAAAGAGCTGGGCTTCCTAAGGGATCTCCCTGGTACCCCTGCCATAGTAGTACTTCAAGTGATTCACTCTTTTCTGTCACCATTCCCACTACTTCTGGCTACTGAAGTTTGCTTGCTATCAGCAATAGTGTCAGAGCAGGATAGGGCAGATGTCACTATATGACAAGCTGATGGCAACTTCTAGCTGTTCTCCTAAACAGATTCGGATTTGGTTTTAGGCACAAGGCGCAACATGCTCTAAGAAGAACATCCTTTTCAAACCACTGCTTCTCAGCAGACTTGTCTGAGATTGGCCTGTGCTCCCCTTCCTCCTCCTCCATAGAACATCACAGCTGTTAAAATGAACACATTTGCTAGTGTAAAACTAACTTTCCCACATTTCTGCCATCTCACTATCCCTTATTTTAAGTATACTCCTAAATTTTGCTTGCCCGGAGTTTGGCCATCTGTAGTGAATGCAACAGTTTACACATCCCAACATATGACACTTCATCCTGATCTGAACTCCTTGGCTAAGGTCAAGATGGAGTATTACATGGTGGGACCTGTACTCCACATAGGCCACAGCTCCTCCAAAAAAAGATGGCTGCACTGAAGGTCATTGCATGCATTTGAAAAGCCCTGCCCAAGCTTTATTTTATAGTGTGAATGACTGATAGTTGCCAAACCATCACCACCTCTTTTTAACATGAAGAAACATGCCTTGAATCTAAGGCATCCTTGCATGATGAGCCCCCTGAAAGAGCAGAAGCACATAATTGCTATGAGTGAATGAGCTCCGATCCTCACTTAAGGCACACACAGAAGAGCAGCTCCCTGTTGCATGAGGACTCCCCAGTGCACTTGGCAGCAGACTCAGAAGTAGACCAGAAGCACTTCTGGTCCACTTCCGGGTCTGCCAGAGAGTGCACTGCCCCTCCTCCGAACCCCTCTGGCTCAGCAACTGGTGCCTCCTGAGTCTGGGGGGGGCAGCCGGGATCCCCCCACAGCTAAATCACTGGGCCGGGAGGATGCAGGGGAGCCCCCCAGCGCGCTCCCTGGCAGACCAAAAAGTGGACGGGAAGTACTTCCAGTCTACTTCCAGGTTTGCCGCCAAGCACATAGGGGGCCCTCCCCAGGCTCCTGTGGGACGCCTCATGCACCCCAGCATTCACGAGCCACACCGGTACCTCAAGGTATGTAGAAAAAATATTTAAAGCTGCGTCTATGTCCGAATCACCGATTCCCCGAATCAGCATCAAATTTTCAAATTCGGATTCGGCCAAATTGAATCAGGGACAGTGATCCGAATCAACGAATCAAATCACTGTCCCCGATTTGGGCTGAATCCGAATGGGAATCGAATAGGCCCCGCTTCGCACACCCCTACTGTAGCATGCTTTCAGAGGCCAAATCCAGCAAAAATTGTCACTTCTGTCTGCACCCTCATGAAACACTCTCCAGCATGCGAGGCAGCTCGCTGCCCTGCTTCATGGATCAGGGATTCCTGTAACAGAACCCCCCCCCCCGAAGTATTACACAGACATCAGCTGTGTCCCTGCACTTGTACTCATAACTTAATATACACAGAAGTGGACCAAGTCTGTGAAACGCTCATATGTCTAAGCAGGAGAGAATGGCAATGATTCTAGATACCAAGGCCTAAAATGTTCGAGTTGGTTGTTTAATGAATATCACATAAATCACACTTCAAACACCTAAATAAAAATGTAGCCTAATTTTCAATTCCAGGCCCCAGAGAAGTCAGGCCATATTTATTTAGGTGTTCAACCATAGATGGAGGTGTCTATGTTGGGGTGATTACGATTTAAAAAACAAAAGAAAAGGAGCAAAATTGTAACTCACTCATAAAATTAGTGTCCTTGGTTGTTAAAGCTTAATGTATATTTTGCCTTTTGAGATCAAGTTTGCTTTTTGATATTTATTTCAGGCAGAGAAAAATAGACTGGGTCAGTTTCCCTTTGATTTACAG
Organism: Gavialis gangeticus; assembly: GCF_001723915.1. Lineage (NCBI taxonomy): Eukaryota > Metazoa > Chordata > Crocodylia > Gavialidae > Gavialis > Gavialis gangeticus. Next base: position 41,224,947 of record NW_017729028.1, read on the forward strand.
TCACTTTGCAACCAATTTCACTTTCAGGCTTCCCTGCAATAGTGAAATATTGAAAAGTTGAAGTTGTAAATACTACAGGCCCAGAGGCCCTTTCACTGTTTCTGTTGATTTCTTCTTAATTCAGTGAACTAGTAGTCTATAAAACCTGCTGTCCCACATTAAATCAGGAGCCAAATTTTACCTACAATACCATTTAGGTAATTGTCTAACTATCGTGTTTTCATTAATCCATCAGTGTCTGTATGTTCAGCATGATGTAAAGACACAGTGAACATGCTGCAACATCATTTTCCTGGAACAGGCTGTGTGTAAAATGGAATGCATGGCAAATTGTCTCCCTTGACATATCCTAATCTGGGCAATTAAAAATGATCAAGTGGACTGTTTTTGAAAAGAAAACTACTTCCCTACTTTGAAGAACAGTTTTGTCAGGAGATCAGTTCCTCTCCTGTAGAGAAATATTTATGTACAGTCTACTTTCACTGCACCACTCAACACAGATGACTTTGAACCCTCAGGGCTTTTTTCTGTTACACAACATCCCCATCCCTGATGGAAGAAGCTGCATTCCTTAGCTTGCTTTAAGTACTGGGGATATCATCAGCAGTACACAGGGAGAAAGAGAAGCCTGCCAGCCCTGTATCAGGTCCTGGCATGTGGAAAGCTTTTCAGTTCAGCTTTTGTTGCATGCCTTCACACATATTTAGGTTTGTACCTGTGATTCTGTGCACGTGATCCCCTGGAGTCTGAGGTCCTCTACCGAGTCACAAAAGCAGAGTAGCCAAAGCATTAGGAGTGCAAATTGCCTTGTCCTAATCTTGCCAGCATGCCTCAAACATGAGCTGGATTGGGATCATCTCTGGAGTGTTGTCCAAACTGACAAATTTTACGCTACTTTCTGTGCAGCTAGAAGGTGCAGTGTAGACAGGACTCTGGTGCTTTGCCCCTGCATAATGAGACCAGTGGGCTTCCCTAAGGCCTTACTGAGCCCTCAGCAATTGCATCTCTTCCAATAAATGCATACACTTGAGACTAGATTGGAACCGATTAGACAATCCTCCCGCAGTAGGAGAAACAGAATTGTGCTGGTACAACAGCTAGGCTTGGTCGGCAGGTATGATGGCTTCCACCAGGGACATCACTGAAAGCCTGAGTTTGTGCTAAAAACCCAAGTTTCTCAAGCTGGGATCTGTCAGACTCATCCACTTCGGTAGACTTGGCACAGCAAAGGATATATAATGCACTAATCCAGCAGTTCCCAAGCACTGACAGATTGCATACCACCAATTTAAAACAATATACCCTTAAGTACCACCAGCAAATTTTTGTCATATAAAATAATTATAATAAATCTGTTAATGCACATCACTGATGGGTTGTCTGCGTACCACTGGTGGTACCCATACGACGGATTGGAAACCGCTGCACGAATCCATAGGTTGCAGGCAGAGGCATAGAGGGCTTCTATAGTGCCTGAGGCGGGACAGAGGTTATACTAATCACTGTGGACAGGAGGGAGGTGTGGAAAAGAAAAGTCTTACCAGCTGCTGCTCTCTGCACAGTGAAGGCAGATGCTACTGGCTGAAGATAGTGAAGACAGCTCAGATGGCAGCAGCCCCGTGACATGGGCTCCCTGGGAGCCACCGCAGGTGTTGCATTCACTCCCTCCCACCCCGGATATGCTGTTGGGTGCAGGGCTGCATCCACTGTGACAAAAACTCCCTGGGGTTGAAAGGGGTGCACTATTCCACTGATCCTGCTCATCCCCCAAACCCCAGATGCACAGCTGGGTGCCTGGCTCCTACGGCTGAGCAGTGCAGGGCTGCCTTTGTCATGGCAAAGACTCCCAGGAGGGCAATTCTGGTGCCCCCTCCTAGTCAACCCCACTGAGGCTAATGCCTCCCTTCCCCCCCACTCCCCTCATATGCTACCGGCTGCAGGACTTAAATATATTTTTGCCACTCAAGTTAGGTGATGCGACTTGGAACGGACCAAGCAGCGGATGTCAGTCCATAAGAACGTAAGATTTCCCCCCATCACTGCTCCAAGGTGACTGGAACCTTAAAGATTAACTTTATACGCTGCCCGACACCTTGAGTTGAAACAATCACATTACAAATTGCTGGGAATACATTTTCCTGCAAGGGAGGCATGTACACAGAGATCTCAGGAGGTGACAAGGGTCGTAGACATCACAAACAGAGGGTATCCTCTTTTCCTATGGATAACTGGAGTTGGAAAATTTCCTATTCAAGACAGTTGGCCTAAACCCCTTGGCTGCAAGCGAGATGAATCACTGAGCATTTTAAAGGGCAGTTAAGTGTTGTATTCTCCCATCTGCCCTCAGACTAACTTCCAAAACAACCATTTAGGGATGCCAGAGGTTTGCTTGAGGAAGTCTCATGACAAGATGATGCAAACACTCAGGTCTTGCCTAAACTGGTATATGCATAGGCACAGCATGGGCTCACAGGTCTAGAAACAAGTGCAGTTCTCTGCAGTGCTGAAGCAGCCTCTCCGTTCTTCCTCAGGAGCACAGAGGTAGAACAGCAGTCGGCATATTAACTTTGGTCTGCTTTCACACTGTTGAAAGCAGGTCTAGACAACATGCCTGTGCCCTGTCTACATTAGCATTACCTTCCACTATGCCCTTCATGATGGTGACAGTGGGGAGAGTTCAGAGAGAGAGAAGGATTTGTCTTATAGAGAATACCCTCTTAATCTCTTCCATAAGGGGGCCATCTGTCAGATACCCTATCTTTGGGATCAAAACTAAGGAAGTCAAACATCCTCTCTCTGAGTTAAACAGACGAGTATTCAAACAGCTTGCGTCCAGCACGATCCATCACCAGCTCCTCTCCCCCTTAAGCTTCAGATGCCTAGGACGTCCTAATCTGGAGGCTGCACTCCTAACTATCATGTTTAATACCCACTGATGGACCTATCCTCTATGAATTTGTCCAAAGCCCACTTGAACCCATTTAACGTTGAGGTGTAACGTTCGGTCATCACGAACCTACACCTTGACTTGATCTGACTTGGTGAAAGAATCTGCCTCATGCAACTGCTGTCCTCAGGCTAATGCTGTCCCTGCCACCATTTGCATGGACCTCATACTTAGAGTCGTCTGATTAACAGGTTAAACACAATCTTGTTTGACTACATCTGCTGATAAAGCATTCTTTCACACACTTCGATGATAATGATAATTTGTGTGTATATTATGCACATATACACCACCTGGTCTTTCCCCTTTTTCTATTTAAGGTACTTTTATGCTTCCATTATCATGGTATCTGAGCATCTCACATTTGATATATTTGTTCATATAACACCCCATAGGGTAGGGATGTGCTGTTACCTAAGGCCCAGATTCTCAAAGGTTTTTCAGCACCTAAACAACTGGCCCATGCTCCCAAAGGAAGTCTATAGTACAACTGGGTCTCTCATGTCTTCAAAATGCTAAAAAATTAAAACAATATTTTAATCAGAGGATACCTATGTCTCCCTGTATATCATATGACTCGTCTGGCATCTCAAAGAGGTGGTGCTTCAGTGTCCCACTGTACAGAGTACAGCGATGTACAGGCTGGTACGCACCTTTACCACTGTGTATCTACCACTGGGGTTTTATATTGCCACCCAGAAACCTCACATCTAAGATTTCACCAAATAAAAATCAATTACTACTTTAACCATTAGCTTCTGCTGGAAAGGACCATTAAACTACATATCATAGTCCCTCTGCTGCTAGCTGTAATTCACTGCTGGCTCAAGAGGTTAAGGACCTGCATTTCAGGAGCAGGAGTTTCATGTTCTCTCCCTTGGCACAGCATAACTCAGAGCAAGGATTTGTTATATTACCTGCATTCAGATACATGTGAGATGTCTAAATAGCTTCCTGTACCACCATATGCCCCATCTTTCCTCCAGTATGAAACCTTCCAGACAAGTTGCAATGCATACAAAGGAATCTTTTATGTGAAAAGTTCGTCCAGCTTAAGATGAGATATGATTTTTTTTACCTGGTTTAGACAAACTAGTGCAGAAGGTTAAAGCAGTTTAGCTGGGGCTGGTTTGTAACGAGTTATACTCTCTAATGAAACGTTAGAGAGCAGCCGAAACCAGCTAAAAGCATCACACAAGAGGACTGCCCCAATATAACTAATGGGGTTAGTCCCATAGACCAGTGGTCCCTGGTTTTTGTAACACTGTTGTTTGCTCTTTGCAGGCAGGGCCAAAAATGCAAACCCTCCTCATCAAGTGATACCATATTTGTGTCAGAGCCAACCTTTCCCCTGAGTTAACAAACTTCTTCCTTTCACTGCCCACAGCTTTCAACACATTTGAATAATGGGCTTCCCCCCACACCACTAAACCTATTCAAGTCTTCAAGCCCAATATCAAAGTCCATTTAAAGGCCATCCAGAAGCTGTTAGCATGAAGATTGCTGTGATAATTTGGTGAATGGACTTGTCAAACAAATTGCCTTTATTACAGGCTGATTAAATGCAATCAGGGAGAGGGGCTGGTCCCCTTCCTATTCTAGCCCTCATCAGCTCAAACAAATACACCAAGGCAATTAGCAGGCAGGTGACAAAGACAGCTTACATTTTAAACTGGCCATTCTTAAACCACAACAAAAAAAAATGCTCTCCCTGTCTTAAAAGTCAAGAAAAGCCTTTGAGGGGAATTCAGGCAAGCTGCAGAGATGTCAAGCCAGGCCAGAGGACTCAGGAAAAGATTCATGAATAAACATTTATAGTGTAAGTCCACTGGGGTGGGTGCTAGATCAATCCAAAACAGCCCTTGCCCCAAAGAACACCAGCAAAAATATGGAATGGCTTTTAGTAGTGGGGCGATGGGTGCCATCTTCAGTGACACTGGGCATGGAAACCAGAGGCTTCCAGTGGGAAAGCCTGAGCTCAAGATATATTTTCAGTGCTGTAGCAAGTGGAGGCAAGCAGGGCAACTGCCCCCGGCACCAAAGCAAAAAGGCACCAACAGGCGCTGCCCAGCTGGGGTGGGCACGGGATGGAGCTGCGAGTGGCTCATTTGTGGGGGGATGGAGGCATTGGAGAAGAATGGCTCCCACCGCTGCGTGCACTCCCAGGCAAGCATGGAGGGGCACGTGCCCCCTGGATTTGTGCATTCCTATGGCACTGTATATATTTGTTGCAAGGGGACTATGATAGTACGTGTCCATTGTGGATCTCTCACAGACCGCGAGACTTACAGAAGTTATGTTGACCAGCTGAATAGACAAGTAATTGTTCATGGTGAAACTTTCAACTGCTACCTTTTAAACAAGTGCTTAGGGCCAAACTGGACCTCATGTTCATCTGTATAATCCCAGCAATGAATGAGGTATGCCCTGTGCACCGCACCAGAAGTGGCGCATGCCTCACAGAGCCTACATTTAAAGCCTGCCATTCACAGCTAAAGGCTCCAGCCTAGCTGCAGTGGCACAGCACCTGCCCAGCAGAGTAAATAGCTCTACAGCTTCCCCTGGTTCTAGCCCAGCCTTAAAAACATAACTGACTTCCAATGCAGACAAAGCCAGATGCTACTGCAAACTGTATAGACAACAAATATGAAGGGTAAGATATGCTGGGAAATTCAAAGGTGAGGATAATTTGGTGTTACACTTGAATCACTCTGCCCACCCCAGAACCCTGCTGTCTTCAATTGGGCTATATCACACAGATGTCAGGACCAACCCTTAGCCTTGGAGAGGTTACTCTCCATTAATCCCACTGACACTATGATTTCATTTACAAACCACATGAACTCTCTGCCTCAGCAAATGCACTTTTGTGCAGCAGCTAGTACAATATGACCCTGATTTCAACAGGTGCCTCTGAGAGGTACAGTGAAATAATCAGCAATTGATAAACCAAATTCTACCCCTGTCCAAATGGCAAGTATTTTATTTTGATACCAAACCTCACTGCAAGCTTCAAAAAACCAAAAGAAATATGTTTTTAGAATAACAAGAATCAACAAGTATGCAGTCAGAATTCCCTTGGCTCCCTCCTTACCAAATCCAGGGTCCCAAAGGTGTATTGGGAGATTCAGGAGCCCAGTTTTCTAGTCCTCCCTCTCCCACAGGCTACAGAGGTGACCCCGAACACTTCAGACCCTCTACATCATTAATGTTTGTAAAACATTGAGGCCGTGGGTTGGGAGTTCAGATGACAGAAAGAATAGAGGTGAAACAGCCTAGACATAAAATCCACTTCTGCTACAACCTGGGGTTTGGCTCACAGCTTTCCCTCTTTTGGCAGAAGATGGAGATGCAGGACCATTGCTAGGAGGAGATGAGATGCAGAAGCTACAGGAGTGAGCACAGCTGGATTCCCAACCTAATGGACACATTGGTCAGAGGCTCTTTGCTATTAGACCAGATCACACAAAGGGCACTGACCAATGTGCAGCTCCAGGCTGTAACTCATGGCACTTCACAGAAAGTGTCATGAGTTACAGTAACTCCCCCCGACCCAACAGACATTCACTGTTGGGTCAAGGGGGTGGGAGACCAGGCTCCACTTCGGAGCAGATCCAGAAGGAGGTGCGTGTCTGCAGCTGCTCTCCCCTAGATTTTCCCCCTCTCCCCAGCTCTGGTGCTGTCTGCAGGATGGAGGGTGGGGGGGAAGAAGGGAGGGAAGAGAGCTCCGGGCTGGGATTTGCCCGGCCTGCACTGGAGGGGGCACGGGGTGGGGAGTGGGGGTGGACTGGAGCCCAATCCACCTGCCCACCCCACCCACCTCCAGCGCAGGCTGGGCAAATCCCAGCCCGAAGCACCCTTCCCTTCCTCTTCCTCCCCCTTCATGCAGACAGCACTGGGGGCCCCCATCAGACAGAAGTTAATGAAGGTACACTGCTTTGGAGCGCCTTCATCTGAGCCCTCATTATGTGAGGGGTAATTTATTGTGCAATCAGGCACTTTTAAAGCACTCTGCAGCGGTGCATTTCTGTCAGGGTATGGCTGTGGAGTGCTTTCAAGGGGCCGATCATGTGACAAATGTCACTTCTGTCAGTGCTCAAAGTGGTGTAAATACAGAGACTAGTCAAGACAGTGGCTTGTGCCTTCTTTGTCTCCGTGTCTGGAGACTGCCAGGTAACGCCTCCCTCCCACAAACACAAATGTTTAAAGACCCATTAAAGAAAAACAAAACCTTCAAAATGCTTCACATAGCTCAAATAGTTCCAGAACAGGGATTTTTATTTTTTTTCCCCTCTCAAATTACAGCAGCCCGGTGTTGACTCCCCCAGAATTCATTCAGGATTATTTTTAAACATTCAAGCTGAACAAGCAGTAAAGGTAAAGCATAAACATGAAGCAATAGGGGCCAGCAGTGAGGGTCCGGAGCAAGTGACAAGAGTCCTGTGCCAGTCCCATGTGCCAAGTAAGCAAGACCCACGGCTGTCCCATTGTGCATGCAGGCTGGGCCTGGTGCCTGGAGTGCTGCCCAGGGGGGTGGCTCCAGTCTGGGTCACAAAAAGGCCCAGCAAATTTCATCCAGCCTTTGGAGTGCGATAAATTTGAACCCCCTAGTCTAACCTGCTGGCAAACTACATTGTCAAGTCTGATACAGCCACAAGACATACCACTCTAATCTCCTACAGGTAAAGCAGGGGGACCACAGTGCCCAAATGTGCTGCTGCAAAGGCTGTTAAAATATTCTTGTGAGCAGAGCTGGCCTTAAGGAAAATGCAGCAGGCTGGGCAAACTTGTATTTTGATGCCCCCCGCATCCTCCCCCCAAAGCCGTGCCCCTGAAAGCAGAGGCAGATGGACAGGGGCGCAGTCCAGCAGGACTCCTCCTGAGCAGCTGGGCTGGGCCCCGCTCCTTCTGCCACTGGCTGGGGCAGAGTAGGGCAGGGGGAGAGCACTGGGGTGCGTGCATGCATGCATGCATGCAACTCCCATAGTCCATACCACTCTGACCATGGGGTAAAATTCCTTCCTGACCCCAACTATGGTGATTGGTTTGACCCCGAGTGGAGGGGCAAGACCCTCTAGCCAGGAACTTCCAGATGTTAGTCCCAAGCAGCCCCTTACAGGCTGGTACTCTGCCTGACTGCAAGGGAAAACTGACATTTTACTCCTTTAAAGGTGAATCAATTTTTAAA
>NW_017729028.1:41238081-41239083 GCF_001723915.1 Gavialis gangeticus
ACTATGGTGATTGGTTTGACCCCGAGTGGAGGGGCAAGACCCTCTAGCCAGGAACTTCCAGATGTTAGTCCCAGCAGCAGCACTGCACACCCAGTCAACAGGCACCAGCCCTGGCTGCAGCCAACACCCGGTGTTTCTGTTGCTAAAGCCAAAGTCTATACAAAAAGTGCAAAATCAGCCCCTAATTCCCATCCTTCCTCAAGAAGCCCTGGTAGTTGTTTGCCCTACATGCAATGCTGCTATTCCATACAGTCCTGAGGAGGCAGATATTTGAACAGGTTCAGGTCCTTCCCGCCCCAAGTAAGCAGCTGATGAATTTCTAGGAAAGTCCGTGGTGGGAAGGGGAAGGAGTATAACCTTCTGTTGGTCAACAGTAACAGTCAGAGATTGTCCTAAACAGGCATTAAAGGAACCCCATCTAATCTAATCCAGTTCAGACCAACTCAGCTAGGATGAAGGTGACTGCAACACAAAGCATCAACCAGAGACTGTGAGCATGTTTTGAGCTGGTCTTCAGGGTTAGGTCTCTTTTCCCTTGAGAATTCAAATAAAGACATTGGGTGGAAGAAGCATGTAATAGAATGGCTTCACGGATCTCCCACTGACCTTTGCCAGCTAGATCCCTAAGACAGCCCTTTCCAGCTAGGCCAACTAGGAGGCCACATGCCCTGCTCTCCTAGCCATGGTAACAATGGCCAAACAGCAAGAGACCAAACCTGCATGCAGATCTCTTTGAAGAAAGGCTCAGACTTATTTTCCAAAAGTGTGACAACACCTCATTCTCAAAGGCAGCAATCAAGAAATCAGCTTAATAGTAACATCAGAGCCACTAATACAAATAAGGCAAATCTAGCTACCTGAGTACTTTTACTGTGCAAAAATGGGTATCTTATACCAGATGTTAGTCCTTAAGAGAAGACTGGCCCTCACTAGAGAAAGACCACATTCAGCCAGGATACTGGAGATACATAGTTTCATAGTTTCTAGGGTCGGAAGGGACCT
>NW_017729029.1:0-209 GCF_001723915.1 Gavialis gangeticus
TCTAGGATCCAGGGGCGAAGGGCATGGTTTCACAGTGGCAGAGCTTGCCCACAAAGCCCCCTCACCCTGCATGCAGCTGCCACCACCCCACACCACCGCAGAGCCATGCAGCTGGTTGTGGGGCATGCCGCTGCATGCAAGCCCCCCGTTTCACCCCCCAGCCAGGCAGCACATATGTGGCCCACACACAGTGGTTGCCACTGCACTGC
>NW_017729029.1:5209-14920 GCF_001723915.1 Gavialis gangeticus
CACCCCCCCGCCAGGCAGCACATATGTGGCCCACACACAGTGGTTGCCACTGCACTGCTGCTGCCGTGTCCTGTGCCACTTGCCCACAAAGCCATTCAGGTGGCCATGGGATGGCAGCACAGTGCACAGTGGTAGAGTTGTGGTGGTGGCCTCCATGTGCGAACCTCCTGTCAGGCCGGCTGGCATGTGTGTGGCCCACCGAGTGGCACCCCTGCCCTCACCCCCCAGCCCTGCTCCTGGGAGTGGGCACAGGGGCACACTCCCCCTTCTTGATCTACCCCCCCAGCACCTTCCCTTTCCCCTGCCCTGCCCCGCCCCTTCCCCCCACACATACTTACACACACTTACCTGCTGGGGTGGGTGTCAATGTATGTGTCTGCATGTCTGTGGGTCTGAGGGGCTGTTGCGAGGGGCATCAGGAGGGCTGTTGAGACTGGGGGGGAGTGAGGGGCACCAGCAGCACTGGGAGGGGCTGTGGGGGGCCTTTAATTTTTATCAAGGATTTGGGGTTTTAACCAGAGAATTTGCAATTTTTAATCAGAGAAAACTAGGATCCCTGGTGATCAATTATTGAAGCAACATCGAAGTGTCCATTAACCCAATAAGGAGATCTTGACTTTGTGATCTTTACATCATGGAAGTACTGTATGCAGGGACCCTTTGCAACTTAGGACTTAGGTCCTTTATTCTGCTATTGATTATTCGGAATGATACCAAAACATAGCAGCCCCCTACAAATATGAAGTTGCTCTTAAACAGGTTGTATGTTCAGGGACATTTATGCACACATATTGTGAGGGAATATTTCTAAACCCATGTACAGCATCATGGAAAATCCCACCCCCATCCCCTTTCTGACTGAGGCTTTGAAACAATTAAAGAGGAGACCAGCTTTGAGCAATCCATGCAGAATTTACCAGAATTTACTCTCTGCTGTGATGGGAATTTGGAAGCCAAGCTAGTGTTACATGGATGACTCCATAGCATGGCTAGTTGTTTTTCATACCAGCATCCTGGGCCAAGCTTGCCAGTTGAGGATTATTGTGAAGATCATGTGGAATACCCTGCCTCTTGTATTACATCTGGATCAAAAAGCAATGTGGCTCTCTCCTGTGTGTGCATTTTTATCATAAAATGGAAATATTTATGGCAGATCATACCTTTCTTCCTTATACACCAGGAGTGCTAACTTCCTCCTACTATAATTCATGAGTTTTGTCTGTTGCTGCAAATGAATCAATTGACAGCACAAACCACTCCAACCCCTGCTTGTTTGGGGTTTTAAAAGACCTCAATTTCTGTTCATGACACAAATACTAGATGTTTCTCATCATCTTCAGTTTGAAGCTGTAATTTTTGAAGCCGTAATAATCAGGCACATAAAATCATTTCACTGGCTGTATTAAAATATCTTAGGAGAATTCTTTCCTTGGCAGTGAGCAGCAAAACTTTATCCATTAATAAGATTTCACCAGAACTTCAAGACAAGCACAGAATTGCTTCACAAGAAAATGAAGTGCAGAGGTCAGTGACAGATTCAGTCAAGCTAAGAGTGGGTGCCCAGTTCTGTATCTGTCATGTGGAAGAACTAAGCCTGTAGATTTTTTTCAAAATTGATTCCCTGGTGCAAAAAGGGAGATGGAAAAATGAGGCTTTAGGAAACATCACACCCTCCATTAACAGTTGTCACTTTCTGCATTTTGCTTCAATGAGCTGTTCCTAAGGGCTCTTTTATGAAGCTGCACCAGGAAACTAAGTTACCTCACACCACAACACAATGCAGTATTGTCACGTCGCAGTATAATGTTATCGAATGAGATAATGGCAGCCTGAACATGTATTTGCAGGACATTTGAATAATCTCACAAACCTAAGTGGCCTAAAGAGACCTTGGGAGCCTGTAGCCAACAAAAGAATATCAAGCAGATTCGAAGGGTTTATGTTAGAATTCAATACTCAACCAGTGGCTGAGCCATGGGAGACCAAGACCCATCCAGTGAAGCTTCCTTTGAAACTTTTTAAACTGCACCTGTGCCAGTCCTGTTCTTCCAGGCCACTGAACAGATGAAACATGCAGAAATCTGAGAACCTCCAGTGAAGAGGGGAATTGTATGTCCTTTCTGTTCATGCAATGTGTGCCTTAGATCCCTACAATTATCCAATTAAAGCTTTTACTTTTTAATGACAATACTTGACCAACCTATTGTATTTTCTCATATACAGCATGCCTCAGAATATAATACACACCTTACCTTTGGAAGACAGAATGAAGAAAAAAAGATTCTTCAAGAGTAATGGCTGTACAGATCAGGGACAGAGACTAATCTTTGGATTAACTTGCTTAACTGAAGCTGAAGCCCTAGATCAGGGGTGGGCAATTATTTTGGCTGCAGGGCCACTCATGGAGTTCTGATGAACTCATGATGGCGGTGTGGGGAAGTGCTGACCTGGCCTCGGCCTCCTGCCACAGCTGTTTACACCACCTGGTGCAGCAGGGCAGGGGAGGTAGCCCAGGAAGATGCCAATTTATCCTATCTGGCCCCAGGCTTGTCTGCCCTACACCTACCACAGGGGGTGCTGGATGGAGCAAGCAGATGAGCAGGCCAGGTCTTCATGGTGGTGGATGTGGGGCAGATGGGCCTGGTAGATCACGCTGGGGGTGGGAAGGCAGCCCAGCTGGGCTGCCTTGTCATCCCCTGCTAGATCATGCCGGGGGCAGGTAGGCAGCTCCCCACCTGTGGCATGCTCTAGTGCAGGGGATGGCGAGGCAGCCCAACTGGGCTGCCTCCCTGTCGCGAGCACAATGGTCCAGTGAAATGGTCGAAGCAGCATCAAAACAGTCTCAGTGTTTCAGTGAAGCAAAACAGTGAGGCTGTTTTGACTCAAAATTGTATTTGATACAAAACACTGATTCCGTCCAGACCTCAAAACTGAAGTTGGAACGGAACAGTGCCATTTCACACAGCCCTACTGGATAAAATCAAATGCTATTTTGCCCACCCCTGCCCTAGATACTCTTGAAGACTCGTCTCCATGGGTGACTCTTAGGGTAAAAACAAGCATTGGATGTCTCCTAGGGCAGAGCTTTTTATCCTAGAATCCTTAGATGCAAAAACCCATTGTCCCATTTTAAGTACCTGTAAAGTATCTGAATTAACACTTTGTCCCAGGATAATGGCAGCTAATTGGGAAAAACCTGTTATTTTGTCTGCATAAATAAACAACTATCCTGCACTTGTTTTGATGTAAGTCACTGCACCTGCCTCCTACCCCCTTCCCGCAGAAAATCAGTCCTGGGATAAACCCCATGTCTGTTTTAGCCCAATGCTGTGAAATAGGACGAGAGACCAGGAGCAGCTTGAAGAAAGCAAAATTACTTTAAAAATCTTAGCTTGATTTCTGGAATATTAAGGTTATTAAAAAGGAGATGTGATGGTTAGCACCTCTGGAATGAAGAACAATGAGTCATCAAGCCAATTGACTCTTGCAGCTGCGTGACTAGCAATGCAATTGATGCTTCACCATGGAACAGGAATCAAAGCGGAATGTTTCTATCCTAGGCAAAAACCCAGCTTTTCTGCTTAATAATGCACCCCAATTGGGAGGGGGGGGCAGAGGTAGGGGGTCAGTGCATGTTATGTATAAGAAAGTACAGTGTTTTCTTGGTTTATGTGCATGATTGAGCAGAGATGCTTTGGTCTTTGGGGTAAATATACACATTGATGGGCAGGCAGGCAGGATCAGTCCACAAAGCCATGTGGATGACGTGTTACTGTCTCTGGTGTGCATCTGTCATCATTGTTTGTAGGTTATTAACCCCAATATGCCATGACAGCAGCAATACACTACCAGAGCTTTTCCAGTTTATCTTGTCAGTCTCCCTGCCAAGAATGGGCTTGGAGGGACGTGCTCCTTTTTCTGCTGATATTATTTTAACCTTTTAGCTCCTGCTTCTGTGCTCCCACAGGAAAAGTGTCATTTCAAAGGGGTGCACAGTATCATAAGTGATAAGTGAAATGCTGTTTAATCTCCTTATATATCAAAAACATTCATCACAAGTCAAGCAAATTTAATTCTAGATTGGCAGGTCTATAAACTGCAGGCGTGCATGAACAGAGACATTGCTGCACATGGCAATGCAGACTGCACAGCTGAGATTCAGAGTCAGGACAAGTCTTGAAGTTTTGCAGTGTATTAAATTAAGACCTGCATTTAACACTATGCAAAGACTCTTCAGTTCAATTTCTGATCTTGTCTTATTACAGTCTTTGTCCATGTCCTCAGGAAAGGAACTCAGTATACAGCACAAAATAGATGAGTTGATATTATTTATGTCACCCTCTCACAAACTGTCACCTGAGTGAAATGATCTTCTCTTGAGGAGGACCAAACGTTTTTTGTAAATATACTATATAAGATTGCAAGAATGTTATAAGAATTACAGTAATGCCTGGTGAGTGAATAAATTTAACATTCAGTAACACTGCCATTTCATTACATGAAAAAAATATCCCAGGATTTAGTGGTTATTTATTCATTGTTTAGTGATCATTTACTTGTCACTGTACAGAAATATTTGTTAAGTCTGAGAATGCTCTGTGGTTAAGTATCAGTCCACCTGTAAAAGAGATCTAGATTTTGTTACTACTTCTGTCACACAGTCACTGTGAAGCCAGCTCTTAACATCCCTATGTGCCTTGCATGGTGGGGGAAAAGAGAAAAAAAATCAAATGTCTATAGACATTGGTTTAATCTAGTCTGCAATGCTAAAATATTATAATCCTGTGGTCATAGCATGGTGTCACTATAGGGTAGAGTTAGGGTTATTTCGTTGCCCTTCCTGAGTTCCACATGGTAATTTATTTGTATTTTTAAGTACAACTTTAAGCCTGAATTTCCTGGGATTATATTACATCATTTGGGGATTATGTAACAGGAAAGCTATATTTTTTTACCTTAAATATGTGCTCTCAACCTTCACCTCATTTTAACATAATTTTTGCAGTACCCATTGATGTGGTCCATGAATGTCTACATTACTGCAGTGGTTCACTGTAAAAAAAGCGTAAGAAAATGCCTACCTGGTTTTCTGAAAAAGCCACATGTGGCAGCTTTTAGCAGTAATATTAGCAAAACATATGCAGGAGTATATTTACATATAGACTTTTCAGGTTGCCATTCGTTTTAGATTTGGTAGATAGTAACTCTATCAGGGAGCCAGAGACAGAGCAACTTTAATACTCCACAAATATTTGTCTCCTCTCCAAACCATCTGAATAACTATTAGATCAAATGCAAACCACAGGAGCATTGGGAAGAGAATAAATGATGACCTTTTTTTCGTGTCCTTTCTATAGCATTCACCCATCTGATAGGCACTTGTTTTCAGTCATGCACCTTGCCCTTCAATTCCTGAAGGCAACGCATGGCCTGGCCTGGCATCAGGAGAACAGAAGGGCTGAAAAAACACTACAAACAATACAGATCTGCCCACTGCAAAAGACAGAATCAAATCAACAATGCACTTTCTTTTTTAATCTGATATCTTTTGGTGTGTGGGTGTGTGTGGGATCTCATGTCACTATATCTTTCTCACTCTTTCCTCCATCTGTACCTAGAATAAAGTACCACAACTGTCCATAACACCCACAAAGCATTGCAAATAGATTTTTAGTCCACCGTGTTCTCTGGGAAACAGCCATTTCCCTAAACTCTCTTGTCTTTCACTCACTCTTGCACTGTCTGCTGAATGATGGCAAGACACTTGGGCAGACTTTTGTGATTAGCAGCAGAAATCCCGTGTGGCTCTTGTATTGTTTCTTTCTGAGTTTGTGTCCTGAATGTGACTGTAGCCAAGAGTCAGCCCAGGGATTCTGTTAACCTATGGGCAGCAGTTTACTAAGTGAGCGTACAAGCAAAGTGTCCTGACTAAACCACAAGGAGCTGGGCTAAGCTGGAAGTTGTTCTTCTGTGAATGATAGGTTTAGGACCTCTCTCCTAATCATGTTGTTATATAGTTTGATCTCATCTAAATAGCTAGATTTAGAGAACATGAACATATAAACTAGTTATTGCATGGCAGATGGGGACAGTGTATCAGCTGCTCCTCAGTAACTGCCTATGTGCATGTTATTGCCTCGCATGAAGGGGAGGCTCAACCACATGAAGGGTCAGGCCACCACAGGTTAATTTCTGCTTACCATGGAATAAATTCATACCCATGAACAGTTATTATGGAGCAGCTGATGTGTGATAAAGCCCCACCCCCTTTCACTCCATGGTTAATTGTTCATCTGCACATACCCTGAACATTCCCATAGCTGAACCATACGGTACCATCTTTAATACAACATCAGGAGACAAGAAAATTATAAATGGATCTCCTAAGTTGACTATAGATATAGTGTAGACAGGACCTAAAACTAGCTCTAACATATGTAAACAATCTGACTAACACCCCAGGCGACTTCTCTTCCTGGGCATGGCCTAGCCATATTATGACAAAAACTAAATATATGGTACATTTGCCCAAATCAAGTGGTTGTTGTGCAACAAAATGTACTCAATATACAATAGAAGCACCATACAGCTCTTTAGTCCTGTCCATATGAAATCAGAACTATGGTTATCTGTCAGTGTTTTTTAACATCATTATTGCTAGAGCAATTTCTCAGATTCATGTGGAAAAAAAGACTTTTTTCTTCCTCTGAAAAAGCTGTAATACCTATTCTGTCTACCCCACAACAATAAGCTTGATTGGTAAGTCTGGTCACAATACAAGTACTCCCTTGGAGAGTGAATTACAATTCTAACATGAAGCATAAACTGTATTTGCTATAGCAGAGGGGTGCTCAACATCTGCCCCATGGACCAGATGCAGCCTACAGAATGTGTCATCCATCCCCAAGGGTTCAGAAATTTGGTGGTAGGAGAGCAATGTAAGTAGGCCATGTACCGGAGAAACTCCTGTTCACACTGGTCTTGGCAGCTGTGTTAGAACGGTCCAATGGTAAAACTGCAAAGAAAAAATATGGGTGGGCAAGCAGGCAAGGATCAGTTATTCAAAGGTTTCATGAAAAAAATCATCAATAATTGTATTTAACTTAGGACACTTGCATATTTCATGTGTGATCTTTGAATGGTGGAAGTGATCTTTTGGTTTTAGCCCCCCTGAGATATTGCTATCAACAGCTGCATTTAAAAATGGTTGTACATGGCATGGATCTGCTCTTGTTTTAGACAGGACTTTAGACTTCAGGGTTTGAGAAGCTGTAGAAAATATAATTTGAAAAAGAATCATCGAGATGGTCTCTTGGACTCCTAGGGAAAGGCCAATTTGGATCCAAGGCATTAGACAGAAACCTAAACCTTTTATTTGTCTGAATATAACCATTTTGCTACTTAAACAACAGATGATATACTAATATATTCAAGGTGACTGCACTCGGCCAGCTTATCTTTTGTGAGTCTAGATATTGTGGCCAGATTCTAGACAGAAGCAGGACAGCTTGCAGCCAGTCTCTAGCTAGGCAGGGAAGCAGAGAGCTCCCTGTTCATGGGGGGAGTCAGGAGCTGAGCAGTGCCAGGGCCAGGGCCAGGGCCAGGGGAGTTCCCCATCCTCTGTGGCCCACTGGCATTGGGGCTGACCCAGTCGGCATCTACCCATGCACTACTGCACAGTGCAGTTGGTTTACTACCTGTATTTACAGTTAGTAGCTAACTGCACAATAGACTAGTTTACTGTGCAGTAAATGGTGCACACGTGTAGACAGTGATGCTTTACTGCATAATAGATAATAGTCTACTGTGCAGTAAAGTGTCTTATGTAGGCACACCCTGTGAGACTTATTTTACTGTTCCTTTAGGATACTTTCAGTATAATGGCCTGACTGTAGTGAATATGATTTACTTAACTTTAAGACAGGTTGTAATACACACATATAATTGACTTAAGGATTTAATGTGCCAGCTACTTGAATGTATGATATGTGTCGGGTTAGAACATGTACTTATGTAGATTTAGTAAACAAAACTTTTAGTCAAGGCTGCAAACACTTATATGAATATTTCAATTTTCATTAATATTTTGGGTGATGACATTGAGTATATGCTTAACAATATTGCAGGTGGCATAAAATTGGGTAGAATTGAGGACACTCTGGAGGGAGCATGCACTTAGGGTAGAACAACTATGTCAGGCTGAGCCATGGGTGGCCAGTTCTGGGGGTCACCCAGGATCAGAAGAAGCAGCCAAGATCTGAGGGGAATATGCAGAGTCCAAATGTAGGGAAGCCAGAAAGCCAGAAGATCTGTCCAGGGACCCAAGCTGATGATCCAGAGGGTTGGACCAAACATGGAGTCAGGAGGCTAGCCAGGTCAGGTATGCAGGAATTCAAACTAAAGTCAGGTCTGGGAGCCAAAGAGTCAGGGCAAAATTGGAGTCTGTGGGCAAACTGGGTCAGGTATCCAGAAAATCAGTTGGAGAGGCACACACCAAGGGTGCAGCAGCCTAGGTACAAGGTTGAGCCGTATTGCCCAGAAACTATTTCTTCCAGGCCAGGGGTTTATACTGGAAGGGATGACGGGTTGGCAGACCCTGGCTGGCCACTCTGGTGGTAGGGAGTGGGCATGTGGCTAGGCCCAGCAAAAGGGTTCTGGCCACCTGTGTCTACCTGCACACTTCTCTGAGGAAGTGGCAAACTGGGATGCTTGGCTATGCCAGATAGGCTGTGGCCCCAGGTTCAAAGTCACCGCCTGACAAACTGCATGCATGAATACAGATAGTAGGGTATGACGGGCTGAGCTGCAGTACTGCAGAGAGTTACCTGGGACTGGAATATAAGTCAACAGTGTGCTCCTGTTGAAAAAAAAAAGCTAGCAGCATCCTGTGTTGTTTTAACAGGTGTGTCACCTGTAAATCAAGGGACATGATTCTTTTGCTCTGCTCAGCACCGGTGAGGCCTTCCCTGGAGTATTGTGTCTAGCTTTGGGCCCCGCGCTTCAAGAAAGATGTGGACAGTTTGGAAAGTGTCCAGCACAGAATAGCAAAAATGATTAGGAGCCTGGGAGGCAAGACTTATGAGGAAAGGCTGAAAGAACTAGGGTTATTTAGCTTGGAGAAGAGAAGACTGAGGACGGATTTAATTACAACCTTCAAATAATTGAAGGGTGATTATAGGAATTAGGCTTTTTTCTGTGGCTATAAGGGACAGGACTAGGAGCAACAGCCTCAAGCTGCAGCAGGGAAAATTTAAGTTGGAGATGAGGAGGAACTTTATGACTATGAGAGTGGTCAGGCATTGGAACAGGCTGCCTGGAGACGTAGAATAGGCAGGCACCTGGCTGGGATGGTTATGGTAGAGATGATCCTGTCTTGAGCATGGAGCTGGACAGTTTCATAGATTTCATAGACTTAGGGCTGGAAGGGACCTCGGAAGATCATCGAGTCCAGCCCCCTGCCCGAAGGGCAGAAGTCAGCTGGGGTCATAGGATCCCAGCAAGTTAAGCATGCAATTTGCTCTTGAAGGTGTTCAATGTAGGTGCTTGAACCACCTCTGGTGGCAGGCTGTTCCAGACCTTGGGGGCTCAGACAGTAAAGAAATTCTTCCTCATGTCCAGCCTGAAACGGTCTTGCAGTAGTTTATGACCATTTGACCTCGTCATCCCTTGGGGTGCTCTGGTGAACAAACGTTCCCCCAGATACTGGTGGTC
>NW_017729029.1:19920-23995 GCF_001723915.1 Gavialis gangeticus
TCATCGGCGAACTTGGCCAATCTGCTTCTGACTCCAATGTCCACATCATTAATGAAGATGTTGAACAATATGGGTCCAAGGACAGAGCCTTGGGGGACCCCACTAGTCACAGGACACCATGATGAGTGACTTCTATCAATTACTACCCTCTGGGTCCGACCACAGAGCCAATTTCCCAGCCAGCAGATCGTGGTGGACCCAAGGCTACAATTGGCCAGTTTTGCCAAGAGGTGATCATGGGATACCAGACTGAAGGCTTTTTTGAAGTCAAGATATATGACATCAATCTCTGCTCCCTTGTCCAGGTGATAGGTCACCTGGTCATAGAAGGTAATGAGATTGGTCAAGCAAGACCTACCTGCAACAAACCCATGCTGGGTATCCCTTAGGATGTTGGCATTGTCCAGTCCATTAAGGAGGGCCTTTTTAATAAACTTTTCTAAGATCTTCCCTGGGATAGAAGTCAGGCCGATGGGCCTATAGTTAGCCGAATCCACTTTCCTCCCTTTCTCGAAGATAGGTACCACATTGGCCTTCTTCCAGTCTTCTGGCACTACACCAGAGCGCCAGGAGTTTTCAAAGATCTGTGCCAGAGGCTGGGCTATGATGTTCGCCAGCTCCTTGAGTACCCTGGGGTGTAGATTGTCAGGGCCGGCTGACTTGAAGGTATCCAGCTTCTCAAGGTGTTCCTTCACAAGGTCAGCATTAATGGAGGGCAGGGAATCTCCCTCACCTGGACAGCCCTGTCCCATGGTGGACTAGATGACTTTTTGAGGTCCCTTCCAGCCCGGCTTTCCTTTAACCCTATGAGAAACGTTAAGACAAGTAAATATCTCTAACAACATAAATATTCCCAAACATCCCATATTTAATAGCCACAGAAGGGACAATAAAAGTCCATACTCAGGGTTAATGGATATCTCTTTCCACAAGGCATCCTTTCCTGGCAAAAAAAACAAAACTCATCACCCCCAATCAACACAAAGTACTGGTAGCATTACTACTATTAGTATTGCCTTGATGGTGCATTGGGACTTACAGACTCGTGTGAGCACTATAGGAAAATGTAACAGAAAAACAAGCTCTTTCAGGCATACAGAAGGTCTTTTAAGTTTCTACCACCTCAGAAGAGAGAAGACTTGCTCTTTGCTTGTATAGCTCCATCCTATCAGTCATGTGATTGGCAGGGACCATCATCCTTTACAAGCTGGAGATCTCATTTATATATGCTGAGACACAATCCTTTCTAAAGCAAGGAGGAGACTGTTCAGACTCAAGTATCTTTCAGTCAGAACTCCCCATTTCTGTTAAGCCGGCAGGTCTCAGTCTGCATGCCTGTAATAGCTGAAGATACATGATATCACAGGGGAAGGGAGGCATTTACAGATCAAGATCTTGGTCCAACTTCCATTTGAGTCAACAGAATTATTTTCATTTACTTCAGAGAGCAGTGAATAAGGCCTTCAATGTGCAGAGGTCTAGTGAGGGATGGTGCATAAGTCACAGAGTGGAGTTATTTAGTGCCAAGCTTGCAGGGGAACAAGGATCATTGCAAGTGATTTCTGCACTGGCTCAGTGTAGATTTTTCTTTTTTATTGGCTGTAATGTGCCTAGATCACACATACAGCAAAGCTGCATGTCGTAATTCCTGTCATGAGTAGCACATGTAGGTCATCCATCTCCCACATAAAAAATACATGGGATCTGGGACCTGTGTTTGTATAAGCAGGGTTTTTCTTTATTTGCTTTGTTTCCCTGAAGTCACATTGAAAATAAATAAGATTTTCTTCCTTTGTTACTTCATGAGCCTCTTACTCCTTTAGAGCATCCCAGGTTATTGAAGACCTAGCTTCTTTCTTAGCACATTTCAGGGCCTCTTTGTTATACAGATCTTTTGAGTTTTTTATTTTTCAAACAGAATACCTTTAGCTGGGGCTCACATCACAAGACAGAGAGCCTGGAACATCTTAGCTCTAATCCTGCTTTTAACACTATTTGACACTAAGCATCTCAGCCTCTTCAATTTCTCCCTCAGTAATATTGTTATATATATATATATGTATCTGTCTATTTATTTAATGGAACCACCAAGACCTAGCATATACCTGGAGAGGGTAACTGTGTGATCCTAGTGCTGTTACTTTTGTTACAACCCACGCTTTTTATTCTATATTATCATGTTATGCCAAAATAGATTGGAAGCTTTCTGCGATAGGAATCATGTCTATTTGCCTTGCAGTATGCTGAGCAAAATCTTGGGCATTATTAAGAAAAAACCAAAAAACCTAACAGTGGGAAGATGGGAATATTTTTCTGTAAAATAGTAACATTTTATGACTTCATCCACTTTTTTTCTTTCAGCATGGCATCCTTGGATGTTGTTGCCTTGTAGTTCCCAACCCTGTTAAAGTTAGTAGCAAAACTTCTAATGGCTACAGTGAGAACAGGATGAGAGCTTCAGTGCCTTACTGAGGAGTTGCATATGCAGAAATCCCACTAAATTTCTTTCTAGGATGTGTAAGAGAACTGCCCCCAAATTGGCATTTGTTTTATTGCAGGGGCTGTCAACCGGGGGGGTACGCATACCATTGGGGGTACATGACAAGACCGTAGGGAGTACATGTGGGTGGGTGGGGATGGAGCGCTGCCACTCACCATCACGCTGCCTGCCCAGCCAGACGTGGGGGGCAGGGGAAGGTTGCACATGTCAGCTGCTGGTGCTCCACAGTCAGCCACATGCCACCCCCACCCCATGTCTACCCATGCACCAAGCCCCACCCCCCCAGTCCCCAGTCTGCATCTGGCCATGCACCACCCCCACTCCACTCCAGATCCAACTGAGCAGGTGGCATCTGTGCACTGTCTGGCCACTGGGGGTACACTGCTCTGCATCCATCTGTCAGTGGTATACTGATCCAAAAAGGTTTAAAACAGCTGTTTTATTGTAAAGTGGTGAGGATATTTTCATGTACATTCTATATGAGGGGTCATTTTAGTATGAATGGCAGGGTGCACAGATTTTAGATGCCCTCCCTACCCCGCCCCTTTCCCCAGGAAATCAATAACAAAACTTGTGGCTTCTGCATGAACAAAAAAAATAGTTGTTTTCCACTGGGAGCAATGGGGGCGTGCAGCTCACCGCCCATCAGATCATAGGAGGATATGGGGGTGAGGTGTGCCTGGAGCCTGCAGTCCTGTAGTAGACACCAGGCAGCCAGACAAAGAACAGGTACATGAAAGGAAGGAGGCACCCCCCACTACTGCCATTCTTGGCTGATCTGGGCATGGGGGAGCCCCAGAGCCACTTCTCCCCCATTCCAGCCAGGAGCTGTAGAGAGCTGCTGCACTGCATGCCAGGCTTGGCCAGGGACAGTCGTGCCATCAGACAGGGTCTCTTTCAGCACCTGCCCCCTGCCCATCCCCAAGTGCCCTGCCATTGGCTGGTCACATAGGCTGTGTAGCAACGCAGGGTCCTAGGGGTAGCTGTGAACTCCCCTAGCGCCCCCTACTGTGCCAATGTGATATTAAAAGCACCCTCACATCTCGCCCGCCATGTCTTTGATGTCAACAATGTATAAGGGAGGCTGCCCTTAGTCCTCTCTGACATGGTGCTCTGATATATCTCTGTCTTTCTTCTACCTTGGGTGACTCGGTGCACCCCAGCCTTATGGGCTATGCGTGGCTCCAACCACCCCTGTACCACGCCCCAAGCCTTGCAGACGTACCGGATGTTGTTTGGTCAATTTCACTCTCTTCGCCCCATGGGCACTTCTGGCTTGTCTCGCAACCGTGCTCCCTGGCACTCATCAACAATCTCCACCCCCACTCTGGGGCTTCTCGCATTGGGGCTCAGGTGGACGTAGCCGAGCCTGGCCCCCAAATCCCCTCCTCGGGTCCTAAATTTCTTGTGGGGCTCAGGCGGCCTCAGCCTTACCTGGCCCCCAATCCTCTGCTCCCCTTCCCAGGGCTGGGGTCAGTGCACCCCTGAATATTGTGCCCCCTCTGGCACTGGGGTCCCCACACTACTGTGGAGTCCCTATGAGGCCTTCTTCAACCAGAAAATAACCCAAATCAT
>NW_017729029.1:24074-26032 GCF_001723915.1 Gavialis gangeticus
CAATAACACGAGCCCCTGGGCTATAACACAAAGTTAATCCTCCTGGCTAAACATTGTCTAAATCACACCACCTCTCACCCATGTAACTAGTGGCTGGTACATGCAGGGCTGATCTCTTTCCCTTAGTCAGGCAGTACTCCATCTTCCTGGCTGCCAGTAGAGAGAGAGAGAGAGCACTCACAGCCTCCAGTCTTGGTCTTATAGTGGTCAGCGCTGCCCCTTCTGGTCAGCTGACTCACCAGGTGTGGGCCCTTAGCTCCTCCTGGTTGCCCCTAGCAACCAACACCTGAGCCCATTCTGCTGCTTTTCAGGTAGCAGGCACCTTAGTGCCCTGCTACAGGCTGGAAGAAGTAACCTGCTGCTTCTGCTGTTCCTGACCAAGCTTCTCTCCTTGCACAGCTGCTTCTAGTAGCTCATGGCTGGAGTGGGGAGGGGTGGCATTGGTACTCCCCAGGTCAGCCAAGGACAGTGATGTTGGCAGAGGGTGAGTGCCTGCTTCCAGTGCCCACTCCCCCAGCAGCGTTCATGATGGGGTAGTAGCTGGTAGAGTCCAGTACCCCACACAGCTGGTCTTTGCAGTCCATGTCTAGAGCAGGGCAGGAGCAGCTCTGAGGTTCTTCTCACCTTCAGTCAGCCAGGGACAGCAGGGACAGTGGCAGAAGAGGGGTGCAAGTGCACTGTCACACCCTCCCTGAATCCACCCCTGAGGGGGAACATATTTAAGAAAAAGGATGAAAAAATATAGTGCAATATCTTACTAAAAGAATCTTACAAGCTTCTTGCATTGTTTTTCATTGGCAACATTCAGCTGCAGGGCAGGCAGTTATCAGGTTCCTTTATGTGGAATTATCACAAACTGAATTTGGACAGATAAGCAGCAAAGCAAAGAAATTAAAGCAAAGTGTTTGCTGGAAGGAAGCTGCTGATGTTGTAGCATTTTTTCTCACTTGAATATAAGATAATAAAATAATGTTTGATCACCACCTTGTGCTTCAGGGAGTGAATTACAGTTCATTGCTTGCACTGCAAGCAGTATTTGTACACAAGTAAATGGCATCAAGTACTATGTTCATTTCCATTTTAACCTAAATTCATATGCACGTTACAGGTGGGAAGAAAGAGGTCATTTCAAGTAGACAAGGTTCCTTGGGTAAATCTGATATCTTTTATTAGACCAACTAAAATAGTTGGAAAAATTCTTCTTTGCAAGCTTTCAGGTACAAACACCCTTCTTCCTTTCAAGTAGGCACTGTTAACTGTTGGTGTCAAGAGACCTGGGTTCCAGGCCTAGCTATCATATTGCCTGTGTGAACTTGTTCAAATCCCTCTTCTAAGCCTTGGTTTCTCCATGTGTAAAATAAGTATCATGTTATTTGCATTCTTCAGGGAGAAGTAGAGTATTTTTAGAGTCACTTAGTCTATCTTCCTCTCCTGTTGGAATCCCTGCGGCAGTGGTTCCTAAACATTTTGGACCAAGGGGTCACTGTCAACCCTCAGCATTTTCCACAGACCCTCATACACATTTAACATCAAAATGTTAATTGAAAAAGATGGGAGAGGTATCTCCCTCCAAGCCTTTCGCATATTCCTGCTAGGCCTGTGCAAAGCAGCTAGTATTTGCTTTGAATTTGGATTGGGTCATTTCAGGGGACATTGATTCATTTCAGTGATTCAAATCACTGTCCTGAATCAATTCGGCTGCTACTGAATCAGCTGAATCTCCAAATCAGACAGGCCCCATCCCCCACCCGCTCTCCCGCCCCACCCACCCCAGCTCCTGGCTTTTTGGGGAAAAAAAGCCCTGAACTCACAGGTTGCTGCCAGGTGGGGGTGGAGCAGCCATAGGGGGGGCTCATGGCAGAGCCCCCTACATGGCATGGGGCAGTGGGGGGCAGTGGGTGGTGAGCAGAGGCTTTTTTTTAAACAACCAGGAGCTGGGGTGGGCGGGGCAGCAGGCG
>NW_017729029.1:31032-46252 GCF_001723915.1 Gavialis gangeticus
CCTGCCCCCCCCCTAAATTTACCTGCAGCTGCTCTCATGCTGCCTGGCTGCCATGTGCATGTGTGCACACACACATACACATGGCACCCCCATGGTCCCGTTCCCCCTCCTCCAGCTCCCCCTCCTTCACCCCCTCCTTACCAGCATGGAGTCTGGGTCCAGCTCCCTGCTGCAGTGGGCCAGGGCCTGCCCGAATCATCAAAGCTCTTCAAATCTTTTCCAAATCAATTCAGAGAGCTTCAAATTTCTTCGGACCTTTCAGTTGGTCTCTTGGTTCGATTCGGATTCAGAGATTCAGCCACTGAATCGGGCCAAATCTCCTCCAAATCAAATCAGCACCCAAAGCTTCGTACAGCCCTAGTTCGTTCATTCTCAGTTGCTCACTCTGTCTTGTAGAAAGTCAGTGCTATCTACAACCCCTTCACCTGTTTCAGTGAAACTTGTTCTGACCCCAACACTGCCTGTGCAGTCTCTTTCAGAAATATTGTCCAGCAAACAATGTACCACTCACTGTGCCTAAGAAGAAAAGGCATTATATTCATAATTGCAAAACTAGAGATCTAATTCTCTTCAAGTAGAGCTCGTTTTCTAGACCTCATTTCTCTAGAAAACACGTCAAATTTGAAAAAAAAAATCAGCTCTAATATTTTTAATTTCAGTTCTGCCCCTTGCTACAAAATGTGAATTCAATTTTAAATTATACCTAAATAAAATGTTCTGATATAACTGGTATATCCATCTGTTCCTATACCAGTAGATGTTGAGCAAAATCATTGCAGCTTGAACTCTGTTTCATTCATTGCAGATAGCTGTTTAGTATACTTATATTGCTATAAGAGTGGTCAGACAAACCAGTTAAATCAGAGCAGCTGATAAACACTCTTTAGCTGTAAGTCCCTTTTCGGATTTAAAATAGTCCAAAGTCACATTTGTTACATTGTCTGTCACCTTTGAGTCTACCAAGCTGGGGGAGCAGGAATCAGGATCGTAAAGGACAACACTCTTCATTTGTTGCATTTTTGTTACCTAGATAAAATATGCACACACAGAGCTGAGAAATGCTTGAACTGCTTTTACTGAAACTTTCAGAAAAGCTTCCTTTGTGCTGACGGTACACATGGAAATTTTCAGTCTAATGGTAATTTGACAAAGCAACTGAAATGGGAAGGTTTAACTGAAATTGCATTTATTCAGCTTTAACTACCCTGGTTTCCATTATTTCTACTGGAATATAATGAAACTTGTCTTTAGTGAACACCCACAGGACCAGCGAAAATCAGGTTGCTACCAGAAAGAGTAGCTAACAAAATCTAACTAAATTGTTTTGGAAACCCTGAGGATATTTTAAAGTGGTTGGTTAAGATATTGGGTCACCACAATAAAGTGAAACCTATGCTAACATCAAACAGTTAAAAGCAGAGAATGTATTAGCAACAGAGGAACATAGGACTAGGAAGAAACTCCTGGGTCATCCAGTCCAGTCCACTGCTACTGTGGGGCCACTGTGTGAGAACCTCTTTCAGAAGCTGCTCGAGTTCCATGTTAAAACCAGTTACGTGACCATTCCCTGTACTAGGAGAGGCTGTTCCTCCTCTGATGGTTAGAAGAAACCTTCTGCTTTCCAGCCTAAATGTATTCATAGCCAGTTTATACATGTTTGTTCTTTTACCAGTGTTGTCCTTCGAATTAAATAAGTCTTCTCTTTATAGAGAGCAGTTATCTCTTTTCTCAGCTCCCATTTTGCTAGGGTGAATAAGCCAAGCCCTTTTAGTCCCCTCTTAAAAAATAGGCTGTCTGTTTATCTGGTGATCTTAGTAGCCCATCCTCATACTTGTTCCAGTTTGAATTAATCTTTCTTTAACGTGGCCATTCAGAATTATCAATAATATTCCAGATGAGGTCGTAATAATGCCTTGTATATATTTCCCTATCTTTACTAGTTATTGCCTTAGGTTTGCATTTGTCTTTTTCACAGCTGTGGCATAGTGATGGTTCATAGTTATCCTGTGATTGACTTAGGTACCCAAGTCTATCTCCTCTTCTGAGCCCTTCAGATTTGTACCTTTGACTTAGAGATTCCCAGCCTCCTTCACATTTATATCCCTGAGCAATCCCTTTTCCTGCTCAAAGCAAAAGCCTGACAATCAGGTCTCTGGACTATGATACCGACTTTGACAAGTGACTGAACCCTTTTATCTCAGTTTTCACATCCATGAAATGCAACTAATATTTTAGATAGGTATCAAAGTAGCATTGCAAGGCTGTGTAAATTATTAGGAAAATATTATGAAAACTTAGAAAGAAAAGTGATACTGAAGCACAAATTCTTCCATAATTAAATGCTTTTCTGTATATCAGCAGACAAGGTTCTTTGGGTGAATCTGATATCTTTTATTAGACCAACTTAAATAGTTGGAAAAAATGTTAAGCAAGCTTTCTGTATATCATTGGCTTGACTGGCCAATAGCTCTTTAGGCCTTAATTTTCACTGAACGGGGTTGAGGAAGAGATAAAGGTGATTAAAGCAGTGGATAAGGAAGATGATTTTGGCAGCAAGATTCTGGATAGTTTGAAGAGGAGCCAGGCAAGTAAAGCTATAAAGGATGGGACTGAAGTAATTGAAGCAACAAATATACAGGGCCTGTAACATGTCTTTTACATGGGAAGGAGAAGAACATGCATATTTTGGAGATGTTCTTTGAGAAAAGTCACCAGGATTTATCAGTAGCTTCAATTTGTGGAGAGAAAGGACATCAGAGTTATGGACTTAGTGCAGAAGGATGTTGTGTTAACGAATTTTAATAGGGGTGTGCAAGTGAAAAACTGAAGCAGCTTTGGGTCATTCCAACCCATGTGAGAAGTTTATTGATTAATTGATAAAGCAGGATTAGTAGCAAAGCATAAAACATAATCTTACAGGGCAGCCACAAAGTGAAGCTGGCCAGGCTTTCAATCTCTATCAGCAGAGGATTCTCCAAATGATTTAGCATGTAGGGATCTCCAATTCCCTCCAGCCGATGTCCAGTATTGATAGCTGGCTGGTAAACATAATTTTAATATTCTAACACCTAATCCCCAAATGGTTTTATTTAAATTTCTTTTTTTCACTAAAACTTTCAAAACTGCATTAAATCAGATTTCTTCTGGACCCAAAAGTGCCAATTAGTAAGATTTATATCTTTGAGAAAGCAAAACGGACCAAAAGGGAGGTTTTATCTCCTTTCCCTTCCTATTGTGTAACGTTACTTCACACTGAACTATTACCCTTTTTTTTGTTCTTTTCACCTTTATGTATGATCTGACAAGGCTGCTTTGTTTTTCCAAATTCCTTTTTCCTTGTGCTCTGTTTGATGGTATCTAAAGAAGTATACAAATGGCTTCCCTTTGCAATGTTAACTAAGCCAGATGTTGCATCTGCAAGGGTTCATGCTACAGTCACTCAGGCAGAGGCTTTTTTTTTTTTTTTTTTTTGAGGCCTTCTGTTTTAGCTCATTTCTGAAACTCAGGCCCAGGCTTCTTTAAAATGGTCAAGTCAGACAGCAGCTCGTGGCATTGCCTTAGAGCTGGAGCTATCAATAGTGACAGTTTCCTCCTGTTGCAGATGGCTTCTACAGTTCTTTCATTTAGCCGTTGAAAGAACAGCACCACCCCCACTCTCTCACGCCCTTGAAGCCATCATTTCTTCTGTCATACTGGTGCCAAACAACATGCAAATCTTTTAAAAATAGGTAATGACTTCATATGCCAAAAGCAATTCAGTCATTCACTCTGAAAGATTAGATGGGTGTCCACTGGTAGAAAAGGAAACCAAAGTTTGAATGAATGATGGAGACCAAATTCCCTTAGCTTCATCCCTGCATTTCAAGATTTAAACAGGATAGAGTGTGTGAGGATCCTACTGCTGTTTTTTATACTATACCTATTCTGTGGATAAACAGAGGGTTTCAAACTTCAAAGCTTTCAATCCAGCACCTGTAGCAGTAAATTAATTCCAGTCAAAATTTACATACTCACTGTCCTGTGGAACCCGGCCTTGTATTTTTTAAATCTTATTTATTTCAAACAATGCACTGAGAAGAGCTTGAGAAACAATATTATACAAGATAAATGCCAAGAATTTCATAAAGGAAATTGAGCCTCACTTTGCTGAAATAGTATAAAATACTGTTATGGTCTACAGCAGCAGTAATTAGGAGTTATTTTGAGACTTTTAATCTACCTGTTTGCTTCAGTGCCTCACTAAAGCTTAACTCAATTCCCAAATTTAGATATTAGACATTATTATAATTTGGCAAAGCGCAGTCAAATGAACTAAGCCATACTGCATAAACATGAGCTAATTGGTATGCTTAACTCTACAGTGTATTTAACAAGATGTCAGTCCCCTATATTCTCTTACATGCTATATTTCAGTAGTGAACTACCCTATTAGTTCAACTAGCCAATTGTCTGATTTCAAACAAGTGAAAACTCATTATGAGTTTGTATTTAGCATTATTTATTTACCTTCTTGTCAGAATGGCTGAGGTCTGGGTGCTTCCTGTTGCCTTTTCAACAGGCAGATGTTCTCTCGTTGGCAGTAATGCTGGGATTGCAATCAACCCATTCTGAACTCCAAACGTAATCAGTGAATGAATGCTCTTTCCCCTCAGCCGTATTGTATTGCATACAAAATGTCTTCTTCCTCATAACTAAAGACATCACTTGTCTGAACAATTCTATATGTAATATGTGCCCGTGGGCACACTAACATGTTTTTTGGGCTCCTGTCCAACTACCAGCTCATGCAAATCTATATGTCTCTGAGATGAATTTACTTAAATTGGAATGCCACCTTTTTAGAATGACCAAAGTCTGCTCACCAACTTTGAATTTTCCCCAACAGATAACAAGGGCAAAATAAGAATTAAAAAAAAATAATCTTTTTTAATTATGCTGCATTTTCATTTCTCAGCGTCCCTTTTATATTTATGTATAGCTACCTGAAATAAACTCTCTTATAGGCCCAGTAAATTTTGCTTGGTGGATTGGCAGAAATAGTATCAATCATTTAAAATAATAAAATAAAAAGCTGGCAAAGAGAAGTAAAAGCCTTTCAAATTTTTTCCTTCAAATGCAAAGTTCATAGTGGGCAAAATGGAACAATGGTGCAATTCAAATGACTCATTCATAATGATGACATTTCTAAGCTGATCTTAAGCTGGGATCTCTAATTGAAAGGGTATGCACTTTAAAAAGAGTCCCACCTCTTCATGTTCCCTTTAGATATCCCTGGCCAGGGATCGTTCAAACTTTTTCTTTTAAGGTTTTCTTTATTCTCAGCTCATTTTCCACTTGATGCTGTTGTTCAGAATCAGGTGCCACAGTAGAACAAAGATAGGCAGAAGCACATTTTAAAGTCAATTCAATGACTAAAATGTATTTTAAAGTATATATTTTAATACAATATTTTCCTCAATCAGCTTTATTGCTCACTTTCCAACACTAAATTTCCCCAGGTTTCCTAACCCTAATTGCTCACTTTATTTTTGCAGATAACATCTGGGGATGTAGGGGAAAGGCAGTTGAATTACAGGGCATAGAGCATACAGTGAAGGAACCAAGAAATGTGAACAGCTTCAGTTTTCAGAACAGGGGCTAGAGATTATGTATGAAGTATTACTGGTTTAAAATCCGTTTCCTTTTCCATCATTCTGGTATATAATGGGGAATAATACTACAGCTTTTATGACTATAATACTTTTTAACAGCTCAACCATAAACTACTTTTAGATAATAGTTTCTGTAGGGTAGACTGCCTTATTTGTTTCTTGTCTAGTCAGTGGACCTCATCAGTGCTTATGAAATTATAAAACTAGTTATTACTGCAATTCATGATCTTAGCTGTATATGCAAAAATTGCTCCCTTGCTGTGACCAGTACATAGTGCAGAATGGCATTGTATGCAGTCTTTATTGCTGGCAATAGGATGTATGTTGTGTAACTATTTGGCAAGTTTTTCTAGTTATTTGAAAATGGAAAAGTAAAATTTCTCAAAAGTTGTGTCCTTGCAGAGCTATGACTGTGACAAGATGACTTGCTAATTTTTAGAAGCTCAGTGTTTGGTTATTATGAATTTGTGTTTAGGATTATTTACTTTCTTGTCAGAATTACTGAGGTATGGGTATGTATTGCTTTGACTTTATTTGTATGGGTCATGTCGCTGTTGCAGATATTTATTACTAGCTTTCTTCATTTTGGATGCTCCATGGAATCAGCAGACTTGGCAGAAAAATGAGAAGAGAAAAATCCTAATATTAAACCAAATGTTTTAGCTCAGTTTCTTATATCCTTTCTTGAAGGATGTGGCAATTACTAAGTAGGTTGCCACCATGTATAACCAGTTGGAAACTGAGCATCTAGTGACCACATTGTTATATAAGCAGGACTACAAGGTAAGGAGGCTGGTGACACCACTGATAAGTTCCTGTTATCCCATTTGATGAAGATACTTAAACACCTGCTTAAAGTTAGCAATAAATAGGCTTTTAAGACATTTCTGGACCTAACTACAATGGTATTTGCCTATAGATGAAAGCTCAGTTTAAACAAATGTTTCGATCCAATTTAAGATATATTTGCATCAGCTGTTCTAAGTTCTTCAGGGTTTTCTAAAACAACATCAACCAGTGCTAAAGATCTGATAGATTCTTTGACTTGTGTAATTAAGATGTATTAGGATGTCCTACTTTTTCTTAGTATAGTTTTTCATTTTCTAAATACCTCTGTGCTGCAAAATGTGGTAGGAAATTGAAGGTATTTGGCTCTTGAAATTGTAGATGTTGGAATTATCCATGCAAATAGTTTTGATTTTAATACTGTATAGATGTGTTTATATATGCAAATAATCTAAGAGCAGTTTACTCTAGAGCAAACTACGCTAGAGTAAACTCTACTCAGCATGTGTCTACACGTGCAGAGACATGACAGCAGACTTGCTACTCCTAGCAGCAGACTGCTTCCGCTTCTTGCGGGCCTATGCCAGCCCCACACTGCTGCCAGGGGAAGCTGGAAACTCTGATCACAACTGTCTGTGGCTGGCAGCCATCTTTAAAAGGCAGCCCCGCATGCTGCTCCCTAGCCACCCACATTTTCTTGCCCAGGAGCAGTGTGCAGAGTGCAGGGGCAGCATGCAAGCGGCTCTCTTGCTACAGCCTCTGCCTCCCTGCACTGTGGCTGCTCCAGCCCCTGACCCTGGCCATGATGTCTAGAGAGCTGGGCTCCTACTAGCCACAGTGCTGGCCCTGCTAACCCCAGCAGACCCTCCCTCCCTCCCCTGCCAGTGGGGGCTAGGATACTAGGTGCGAGAGGCACTGGCCAACCACCCACTCCTGCACTCCCCACTGTAGCCCACCTGGACAGTTGGCCATAGACCCCAGACCCACCACGCACCCCCAGCACCATGCTCACCCCAAACAATTCTCTGAAAAGTAGTTTATTCTCCTCCAAAGATACAGACACCCCTCACCACTCCCTTCCCAACAACAAAGCCTCTCTCTCCCCAACAACAGAGCCTGTTGTCCCACCCCCCACACACAGCCCCATCACCATCTACCCGACCACCACCAATAATACACCCTCTTCCCCATGCTAACTATTTACAGTGTGTGTGCCTTCCCAGAGTGGGGGGCTGTAGGGTGGGGGTGCATAGGGAGCAGAGCTTGGGGACAGGCAGCCAGCATCCCTGCCTCTGGCTGCTCCCCAGATGAGGTGGGTGGGGGGTCACCCAGGGGCAATGGCTGGTGCTGCTCTCTCAGTGTGGGAGGCTCCCCCTCCTGCCGCCAGTGGCCAGGGCCAGCAGGGCCTACATGTGGTGCTGGTACCACTGTGGGCAGCTCCTGCTTCATAGCCGCATGGAGCTGGGGCGAGCAGCATGGCTGGGCCCAGGAAGGAGGAGGCAGGGCAGCAGGCAGTATGAAGTTGACCACCAGGACCAGGATGGTTTCCAGCACCCAGCAGTCCTCTTCCATAGCCTCCACTACCCTGGCCACCAGGACAGCTTGCTGGTTCATGGCCTCCATGTTACTCCTGGGCCAGGAGCCTCTCCCTAAACTCCTGGTCTGCCTGGTCACTCCACCAGTCCCTATCCTCCTCATGCTAGTACCTGGCCTCCTCATACTGGGCCCGTGTGTCCTTGCAGGCCACATCCTCTGCCCACTAAACGTCCTGCCAGGCCATGTCCTCCACCCACCAAATGCGCATGTCCACCAGGTGGTCTTTGGCAACAGTGACCAGGTGGTCCAGCAGGTGGATGTGGTCCTGGGTTCTCCACTGCCAGAGCTGGCACATTCACAGGGCCCTGGCTGAGGCTGGCATGACCTTGAGCCTGTATCCTGCCTGCCAATTGGTGGCTGTCCCCTGAGTGCAGCTGCAGGAGACAGAGGCTGCTTGTGGGAGTTTTCAACATTTCTAAGATAATATGCTCTGTATCGGGGCAATGTGCCTTGGCCTGGCCAGGGGCCAGGTTGGGGAAGAGGGTGGGTGAGGCTAGTGTGGGTGAGGCTAGTATGCCTGGCATCCCAGGTTGGTAGCCTCTGGCAATGGGGGCATGCAGCTCCCAGTGGTGTCCTGGCACACAGGCGCATGGTCTCTGGCTGTCCAGGCAGCTGACCCCTTCAGGGAGGAGCTGGAGCTGCTGGTGGCCGGTGGTGCCATGGCCAGCCTGGCCTCATGGGTGGGGCTGAGCCTGCAGAGTTGGCAAGGCAGGCTCTGGCCAAGGCTCCTGGAGCTGCTCAATGATGCTGGGGGTGGGGAGCATGGTGGAACAGGCTCCTGATGCCTCAAGGGGCCATCCCCTGGTGACATGTCACTGTGGGTGGCCACAGCAGAAGCTCAGGCAGGCCATCCATATTTGAATAGATCCTGCTGCCAGGATGCCAGGGCACAAGGATCTCATCCAGTTGCAACATAAAGGACATGGACTTGCTGGCAGCCCCTGACAAGTGCTTGTGGTTGGTATCAGTGACCCACTGTGCCCTCAAAGCCTTGATGTTTGTGTGGCGCTGGCATGCTGACCAGTCATGCCGATGCTCCCGCATGTGACCTGACAGCCGCTTGTAAATGCAGGCATTGGAGCACCTGTCCCACACAAACTGGCTGAGGACCTCAGCCTCACCCCACAGTGCCATGTGGTCTGCAGTGTCCTGGGACCAGTTGGTGCCCAGGGAGGCAGTGTGTGGTATCAGGGGGGACACCAGCATGGCCCCCTAGACAGCTCACTGGGCCTCCACATGGCAGTCCCCAGTGCTGGTGGGCCTGGGCAGCTGCTCACAGCACCCAGCACAGGGGCACAGTGTGAAACAGGCAGGCATATGGGGTTGCAGTGCCAGGCACCAGCTGCAGGGTCCAGGCAGGCTGCCGTGGGTTGCTTGGGGCCAGCTGCCATGGGATCCAGTGACCACAAGCTGGCTGCAGGTGGGCCCAAGCATTAGCGATGCATAGGGGGTGCACGCAGGTGCACGTGCATCCCCTGAGATTGGCAGAGCACCCCCTGCGATTGGGCGCCGGAGCCACTGTCAACGGTGCCTGCAGGTGTTGCCACTCGTCGCCACCCCCATCCTCGCCGACAACACTGCTGGCAGTGTCTGTGGGACACTCACTATTACCATGACCCCTACACTGCCTGTGGGCAGTCGCTGTGCCCCCCCAGCCTCAGGGGGCATGCATTGTTCACGGGCCCAGGTGCCACCAGGCCTGGCAGGTACCTGCAGCACCCCAAGCAGCTGGAAAGCATGGTCCTGGCACCTGTGTAGAGATGCTGTGCCAGGAAGTGGCACCAAGGTGCAAGCAGGCTGCTGCAGCTGTCCTGAGGCCTGTTCTGGGGGATACAGTAGCCAGCAGTGGCCACAGGCTTCTAGCACATGTCCCCGGGCCCAAATGTCCCCACAGGCTTTTAAGGGCCTGGTGCTGGGGCTGGGGCAGGCATAATGCCAACCCAGCCCTGGGGCAGGAGAGGCTTTCAGCCCTGGGGCCCTGGGGCTGAGCTGAGGCTGGCACCCTAGTGATAGGGCTGACCAGGAGCAAATTTGCTCCTGGTCAGTGTCTACACATGCACTACTGTGCAGTAACTAATTGTGAGTAAATTTGCTACTAGCATTTGCAGGTAGCAAATTTAATTGTGATTAGAGCAGTTTCCTGTGTAGTAACCATCTGCATGTGTAGACGTGGATACTTACTGTACAGTAATTTGTTCTACTGCACAGTAAAGCATCTCATGTAGACACACACTATATGACAGGGGCAGGCAATTATTTCAGGTGGAGGGCCACTTACCCAGTTTTGGCAGGCTGTCAAGGGCTGCATGGTTAGCCCCACCCCTTGACAGGTGCCTGGCCCCCTGGTCACCATCTTGGGCCTGATATCCCAATGTCTTGGGATCAATGTCCCAGAGCCAGCACCAGTGGAGCCCAAGGCGGGGCGCAGGCTGGCAGGCGTCTGTGGAGCCGGGCTAGGCTGCACTAGCAGGGAGAGGTGGGAGCTGGCCTGGCTCCATAGAGCCCCTGCCGGCTGGGACCCCATGCTCCTGCCACCCTGCTCTGGGCCCCACCATCACTGGCTCCAAGACACCAGTGTAGGCCCTGTGCTCTGGCTGGCACCTGCACCTGCTCACTCCCAGTGCCCCCCAGCTCCACGGTACAAAAGGTGGGCAGCGCACAGCCCCAAACCCGTGCTCGCTGGCAGGAATAAGTTGGTGCTGAGCCCAGGGAAAAGCGGCCCCTCACTTGCCCCATGGCCAATGCTCCCTGCTGCAGGCACTCGCAGCCTACGTGGGGCTGTCTGGAGCAGGCACAGGCAGCCCCACATGAGCTGTGAGCGGCTCCACTGTGAGGCACCGGCCACGGGGTGAGCAAGGGGCCACATCCCCCCCTGCGCTCAGCACCATCTTGTAACCTACCCCTGCTCCCAGCCTGGCTCCACGCGGTCTCTGGGCTTCCTTGTTGGCGACAGCAGCTGTTCCCCCCCCCCGCCATTTGCCATGCCGGGCAGTGACTACTGCTGCTGTCCGCCCGGAGCTCACACACTGGGCAGCCCAGAGACGGTGGTGGCAAACACTGCCCGGTGCGGCAAGCAGGAGGGCCACAGCTGCTGTTGCCATGTGCAGCTCCAACAGGCGAGCCCAGAGCTGGTGTGGGGCCCAGGCTGGCAGTGGGGCTGGGTTACAAGGTGGTGCTGAATGTGGGGTAGGGGGAAGTGGCTCCTTGCCTGCCCTGTGCCCGGCGCCCCACACTGCAGCTGCTGGCAGCCCACCTGGGGCTGCCTGGGCCTGCTCTGGACAGCTCCACGTGGCCTGTGAGCACCTGCAGCAGGGAGCACCGGCCACGGGGCAGGGGAGGAGCCGCTTTTCCCCACCCCACGCTCAGCTTTTCTCCAGGCTGCAGCACGGGGCACCGGCCACAGGGTGGGCAGGGGGCTGCTTTCCCCGCCCTGCGCTCAGCTTTTCCCTGGGCTCCTTCCCTGCCTGGGGTCCCTCCCTGTCCTTCCCCCCACCCACTTACCTGAGGTTCCGCCACAGGACAACCACATGCTCCCAGGCCAGAAGCCTCTGCTGGGGCTTCCAGCTGGGGGGGCAGGTCCGGGCAGGCTCTGCTGTTGTGGGAGCCCACTGAGCTTCCCCTGGGTCCTACTGCCTTGGTTTCTGTCATGTTTGACAGGAACCAAGGACAGATAAATATTAATTTTCTAACCTTTTTAGAGGCCCCGCGGGCCAGATAGAATGGCCTCGCGGGCTGCATCTGGCTCACGGGCCGTATTTTGCCCACCCCTGTTATATGATATAGAATTGTTCTGAACTATGGCAGACCTTTTTGAGAATGTTCCAGATGAAGGTAATGGCTTGCCACTTACGATTTTCAAAATATTATTATTATTAATGTACTTAAGAAATAGACACATTTTCACTCCACTAAAATTCAATTTCTTAGCTGTAAAGTGTTGGGTGTCTGCCAAATGGAATTGTAATCTCTTGCTGAGTCAGCCACTGTTTGAGTCTTAAACAATTATTTTTTTTAGGAGTCTTTACCTTTATGTTCAATAGTCCCTAATGCATGCACTTTCTATGGATTGCTCTGGTTTTCTTTCCTCCTCAAAGTACTATCCAGAACAAATAGAAGTTTTCCTGGCTTTGATATCCAGAGCTTGAATTTGTAGGATTTAAAGTTTGGAAGACAATTTATAGAAAAGCTGCTGATTTTATATCTGATTTTATACCTCCTTAAATTTATTTTTAAGACCATCTTTATTGTAGACAATAGCTTTGTTACAAGGTACCTATTGGTATCTTAGCATGTTCATCAAGATAGGTTGAGGGTCACAAGAATGGAGAAAGGTAAAAAGAATGGTAGCCAGGATTCCTAACAGATTCCTCTTCTCAGTCTGAATCTTATAGTGTGGGTTGATCTCCTCACTTATATCTTTCAGGTTAGTATTCTTCACTTGGTTCACACAGTTACAAAGTATTTCTAGGCATCAGCAACTCAGATAAGCTGTCTAGTAAATGAAACAATTGTAGGGAGACAGAGAGAGCGGTGTCAGGAAGGATCTTAATGCTATTAAAGTAGAGAGGGGTAGTTAGCTGCAATTAGTCTACAAGGTACAACTCTTCCCTGCCTTCTGACTGTTAAAAATGGAAAACTTTCTTCAAGGCACATCTAAGCCAGCTGAGTTTCCTGAGCAGCTGCAACACCCAGTAGCATACATTAATGAAAAACACTGGTGATCTCATCCTATCAGCTATTGCCAAAAAGCTTTGTGAAGAAAGCCGTGTTTATTACATATGGAAGGCCATCAACTGGCCTGAACTGATGTCTATAAATAGTAGAGTTCAGAAACCTTCAGCAACCTGTCTAGCATAACTGCTCAATGCAATCTGCTCTTGAAGTGCATGGTCTTTCAGTTACTCATTGAATAATGGTTTCAGAATCATACAGATAATTTTACCAAGGCAATAAAATATCAAACATAGGACTACTGGAAGCTTCTGGTCCCAAACAAAATGCTTCTACAGAGCTGTTGTCATAAAAGAATGTCATGCCTGAAAGTACAAGGTTAACTAGCTGTAGTCCTAGAATGTCACTTTTTTCCCTTTTAAAATGGTAGATTTGGGAGATTGGTTTTCCATTTTTCAAAAGTGAGCCAAGACTTAAAATGAGCAATGAATAAAAATCCCCACTTCATATATTTCTAGGATTTTTTTTGCCATTTTTCCAGACATACATTTCTTTGATAGTTTCAAACTGCCAGAAGCTCAAAGGAAGGATTGAGGCATTCAGTACAGCTGTCTGAACAGGTTGGCACTTTTACAATGTGTTGCATTGACCTATTTCTCTAGATAAGGACCTATAGGAAATCCAGTGTAAAACACTGGCATTAAAGTACCTGCCAGGACTTGCTACTAACTTTTCAGGAAAGTACAGCAAGTAATCTACATGAAACAGCTCTGAATGATGTCCTGTTGACACTGGTACATTGGATAAGTGTATAAACGTGGCAGTTTATATTGAGATTATGTAAATTAAATACAAAATGAGTCCAAATTAACTACCATATGGCAGGGACAATACCATGAAGAATGATTTACCTGGAAAGGGAGAGGAGCAGAGCCGACGAGACGCCACCGCAAATCAGAAGCACGGCAAAAGTGGGGCCATGGCAGAAAAAACACCGCGCCAAAGACAGAAGGAAAAAAATTGCAACAGGTCCGGAGAGAGCCGGGGCTAGTACCAGCACTGGCTTGGACCTGCTTTATACCTGTATGCCAGCGCTGATTCGCTGGCCGGCCCCCTGAAGGGGGCATAAAAACCCCAACAGACCAGAAACAGGGAGGACCAGAAATGAGTCCTCCAGAGGGTCCAGAGTGGCCCAGGGCTGATCACAGCCTCACTGAGGGAAGGTGGGGGCAGATAAAAGTAAGTTGAGCCCAGGAGGGCCCAGTTATTTATCAGAAACAGAGCTGTGGATTCCAGACAGATGGACAGGACTGGGACAGCAGTGAGCCTGAAGAGATCAAAAGAGACAGATCTGTGAACTACGGCGGATGCAAGCCAGAAAGAGGAAAGAGCATGCTGGGAAGCAAGGTAACCTGGGGCTGGTAAATCCCCCTCCCCCCCAGTCCAGTTACAATATGACCTAAAACCAGACAACACACCATCTGAACTGGACCATTCTAACTTAAAAAGGCAAAACAACGCCTTTACTGTGGCTAGCCCTAGTGGCAGTCAGAAGTTAACATCCGAGGTTGGTGTAAGGCAGGGTGTAGGGGAGGCAGAGCCCCTGAATGGGAAACTGGACAGGAATATTGCAGGAGGGAACCAGGAAAGGCAGGATGTATGACCATCCTCCCCATAAGAAGTTCATTCCAACAAGACATGCCAGGTGAGGGCCCCTGGGGACCATCCAAGACATCTACCCTAACTGCAAGCTGACAACCACTAAGGGGACAGCGGGGTCTGAAAAACCCATAAGAAAAAGCATACTAGCAAGTGGCACGGGAGGTTACATACCACTATGCAGGGAATGAGAAGTGTTGTGGTTAAGTATCTCTCCAAAGAGGTCTTTGAGGAGTACAAGTTAAAATTACAGTTAAGGAACTGTTTGTTTTTTCGTTTTTGCTTAAACCAAAGGATCCCCAAGAGGCCAAATTCACAAAATTCTAGCCATGCGCAATGGTCGG
The DNA here is from genome assembly GCF_001723915.1 of Gavialis gangeticus. NCBI lineage: Eukaryota > Metazoa > Chordata > Crocodylia > Gavialidae > Gavialis > Gavialis gangeticus. Next base: position 45,740 of record NW_017729029.1, read on the forward strand.
CTACAGATCATTGTGATCTTATTTACTATTTACAGTACAATTCTGGGTGGGTTCACACACTCTCTGCCATAGATTAGTTACCTAGTATCTGCTTTAATCTATAAAAAGTCATGTACCCTCATAATCTATGAAAAGTCAGCATTCCTTTATACTTACTTTGCATCAGTATTCCTGAAACCAGGTGAGAACTTGTCACCTGTCCAGACATGCAGCAAATACAGTGATGACAGCAGTCCACATAAAATCAGTCCCGAACAGGTGAAGATACTCTTAGATCAGCGGAGGCAACCCCTGGCATGCATGCCAAGCATGACACACGAGGCCATTTTCCTCAGCATGCATTGGGGCTGGGGAGGCAGCAGCTGTTTGCAGCCTCCTAGCTGCAGCCAGCCCCAGCTCTGGGTAGCTGCTCTCAGCTGGGAGCCCGGGCTGCTCCCAGCAGGCAGCTGGGACACTGCAACCCCTGCTGGGAGCAGCCCAGGCTCTATGGCTATCAGCAGCTACCCAGAACCT
>NW_017729029.1:46322-46572 GCF_001723915.1 Gavialis gangeticus
TTCATGCTGCCTCCCCGGAGCCTGGGGCCAGGGCTGGGGCTGGGAGGCAGCTGGGGCCAGGGACAGGGCGGAGAGGCAGCAGATGTTTGCAGCTCAGGTTCTGGGTAGCTGCTGACAGCCACAGAGCCCTGGCTGGGGGGCAGGGGCTTTGTGTGGGGGGCAAGGGGCAGCAGGGCTGGGGGGCCAGGGCTTTGGGTGGAAGGCAAGGGTCATGAGCAGGGGTGGGGGGCAAGGGCAACAGGGCTGGGGG
>NW_017729029.1:46912-50614 GCF_001723915.1 Gavialis gangeticus
GGTGGGGGCAGGGGGCAGCAGGGCTGGGGGGCAAGGGCAGCAGGGCTGGGGAGAAGAGGCTTTGGGTGGGAGGCAAGGGGCAGCAGGGGTGGGAGGCAGGGGCTTTGGGTGCAGGAGCAAGGGGCACAAGCAAGGCATCCTGCCATATACCCCCTGCCCTCATTTTGTTTTTCTGGCATGCTGGCACTCCAGCACCTTCCAAGGTAGGCATTGTGGGGGTTTTCGGCAGTCTGACCAAAAAACATTGCCTACCCCTGTCTTAGATGATATGGGCGTTTTCAAGTTAGCTGGGCCAGACAACCTGCATCTGTGAGTGCTGAAGGAAGTGGCCGAGCTCTTAGCAATGCTTCTGGTGAGGCTGTTCAAAGAGTCATGGAACTCAGGAGCAGTCCTGAATGACTGGAAGAAGGCTAATGTGATACCCACCTTTACGAAAGGAAAGAGGGATGACCCTGCTAACTGTAGACCGGTCAGTTTGATTTTGGTCCTGGGAAAAATCTCTGAAAAAATTGTCAAGGAAGCCATCAACCACAAGCTCACATCTGGTGGGGTACTGAGAAACAACCAGCATCGCTTTGTCGAGGGGAAATCTTGCCTAACAAACCTGGTGTCCTTTTATGACCAGGTAGCTAACCAGCTGGACATGGGACAGGAGGTGGACATCATCCATCTAGATTTCAGCAAGGCCTTTGATACTATTTCCCATGAAATCCTCTCAGGTTGGAGAGTACTGGCCTAGACCAGGCTACAGTGAGGTGGGTTGGCAACTGGCTCAGCGGCCAATCCCAGCAAGTGGTAATTGATGGGGTGGCCTCATCCTGGAGGGTTGTCTCCAGTGGTGTCCCCCAGGGAACAGTGCTTGGGCCTGTGCTCTTTAACATCTTTATCAATTACCTGGATAAGGGAGTGAAAAGTGCAATGATTAAGTCTGTGGATGATACCAAGCTGTGGGGACAAGCAGGCATGTCCAAGGACAGGACAAAGATGCAGGTCAACTTTGACAGGCTGGTCCTATGAGCTGAACACAATCAGATGATGTTCAACAGGGACAAGTGCCGGGTCCTTTATCTGGGCAGGAAGAACCCTCACCATATATATACTACGGGTGGTGGTCCACTGGCTGGCACTGCATCCAAAAGGGACGTGGGGGTGACAATTGACCAGATGATGAATATGAGCCACCAGTGTGATGAATTCACCAACAGAGCAAATAGAACTCTGGCATGCATCAGCAGTTGTGTCGCCAGTAGATCCAGAGAGGTGCTCCTCCCCCTCTATTCAGCATTGGTGAGGCCACAGCTGGAGTACTGTTCAGTTCTGGGCACTGCACTTCAAGAAGGGTGTGGACAAGCTTGAAAGGGTGCAGAAAAGAGCCACCTGCATAACCAAGGGCCTGGGGGATAGGCCTTATGAGGAGAGACTTCGGGATCTAGGTTTGTTCAGTCTGAGTAAAAGAAGGCTGAGGGGTGACTTGATAGCCACCTACAAATATGTCAAGGGAGAACACCAGGATCTGGGAGAGCAACTTTTCAGAGAAGCAGTCCATGGGAGAATGAAGACCAATGGGCAGGAAAAGTTTAGGCTAGGCATACAGAAAAACTTATTTTCCATACAGGTAACTAGAATCTGGAACACTCTTTCAGCAGAGGTGGTGCAGTCACCATCCCTGGCGGTGTTCAAGAGGAGGCTAGACAAGCACCTTGTTAAGTTTGTTTGAGCCCAATTACCATGGTGGGGGATTGGACTTGATGATCTTATAGGTCCCTTCCAGTCCTTCTTTCTATGATTCTATACTGGGGAACAATGGCTTCTTTCTATGATTCTATATTGGGGAACCAAGCATCTGCTAGTTGGAGATTGCTAGGGAACATAGGATATCCTTCCTCAAGAGATATCCATGGTACCTGTGACTGAGGCAGGGGTTACATAGGACCCAGCTCTGCCTGTACTAGACGTGCAAAGGACACTTTCTACAGGGGGAGATCTGGCTGTTTTCCTTCTCTTTTTGCCATGGGATTGAAGCAGAGGGGGCAGAGCCTCGTACATTGTAGCTGGTTTCATGAGCCCAACCAGGACCCTGGCTGGGCTGGCCTGTGTTGAAGTCAGTGCTACTTCAACTTCACTGCTGTCAGCTCTCAAACTATCTGGAGTGAAGCTGTCTTAGGTATAGCTATGTATGATACAGTCAACACCTCTGATTACAATATAGGCATGTTCTAAGTCCCATCTTGTGTGGGAAAGCATGTCAACTGATCTGCATATTTCATACGGGTTATTTATCTTAAAGTCTGCAATGTGGGCTCTGCTGAACAACACTGCTCTGTATTACTTAATCTTTTAAAAAAATAAAACACTTTCCTGGTCATACCCTTTTCCTGAGAGAATGGTGCACTTGAGCTGCCTATTGGATTTGCTGTATCCAATTTACAGATCAGACTTTGAAATATAAAGATCAGTGGAGCCCACTGGGCTGCAGTCTAAGGATTTATTCTTTGCCTCAGATCCCTGCAGATTCAAACATCTAAAAGAAGCAGGCACCATTCTGCATTTGACTTTGTGCCTTCTCAGTGAAGAAAAAATTATCATATAATGGTAAAGGGTATTGGTAGGAGGGGCGGTCCAGTTGTAGAGCTCTGTAATGACACGGCTTCTGCACTGATGCCTTCTGCATTGCAGAATATCACCTTTTATGTTTGTGAATGAGTCTAGTACATAAGTCAGGAAAGGCAGGCCTGGATTAAAATATAGGCTTGAGCTAAGTCCAACACGTGCACCCTTACCAGTTTCCTTCTGCTTTTCCTTCTGGCCCTACCCGCCACAGACACTGTTGTTGTAAAGAACAGCTTATGATCTCTTGCACAGAAATAGGTCCAATCAAACTGTTGTGCAGAGGGGACAAGACACATAGACAATTCCAATAGAATTGAATATTCTGCCTTCTTATGTTTGTAGAGTAACTTAATGGCATGTTAAATGATGTGTCCTTTACTAGCTCTCAGTTTTACTCTACATTTTTTTTAAATACCCTTTAATTAAACATATGTACTGATGATTTGGTTAAGAAGAATTCCATTTTCAAGACTACTTTCATCCTATTTTCATAAATAACTCAAGCACTTAGGAGTCTAAGATATTTCAAAAGTAGGTAGAACTTAGGATCCTAAATCACTTATGTGCTCTTGGAAATTTTCCTTTAGGTGATTAACCCCTTTCCAATTTAGAAGCCTCTAGGAGAAGGGGAAACATTGATTATAATGTGGGTTAGATCAAGCCCACTATCTTGTCCCAAAAAACAAATGGGAATCTTATGACTGGCTTTTAAGTGAGAAAAGGAATGGATCTCGAAGTGTTTGCTTGACTAGCAGTTTGAATCATAGACTCATAGGGCGTGTCCAGATGAGCGCCCATGTGCCTCTTGCCCCACTTCAAACCACACAAGGGGTACAGCCCCCCAACAGAGGTTTCATCCCCCACACAAGGGGTTTGGCCCCCCAACAGGGAGTTCAGGCCCCTAACAGGGGATTTGGCCCCCCAACAGGGGGTTCAGCCCCCTAACAGATGGTTTGGCTCCCACACAAGGGGTACAGCCCACCAACAGGGGCCAAATGGCCCCTGCAGGGGCTACCACCCCTCCTGCAAGGCCCACATGCCCCGCCCCAGCCCCCCAATTGCTGCCCCACCAGGCCCCATCCCCTGCCAGCT
>NW_017729029.1:50863-51068 GCF_001723915.1 Gavialis gangeticus
CAGGGCCTCCTGGCAGAGCCCCCCAGGCAGCACAGGACAGTGGGGAGGGGGGGAGCCTGCCCTGCACTGTGCGGATGGGACCCCACCCAGCCAGACAGCAGCTTGAACTGCCGGTAAGTGCTGGGGTTTTTTGTTTTTTTTTTAAACTATGGGGGGGGGGCTGGTGCTGGGCAGGGCAGGGGGCAGGGGCCTCGGCAGGAGCTGG
>NW_017729029.1:51197-58267 GCF_001723915.1 Gavialis gangeticus
GGGCTGGTGGGGGGAGGGCCAACCAGGGCAGGAGTCAGGAGGCTTTGGGGGGTGGGGCCAGCCAGGGCAGGGGCTGGGGGGGCTGGGAGAGTGGGTGGAACTGTCGGGGATCTCCCCCATGGTCCCCTCCCCACTCTTCCAGCCCCCCCGACCCCTTACTGGCACTGGAGCCCTGGTGCTGAAACACGGGGCCTGGCCAGCTGCGTGTTTCAGCACCAGGGTGAGGGGCCAACCACAGAGACACTCAGGTAGCCAGACCATGTCTGTGGAGGACCCAGCCTCCAGTTGCCTCAGGATATCCAGGGGTCTAATTTTCTCATTTTTTCGTTCCCGCACAAGCCTGCTTCCCTGCCTCAAAGGGGTTTGAGATGGGGCAAGAGGCACGTGCACGCTCGTCTGGACGTGCCCATAGAGAAGTAAGGCTGGAAAAGACACCAACAGGTCATCTAGTACAACCCCCTGCCTGAGGAAGGATCAAACCACCATATACCATTTTCCACTGAGAAGTATTTTTCAAGTTATCACAATGACAACTTCTTTTTTCCACTAAAAAGAAAAGAAGCTGCTTGGTATATTTATGAAAGTTTGACATTGGCACAGATGAACTGAAGAGAGAGTGCCTTGGCAATATGTAGCTGTAATGGTTACACTAAAATTATTGGAGTGTATACTTTTTCTATTGGCTAAAATAAAAGACTGGAATAACACCTACCAAACTTTCCATTTAGCTATGAAATAATTTAGGAATATGGGTAAGATTATGGCTCCTCAGTTACCTTTACAGTAATATCAATATGCTGTTCTATAACAGTAACATGCTGGCCTGGAAAAAAATCTGTAATGTAATTCTTTTACAGCATGAGTCATGACTTCTGGTAGAATCCAGGATTACATCTGAAGTGAAGACAGATTTCCCACTAAATCTGTCTGTTTAAAAATCAGCAGCCAAAGCTGTCTTAAAATAGCGAGAAATTTTATAGATACTTCCTTATTGCAATATTTTTGGAACTCACGGGTACATGGATAATGGAAATCTCTTAATACATGATGTGTAGAAGGCCAAATAAAGCCATTACTGGGACAGAGATTACATGGGAAGAGTAGGTACTACTATGTTTTTGAAAGCTCTCCAGAACGTACACACATCTACTACAGGAATAAAAAAAAATTGATTTGATCAAGGTGAGTCCTTGAAGGCTATATACAGAAATCACAAAACCAAGGATAAATGTGATGTCCTCCGTGGTCTTACTGATTATTACATATCCTGAACATATCCTGAGATCACTACCATTGTTATAAAGCCACATGGTCTAATTACTTGCTGTGTCTCAATGACCCAATACTGAAAATAGGAGCAAAGCTGACTTATCTTTGAAACATGCTTTGAGATCCTCAGATGGATGCTAGGTAAACCCAAGGCACTATTTGTAATCTACAGTATCTTTCAGTTAAATTGTCTCATTGAATTGTTACTGCAATTTAGGGTACTTGCAAGTTTAATTTAAATAAAAAATAAGTAACCTGAGGTTTTATTTTTTGATGTTCTCTATTTACACAGATCATCTTGTGTGTGCATATGTTTTAGTGGTTATTGGTGAAACGTTTTTCTTCTTGGTTTAGGATACCTCTGTCCCTGGTATGTCCCTCAGAACTATTGACAGTATTTTCATTCTAAAAGTTAGGATTATAATAAATCTATTGCTTTGTTCCTTAGCCACAGGGAGAATTGTGGGTACAAAGATAAATTGCCTGGACTTCAGTTTACTTAAAACCAGAATGGAACAAGGAATATTGGTTGTAAAGATATAACCAGAGAAACTAGAGAAGATTTGCCAGAGTTAAGGAAGGAAATCTAAACTCACTGGTTATATTTTAGGTGCATTAATACAGGGGAATTTTTTCTCTCTCAATGAGGATTCTTTCCAAGAGGCTTCAGTTGGTTTAATGCTCTTGGCATGGAGATTGGCCAACACGTGTCTTCCAAACTGCTGTCAGCATGGTTCATTGGGGTGGAAATGTAGGAAAGACCTACAAATTTTTTTACAGTGATAGCAACTGAGTGAAAGCTGCAAGGAGCAGTGACATGAAATGAGAACAGCTGTTGCTAGATATTTTAGGATGGGTATCAGTGATAAAGGAATGAAAATGTATGTTCCTTAATTAGCATGTGTATCTGCTAAAAATCTTGCTGATGACTAGAAGGCTGAACTGGGGTCTGAACTATTTGGAACAAATTTACCTGATGTAAATGAAACCAGCTATATTATGCCAGAAATGAATGTAGCAGACTGTTGTGATGATAAAACATCCCATTTGTATTTTATTTATTTTATTTTTGTATGCATCTTTGTTTCGGACCACTTAATATCACAGAGCACCTTGTATTATAATTAATAGATAATAATTAATATAATATATAATTATAATATCACAGGTACCAATGTCATGCTGACCACAGGATTTCTGACAGCATTTAGCACAGCATTTACGTCATGCATTTTGTTGATCTTGGAGCAGAGGGTGAGTGACATGTTCCCAAAAAACAGGACCTGAGAAAATGTGCTGAATTTATCACTGGTGAGTTGTAAATGCTCTCTGCTGGATACACATTCACTAATTTATATTCCCAATCATAGATAACATGATGAAGTCCAGAGGTACATATTGGGGCAATATTAATTAAAGTATTGAATATTCCTGTAATGCGAAGCTCAGTTGTTTTAATAATCTGTGCAGTAATTAATTCTTAAGAGAGATCCAAGTTTAAAGATACTTGCCCTCCATTGTTGTCTTGTATCTTGTACTCTTCTTTGTGGTGTTTCTCCCTTTGGGATGTTGTCATACCCAACCATTGACCAGTTGAATACAATGTGGTTCTTACTGGGTAAATGAACTAGAGTGAATGTTCTCGCTATATTATTTTCTTCAGCTTTTAAAAATGTGTGTGACATTTCCAGAGCATTACAAATGGATGGATAAATTGTTTACTACTTCTGGAGTTAATCTAGCAGTGATTGCCTACAGCTTTCTGCACCATTAAAGACAATGTTCATTGGTTGGCTAATATAATCAGGAGATCATACAACTGTTAATATTTTTGCCTTTATAACTGCCAGTTTGCCTCTGGTTACTATCCCAGGGAACTGCACAAATGTTATTTGAAGTAAATGTTTAGAGCCAAGATATCTTCTGGAGTAACTCTAGTTTGCACACTGTGAAGTCCTTTATTTTTTAAATAATATTCAGAATATTACTGGAAAAAGGTCCTTTGGGATGCGATCACTACATTCCAGATTCTTGGTTTTATTTACCTCTTCATTTTGTCTGAAACTAAAAATTTAAAACAATTTAAAATTTAGATAAAATTAATGGTCTTTTTCTTTAAAGGCAAAAAGCAGTCATCCTCTGAGAGTTCTCCTGGTTAATATTTCTATAGCATCTTGAACATGTAACCTTACATAGCCTTATCTAAATGCTAAGACTTAATAGTAAATATGAAAGCTGGCAGCCGGTAGCAGAGTTTGATTGAATGGACTTTTGGCAAATAGCATGCTAAGAGAGTTATATCTCTTGCTAAGCATTTTATTCTAGAAATTCTGTTTATGACTTTTTCCCGCTCTGGTTGTGTAGTCATATAAATATTGCTTCATTTTGTAGCTACAATATGTGCTGTTTCTCTGCAAATGTGAAAGGCAAGTAAAATGTTGGTATTGTGGGGCAGCGACAGGCAGTGTGAGTGATTCAAGAATGAGTATATAAAAATATCCTAAAAAGTATGCTGATTGAGTGAGGCTTGGCAATGGTGCGTAGGTCACCCTAGTAAGCAAGTCATTGTTATTAGTGCTGTATAAACAGAGGCCATAGGACACGCAGTTGCACAGAATTTAAACCACACAGTAATAGCTGTGAATAACTTGTGCTTGAACCCTGGAAATAGCAGCAAGAGTTGTCACTGACTTCCAAATCCGCTGCATTAATCTGACTTTGTATGAAAGAATTAGAAAAGTATTAGAACATACACAGCAGGTGGGTCTACATGAGATACTTCACTGCGCATTAGATTAATGCGCAGTAAAGCATCACCATGTACACATGTGCATCAATTATTGGGTATTAAATTAGTCTCATGCACCATTTGCTAGTACCAGTACAAACAGCTACTAGAAAAATGGCACATTAACAAATGCGCTGAAGCACATGTGTAGACCTTGACTGGGAGCAATTTGCTCCTGGTTAGCCCAGGCACCAGGGGGCCACAACTGCTGCCTGGCTAAGCCCTGATCTCCATGGGGTGGGGAGAGCTGTCTCAGGCAGCTCTTTCCCAGCTGTGTGGAGATCAAGGTTGACCCCAAACTCCTCACTGCTGGGGAGGTGCTGCCCTGGAGCCAGGACAGCTCCTCCCTCCCTCCCCCAAAGCCCAGGCCTGACTCCTGTGCCCCTGACAGCCCAGATCTGGCACCCAAGGGAGCCTGGAGCTCCCCCGGGTAGCTGCACAGGGGCAGATCAGGGCAGGAGCAGCCCTGGACTGAACTGCTCCTATTGGGAGCAAATTTGCTTCCAACAGGTGCATGTTCAGATTCATGCCTGGGAGCAGTTTAATGCACCAGAATTTTCTGCGTACAAATTCAGGTGCATTAATTGCACATGTAAATGTGCCCACTGTATACTTCATGGCTTGTGTCTGAAATTAGGGATCCTAAGAGCTCTATGTTTGGAGCAGGATGGGTTCTGTTTTCACTGGTGTGTTGACCTAGCTAACAGCTGAACTGTTACCTTTAAAATCCAGAGTTAGCCTTGGTCCTCTTCAGGATTGGTTTTAATTGCTGATTAGTTAGCTGTGCCAGCTCTCAAGTGTAGATGAAATGTAATCCATGAGTGAAATAAGATGTATTAGTGGAAGTCATGGCTTATCTCACTGTACACTATCCACATTAGTGTGCAGCTACAGAAGTGAATAAAACCCAGCATACTCAAGGCTTTAGAAAATCCCCAAACACTTCATCTCTCTTCAAGAGTAACTGTATCTAATGGCTAAGTATGAAAGCAAGGGAAACCATCTCCATCATGTTTGTGAAGTGCTAGTGAATGCACATGTGATGAAATAGAGCACTCTATTAGTGATCCACTCTGCATCATGAAGGGGGTCCACAAGTCAAAGTATATAGTTTTTCTGGGTGGTGCTGTAGAAGCAGGTCTTTCAGTCCTCCTGGAGAACTTTTTTTGGCAATTTTGGCAACTGTGGGAGCATCTACACAAGACACTAAATGTGCAGTTGATTAATTCTACTGTGCATTACCGCAGCAGGAAAAGACTGTGCTAATGCACTAATGCATAGTAGAATTAGTCTACTACACGTTAGCATAACAAAAAAACATGCACCAGTGCTACTGTGCAGTAGCGCTGATTATGGTGCATTAAGTTAGTACCTGGTATTACTCTACTTAATGCATCATAATTACAGCGCATTAAATTAGTATTTGTCATCACTAAACTTAATGTACTGTAATTATGGTGCATTAATGAACATGTACATGTGCCCACTGTGACTAAAATTCTAAGTTTCATAGTTTCTAGGGTCGGAAGGGACCTGAGCAGATCATCTAGTCCGACCCCCTGCCATGGCAGGAAAGAGTACTGGGGTCAAACGACCCCAGCAAGGTGTTCATCTAACCTCCTCTTAAAAACCCCCAGGGTAGGAGCCTGCACCACTTCTCTTGGAAGTTGGTTCCAGACCCTAGCCGCCCTGACCGTGAAATAGTGCCTCCTGATGTCTAACCTAAACCTACTGTAAGGGAGTAAAGCAGGTGCTGAGCTCGGAGGGATCCCGAGTCGACGCAACCCAACGCCACTTGCGTGGTGTGGCCGGCGACGAGCGGCGGGAATTTGAACCCCACAGGAACCCAGAAGCGGGAGGCGCTGGGGCAACCCGGGCCTGTTCAAAGGGAGCACCGGTGCAGGCTCTGAGAGGGATGGGTCCAGAGGCAGCGGAGCTGAGAGGGACGGGTCCGGAGGCAGTGGAGCCGAGAGCGACAGGTCTGGGGACGGCGGCGCCCGAGGCGGCGGAAGCAGGCACAGCAAAGGCCAGAAGCGCCGCCGGAGTAAAGGTGCCCCAGCGGACCAGGGCCAGCAGAAGGAGCAGCTGGACCTTTTGGGGTAAGCGGGACCCCGAGACAGGGATCTGTACCCCGGGAAGTAGACCTAGTAAGGTCAAAGAAGCAAGAGGGCCGCAGGGTGCGGCACGAGCCTCGTAGGGATCAGGGCCGGGGAAGAGTGACTTGGGGACAGGCTTGGGGACCCAAGGATTCCCCGCCTTACTTTTCTTTTCGGGGTCACGGCTGGTGAACCGCTTGGGCGAAGCCGCTTGGAGCGGGTGAAGACCCAGAGGGGAGCAAGGACTCCTGAACCCGGGCCAAGGCGTGGGGCGGAGGTACCAACCCCCGAGAGACCCTTGGCTGGGATTTTCCTTTCTTCTATGGACTATATTTTATTTTATTTGGCGGGGTCCACTGGCCACCCGAGTAACAGAGCAGGACAGGGCGGACAGCCCCTACTGGAGGACCGGGCGAGGGTGTAGGGGTAGAGGAGCCCTCAGGACAACGGGACCCTGAAGAAGACGAGAGTCTCATTCCCAAACTGTACGCGCCGTACCAACTGGACAAAATATAGTTCAACAGCAAGTCGTGGCAGACGAGACAGGCGCATACGCACGTCCGAGCCGGGTGAGCCCCTCGTAATCTTGTAGGGAACTGCCCTTTTCCAGGGACTTGGGCCAGGAGTGGACCCGGCCCAGTTGAGACTCCCTCACATCTACCCTCTGCCAGCTTGTGACCGTTATTCCTGGTCACTCCTGGCAGTGCTCGGGGGAACAGGGACTCCCCCAATGCCTGCTGGTCCCCTCTGACTAGTTTATAACAGGCCACAAGATTCCCCCTCAGCCTTCTCTTTTGGAGGCTAAACAGGTTCAGGTCCCGTAGCCTCTCCTCATAGGGCCTGCCCTGCTGTCCCCTGATCATGCGAGTGGCCCTCCTCTGGACCCTCTCCATGCTGTCCACATCCCTCTTGAAGTG
>NW_017729029.1:58488-63950 GCF_001723915.1 Gavialis gangeticus
AGGGAGGTGGCTGTTCTGGTCCCTACTTAGGAAGACGGAGGCAAAGAAATCGTTAAACATGTTAGCTTTGTCGTCTGGTGTGACGACCAAATTTCCCAATGCGTCCTGCAAGGGCCCAAGTTGTTCAAGGTTCAGTTGTGTTTTGCCCTGTAAGTAAACTATTGCTTGGATTTTTTTTCTTTTTTCTTTTTTGGCCTTGTCTTTTAATTGGCTGATTTGGGACTTCTCTGTAACTTGTAGCGGCAGACCATTCTTGGAGTTAGTATCAGACATGCTTCACCAGTGAAAAAGAACTATTTGGCAGAAATGTTCAGCTGGTAGCCTGACTCAAGTGAGCTCTTATCTCTATGGTACGCATTCAGGGAACAGCATTTTCAAGTTCTATATCCTTGATTTGAGATCTTAACATCCATAATGCTTGGGGACTGAAAGCACTTGAACACCACTTTGAGCCTCTATTGATAGCACTTTTCCACACATGCAGTACTTTTTGTTGCATTACCTAATTGCATACAGGATACAGATAAAGGCAGTTCCATCATGCACGTTTTGTATTGATCCATCACTGCAGATATTCTAAGTTGTTGTTGACTTTGTATTAATCTTTTTTAATATGCCCTGGGAAGTCTGTCTAGGGGATCATCTCTCTGGTACTGAATTAAGAGCCAAGAGCACAGGCTAAGTGAAAAATCAGTTCTGAATCTACTGAATCCACTCAGCTCTGTTGAATGTAATGTGCAGTCCAAACCTACCTTAGTTTTCTTAAAATGCCATGCCAGGCTGATGCCACTAACAAATGGTCCTATAAACAATAGAATGCACAGAAAGTTAAATAATCTATTGAATACCATCTTGAACTCTAATGTTAATTACATGATAACCAAGTCTCTTCAGTCTGATACAGATATTGTGGCCCAGCAAATTTGCATTTTAATTGCTTTAGAAATCTTAAAATCATTAAATTCTTAAGCATAAAGGAAATTTTTACATTATTATTTTTTATATCAGGTCTGGAGCCTTGTCTGATCCTGCTTGCAAACAGTTCTATTATGACTGTCCCAATGTGGTGTTAACTGTGTTTTTAGGAGTCTATAGAAAAATTAGCAATTTTACATATTAACTTTTTCCCTTGGAAGGAAGCAATTTATTTCCTTCTGAGTACAGCTCTGTGATGCAGAAGGAAACCAACTAATGCTAACTAGGGGGAATTTGTTTCCCTGCATATCTAATGCAAAAAATGCTTTATACAGAAAAGTGTTGAGACACTGGAGGTGAGAATTCTCTCCACACTTCTTGCATCTGTGAAGTAGTACTCATTGGCACCTGCTGGGAAAAAACAAAACCAGTGGTATATAGGTGGGGGGAGGGGGTCAGAGATTGAGGAGGGAAACTAGGGGCAGATAGGAGGTGGTTTCAATATTGGTGATATTTTCCTCATCCTTGATCCACTGAAATGTAGAAGTGAGTTACCAAAAATTTTTTGGCTGCAGTTAGATCACTTCAGAAATCAGTTTACTACTGCTGGATAACCTAAGACAATCTTTTCTTCTCTATTTGTGGTCTGGATGCTTATTTGTACAGTTAGCAATATAAAACTTTTGTTCGTTTCTCCCTTTTTATAAACTTGTACTCAACTACTTTCTTTTTTTGTCACTGTAGTCACAAACCTGATTGTTGCCTCCATTTTCCAGAAACAAAAGGGAATTATTTGTGATCACTGCACACCAATCTAAATTGTTTATTCAAAGTGCTTTGTATGGAAGGGATTTGGTGCAGTAATTAGGTCTTTTTACACTAAGGTTGATCTGGATCTCATAAGTAGCAGAGTCAGAGAAAGAAAATAATCAGGTATATTTAAACCTTCTGTTGTGAAGACTGAAAGAAGATTTGCTGTGAAGGCAGCTGTTACTGTGTTGTGCACAGATGATCTTACTCAAATGATGCTAGAGGGGAGACAAAATGGAACAGGTTCCCTGCCAAGCAGCAGAAGCTGAGAGCTGGAATACAGCTCTTGCAAGACCAGCTGATGTTGACCTGTCCACTTACTGCATTTTGAGGAAGTCTTTTCTCTGGAGAGTGCAAAATATAAATACCATAGCATTAAGAAGGAAATGTATGCAGTAGCCCACTTGCCCCACTGCACAAGCACTAAAGCGTAGGGGAGCTATTGGCAGTTTAAGACTTTTTGACCAGGAGCTTGGCCAGTCTTTGTGTAGTTTAAATTCACCCTGTAATATGAGTTCTCATTAACACATCTTACTTATAGTGGGCATACTTCTAAAATTCATTTTGGAAAATGACTGTTAAATGGTGCGCCAAAACATTGAAATGAAGGAAAATGAAAATGTGCAGCTGACAGTGTCTTGTCCATTCCTTATGGTCTGCCAGAGAGTTCTCCTGTCTAGTACATAGTGGGTACGTCTACACATGCTCCTACAGCACCGTTACTTCCAAACGGCAGGACAAAATAATGATGCAGTAACAGCCTGTACTGTGCCATGTGCACAGTGCACAGTTATTTTTAGCTGCTGCATCGCCATAGCAATGCACTATTCTGAAGGAGCATGTTGCTACAGCGACGTAGCTGCGGCATCATGGTTTCTGCCTGCAGATGCAAAAACTGTAGCATGTTGCTACAGCAACGTAGCGGCATGTATTAAAGCTCTTCTTCCCAGGGAGAGTTCATGGATGCTGTATTTTTAAAACTTGCATCGATCCACTAAACAAAGGGCTAATTAAACACCGCTGCTGTCATTCAGAATGAGGATTTTCAAGTAGAAGCATGTATCCAGAACTGTTTATTTTCCTTTAGAGTAAACTATGCTACTGCTTTTCTGGTGTATCATATTTCAGTCTTTGTCAATGGGTCAGTGTTGGTGGTATATTGAGAAGGCACTTGGTGTGCCAAGGAAGGAGACTAACAATAAATCAGTAATGAATACAGTCTTTCTAGGTAATCCTTTATAAGCCAATGAATCCACAGAGATGAATGTAACTGGGTGTGTCTACATATGCTATTGATTTGTGGTAGGCTTACTGTGCAATAAAATATTGCATATCTACATCTGGTCCCTCTTAGGAGATTTGTTCCCACCCTGTTCTGCTCCCCTGCAGCAGCCAGGGAGAGTTTCTGGTTTCCCCAGTGCTAGCCCCAGGGCTGGCAAGGGGCATGGAGCTTGTCCCCATGGGCATGGGGCCAAGAGAGCTCTGCCAGCTGCAGCAGCAGCTGTCTCTTGGCCTTGTATACACTGAGAGGGGACCTGAAAGCTGCTCCTGAAGCAGGCATAGCTCTCTGGGTCCTATGCTTATCTGGACATACAGCTGCCAGCAAGCCCCCTGCTGGGCAGGGAATGGGGCTGTTTGGCATGGAGCTGGCTGCTGGGGTGCAGGGGAGGGGAAGGGCTGGGAATCCAACCCTTGCCTGTCCCCTAGAGCAGCCAGATCTGCACAGCACGGAGCTGCTGTGTGGGACAGGCAAGGGCTGGATTCCCACCGTTGGCTCATTCCCTGAAGCAGCCAGCTCTGTGTGGAGCTGGCTGCTTCAGGGAACAGGCAAGGGCTGGATTTGGGCTGGATTTCCAGCCCCTGACCACTCCCTGGAACAGCCAGCTCTGCACAGCTCAGAGCTGCTCCGGTGGACAGGTGAGGGCTGGATTTCCAGCTCCTGCTTGCTCCCTGGAGCTCCCCAGTCCTGGCACTGATTGGCTCCCAGCTCCTGTGGGGAGCCAGGGAGCTGAGCAGTGCCAGGATCAGGGACAAAAAGCTCCCTGTCCCCTGTGGCCCCCTCCTGGCTACAGTGATAGGAGCAAATTTGCTTCTGGTCAGCATCTACACATGTTAATATGCAGTATCTACAGTGCATTTAGCTTACTGCCTGTATTTACAAGTAGTAGCTAACTGAGCGGTAGATTAATTTACTGCACAGTAAATGTGAGCTTGTATAGACGGTGATGCTTTATTGCATAATAGACTTATCTACTTCACAGTAAAGCATCTTGTATATACACGCCCATTGTGTTTTAACTAAATTAAATGTGGCTTTTGTCTGAGATGAGACTTTGTATTTGATGATGTTTATATTAAGTGTTGTTAAATTGAAGTGTAATCCAATGGAACTTATTCAAGCTCCCTTTTGTGTCGTAGTCATTATGGACCAAAGGATCTTTCTGTTCTCATTGGGTGCATCTACATGAGATGCTGACTGTGCAGTCATTCCAAGTACTAAATGACTGCACAGTAACTGGAGTTACTGCACAGTAGCGTCATCGAATGGCTTTCAGGTGATGCTGACTGAGCAGTAGGTCATTACTACTGCACGGTAGCATTGCATTACACTTCATGCCATGCAACACTATTGCACTCATGTAGATGCAGCCACTATGTATAATTCCTTGAAATTAATGACAGTTCTGCATTCTGAAAAGGGAGTGAGTTCTTTTTTGGCCCCTATCTACAGTATATTCAGAAAAGGACAATTAGCAAATGGTTGTCAGGACCAATTTCCCTTCTCTCTGTCGCTGAAAATGGCGACACTGCTAGCATAGATGAAACAAACACTTTCCCCCTTGTGAGATTTCCTTTGATATGCTTGAACTCAGCCACTCTAACAGCTGAAGACCATCATTCTCGTCCTAGCTGTCTTAGCAGCGAAACTATTTAACATCAGTTGAGACGGGCCAAAGGGAGTCCATTGTTGACAAGTACTGCAGGCAGTAAGGCTGCACGAAGCTTTGGTCCCCGATTGGATTCAGTGGAGATTCAGCCCGATTTCATGGCTGAATCTCCGAATCTGAATCAAATCAGGAGACCCTTTAATTTCTCTGAATCGAATCAGAACCCTCTGAATTGGTTAGAAACTATTCAGCAATTCAGACACAGACATGGCTTTAAACATTTTTTCTACATACTTCAAGGTACCAGGTGGCTCATGAACGCTGTGATGGTAGGGCAGATGGAGTATCCCATAGAAGCGCAGCCTGGAAGTGGACTGGAATTACTTCTGGTCTACTTTTGGGTTCACTGCTGAGCACACGAGGGGCCCCCCCATGCTCCTGTGGGATGTTCCATCCACCCCACCATCGCAGCATTCATGAGCCATGCCTGGTGTCTTGAGGTATGTAGAAAAAACATTTAAAGCTGTTTCTATGGCCGAATTGCTGATTCTCCAAATCAACATTGAATCTTCAGATTCGGATTTGGCTGAATCGAATCGGGGACAGTGATCTGAATCAACTAATTGAATCACTGTCCCTGATTCAGGCCGAATCCGAATCAAATACAGTCCGTTTTGCACACCCCTAGTAGGCAGTCAATCACTTTTTTAGTATTGCAGCATTGTCCAGAAAAGGTTTATTTAAAAATAATCACTAGTAGGTGTGTGTTAGTCCCTTACTAAGGACTTTCATAAGTTGCACATTGCATTGTTTGGGGGTTTTTTAGCTTTGTTCACATGTGGCAATAAA